>NC_089650.1:31613200-31923200 GCF_037042795.1 Molothrus aeneus | reverse complement strand
CCTTTCCTTTGAAATTTCTGAGAATTTTCCCCTGTGTATCTTCAATAACTGTAAACTGAACTAGTGAAAGGCAAGAAATACACACTGAGGCTTCTACTAACATCTGTTTATTCATACAGGAAATCTGTGAACAGCTTGTAATTCTTAGGGTGGCATTTTTAAAGGTTATTTTTCTGTCAAGGTTTCTCAGGTAGAGACTTGAGATGAGCATATTTTCACACTGACAAAAGCAGTTTATTTTTATACAGCAGTTTTATTATTTGTAGATTTCTATATAATGTTTTGTGAAATTAATTTCCCCTAGATAAAAAAGTTTGTATCTAAAAAATTATGATTAAATTCAGGTATTTCTTTGTTCATCTGTCCATTTCTGGGACTAACATCTTTTCCTTTGTGAGAAAAGACATACATTTTAGCGTAAGTCTTCTTTCTCTCTGGACAATGAATTTAAAAATAGCATTCAAAATTGCTGAACTTAGTTCTGACAGAATACTAATTTGCTTTATTAAAAAAAATCACTCCTCATTAATAGGTTTTCTTCAGAATAGTGTGAAACAATGATTTTTTTACAGATTTTATAATTCTGTACTAGCCTCTGAATCTTAGAGAGGTGCAAACAGGGTAGCTTTCTAAGGAGAAAGAAATTAAATACTTCCTTTTATGAACCATTTTACCAGACAAATACTGTTGTGTTCCTTGTCTTATGATATTAAATTATATTGTTTTATTTAGAGCAGAAATTGCAAGACTGAAGGTCCTTTTGCAAGTCTGCTTTTAGCTTCCTGCATAGGGAGTAACAGTGATATGGAAGAAACAGTTGTTCATCCTTACCTTTCGGGGAGAAAAATAGGATTTGACCATGAGCTAGATCTGTTACTGTAGCATCCCATTCAGGTGAAGCTGTGTCTTGAAACCTGTGGCGCTGTAAAGTGGGCAGAGGCTTCTGTGTCTCCGGTTTAATTCACCAGGATGTTTGCTGCCATGGCAGCCAGCAGCATTCACTGCAGTAGCAGAGAAGAGTCATATATCTGGGAATGCAGGTTGAATGCTAAAATGTAAGGAGGCTTGTGCTTCAGTGGTTAATTTTGGCTCTTTATTGAGCTCTGACGTGGAGGCTGTACTTGCAGCTCTGTGTCAGCCCATCTGAAGTGAAGAGCTGTGCACTAGGATCAGTCATGAGCTGGTGAGAGGGAGGGAAAAGCCCGAGACAGTACTTGTGCCTACTTTGGATTTCAGAAAGCAGCAGCTGTAGAAAGAGATGCAGGCCCACCGCTCCGATGAGACTGGTGATTGGATGGAGAGGGGAAAACACAGTTGGCTTTTGGGATTACTTCTGTGCTGGAGCAGAGTGTTTGATCAACTCTCTTCTGCTTGAGAGAAATTGAAGTGAAAATGACTGTAAGTACTGCAGATTAAAGTGACCGACGAGAAGTGGCTGAGCAGAGACAGCAGCGTAATTTTAAAGAAGATGACTGTGCCTGTCTAGTCCCTTCCAGTGTGCAGAGTGCATGTGGGAGCTGTGCTTTCACTGTGAGTGCAAGCGTGTGCTACCTGGGGTGTGCAGCGATGCAGGGAGCACTGCCTGCAGCTCCCAGGGGAATTGAGCTGCTGTCCATCTCAGAAATATGAAATCTAACTGAGGTGCAGCCCAGCCAGAAAGATGCAGCGATCTGCTGAACTGTCAGTGTTTAAAGGCACGGAGGCTAGAAGAGGGTGTGCTCGTCTTCAGAAGCAGAAGTCTCTAACCAATCTCACGCTCATCAGTGAAGGGGAGAAGAGGCGACACTCATACAGGGAGAACTGGTTTGGAAACGCCTCCAAGTCCAGCCAGAGTTACCAACAGCGGCATGCAGAAGCTGTGTGCAGAGGCTCCCTGTCCAAGGCATTCTCACAGTCAGTGCACTCGCTCTGCCACTCTGGATTCACCACAAACCAGGCATTTCAGGGGATACCACCTGCTGGAAGCAGGACATCCAGGAGGTCAGGGGACCGGTGTACAGGTGAAGGCTTTCAGACTGACAATGAGGAGAGCAAAAAATCCGATGATGAAAATGCGTCCTGCACATCCCATTTCCCCAGCAGGACCTGGGCAGAGGAGGAGGAGGAAGGGTGCTTGCGTGAAGGGACTGCACATCTGGATGAAGATGTCATAATAACAATGCTGGGTGACCTAGAACAGGTCCTTTATACTGATATTTTAGGTAAGTTAACTTTGGCTTGTCATCAGGAAGGGCAAGAGGAGACCCAAGTGTTAGCACATATCTGCAGAGAGCAGATTTTTGATCTTGACAGTGATTTCCCAAGACAGAACTGGGTTTATTTGCAGTAGTATGCAAAAATAGGGTCTAGCCATTTCTTCTTTGTTTCCTTACTGTGACATCTTAAGACTGTGTGAAATGAAGACAAATGTCTAAATTGCTTGTGATGGGTGCAGGGGCAGCAGCAGCCTGTGAATAACTGAATATAGCTTAGCTTTTTGAAAAATAAGGTGAAATATTTAAGTGCTATTAGTTTTATTGTTAAATAAATCTATTTTAATGATATTTTTCTCATTAATTTGAAATTGATATCTTGAATCCAAGTTTTGGGTGGGACAAAGCACATCTCAGCCTTCCTACAAACTGACCCTCCAGTATTTCTTTCCCCTTCTCTAGCCCCCCTGCAGATAATTGCACCCCTACATGTGGAATTGTGAGTGCCAGGGTTTCAGTGTAGCTCAAATAGCCACTTTTGTTATATCTCTGCACGCCAGTGAGTATTTGAAGTCCACAGCCATAGGTGCTTCAAAGGCTGCTGTGTTACTTTTCATCCCTCAGCCCTTTAAGAATGCTCAAAGTGTTCATTTCCAAAGCTTTGTTCTTCAGTCTTCAGTTAAATGGTTGAAGTAGCTGCTTGCTTTTCAAAGGTTATATGCCATGTGTCTAGCCTGAAGCTTCTTGCTGGTAGATATGTTAGCCCTGATTGTGTTTAAACATTAAGGACAAACTTTTTGCTGTGTATATAGTGTAAAAAGCTGTTACCTCAAAAGAAGAAAGAAATAAGAATTCTCTTTGTGTGCATACCTTTTATTATTAGACTGTACCAGTAGGTTAAAAGGGCTTCTGCTAGAGATCAAAAGCTTGCTAGCAAAGAAGACTGAGCTCATACCTGCCTCTGCTCCTATTCAGCTGTTTGCCACTGACAAATCCCTGCTCTTTTGTAAGCCTCAGTTTCCCTGCTTGCAAAGTAAAACTGGTACTTTCCTTTCTGAATTAATATCTCATAGTGGACAGTTCTCTGGGGAAACGTTTATTATTTGTAAATCCTTTCATGCAAATCAGACAATTGATGGAATTGTTACACTCCCATTTGCTTTGGGCTGTACATGTGCAGAAGAACAGAAATTATTATGAACAGTATTATTGAATGTGAAATTATGAGGGAGCTTCAGAAATGTGAATGTAAAAGTCTGACCTGGGTATCTAGTGGTTTCTCTAAAATGTCTATTTTGATTTCCTGTGAATGTATCACACAGTGTAAGAAATCAATGTATTTTCCAGAAATTTACTGAGGGAATAATGATTCACTGTTTATAGGCAAAAAAATTGGGGACAATCTTTTGGAATTTTCATGTTTATAAATGATGACGCTACAAATGATTGGAGGAAATGGCCTTTCTTGTGAGAGGAACAGAATTTTGACAGAAAGTTTCAGGTTACCCTAGTTCTAGTCTTATCCCAGTTTCCCCATGTGTGAAACAGAATTGATTTTTTTCTCAGTGTATAAACCAGAATCACTTGAGATAACAAGACTGGGAGCTTTTCTGATATGTTAGGTCCTGCAAATACGGCCAGACACTATGATGACTGTGGCATATTAAGAAACAAGGTACCCAGAGGAGTCTGGGATGCCTTTGAACCCAGTCCTGATGCAATAAGCACCAAAGTGTCTCCACTAGCAGGCACGGTGTAGCTAGTTTTCTGAAAAATTAACATCTTCATCATCCCTATGGTCCTCTTTACAGAAGGAGGCTTGATGTGGATGGGGACTCAGTGCTATCATGAAAACATAGGATCTTGTACTCAGTACAGAAAATTTCTTCACTGTCAACTGTTTATACTTTCTGACTTGTTCATCCATGGTACAGCAGGATTCCAGTGACATTTAGAGAATGATGGAAAGGAAAAAGAACTATTCCTTTCAAATCACTCTAGCAATTAGTGGGAGATTTTTCAAAATAGTACTATGTAGTATTTTAATATAATAAAACTTCAGTTTTAACTTTTTTTTTAATTAAAACTGGTGGAAATTATCTGCTGTGTCACTGAGAGATCAAAAGAGATTAGATCTCAAGTTTTTCACCTCTGCAGGATAGAATAACCAAATTTTATGGTATAATTTGTCTGAAAGTGAAGTATTCTTTACTGTGAAAATATATTTTGGCAGCTTGCCATATATGTACCCTTTTTATTTAATGTATTGCAATTATACCTCAAGGCTTTGTTATGCTGTTTACTGTGCAATACATATTAAAAAAGACAGCTGCTGTCATTTTTGCTGCAAGAATTTGCAATGTTAACATACAGCAAAGGACAACTGACAAGGATAAACAAGGAAGGAAAAGGGCAATGTCACTCTGAAATATGAATTGTATTCAGTTCCTCGAATAAATATTAAGTATTGCTTTGCCTTTAATTCTGCCTGCATAGACCCCAGAATCTGTCTTTCTGTGTAAATAGAAGATTTTCTTATACCAACAAGCTACTCTTTCAGCTCTGGTTCAAGGCAGGGCAGGTAACATTTCCTGGATCTTCCTTATATAGGTATTATGGCAGGAATATAATGTGCACTTGAAAGCCAATATGAATGCATTTGGCAGAGCAGGGAAGGCAAAGGGCAGTGACTGAGGAACTGAGTGCACCACAGACAGCTGGCTGGAGGCAGGCATGGACAGTGTGCCTGGAAATTGTCTGGGCTTTAAAAAGCAGTCTGAGTCTAACAGGATGTAATGTCTTCAGCCTAGCCTGGCCATGAGCCCTGCTGCCTCACAGGAAGCTCCAGGGTGCTACAGAAACTTCTGCAAAAGCTGCTGGGATCCATGAGTACACTGATTGACAGTGCTTTAGCGAACATATGTAGCTTGAAACACAGGAAGAGTTGTAAATAATCTCAGTGACTGCAGACATTTGTCTCCTGCAAGACACTACATGTAAAAATGGACGCAGGTAGTTTATTTTATGAAACTAAATATTGTGAACAGACATGGCCTTGGGGTGTGGCTTGAGAAGAGTTTGGCAGCAGTGCAGGACCTGTATCCCCACTTCATTTTTCCATCCTGTCCGCGTGTTGATCCCGCTGTCAGTTCCATGGTGCCAAACCAGACATTTATAGACATTAGCATTATTAAAGCACTGAAGAGTTTTTTGTGAGTGATGAAATAAGCAAACATAATTTCCCAAAGGACCATTTGTCTGCAGCAAAGAGGACAGAAGACACAACCAGGGCAAGGTAGATGGGAAAACCTCAAAATGGTATTGCTGTGAAAGCTGGTTTGACATTAAGGCACAACTGCAGGTTATGTTGACTAGTTAAATGCATTGTTTGCCTGTTGAGGAGGAATCAAAGTTTATATTAAATAATTTATTTCCATTTAATGTCAGGAGTTGAGATTTTTCTTAGCAGCCTACAGAGTGTTTGGGCAATAGGACCTGACTGCAGAAGGCCTGTGAGGTATGATGTGAAATTTGTAAATGATAGAGTCAAAAAGGAATTATTTGCACTTCAAGTTCAGCATTTTACATGTAACTCTAATACATGTAAAATACATCTAACTCTAATACATAACTCTAATGGCTTCTTGCCACCTTTCTTACAAGAAACAGGTACAGGACATGATCAGAAATAGAACACTAGCCTTGAAGATATCAGAGATTTTTGTCATAGAATTTCTTTTGAAATTCTCTTGTTGTTCAAAAGTAAAAGGAATTAAACTTCCTTGATCTATGAATTTCCTAGAAAACCTGCATTCCTGGGTTTTTGTGTATGACCACTGGAGGCTTCTTTGAGGTTTATGATGTTTCTCTTTTGTAACATATTGTACATAACTTCTCTCCTTTTTTAAATTTGTTTTTAATTGTATGACGTAAACATTGTTCTGGATGTCATAGGTGAAGTTCTGAAAGCTTCATTATCTGAGATATGAGACTAGCTTTTCACAATGGATCCTGAAGGCTGTTGAAAAGTCTAATTGTATAAATGATGTGTGTGCTTAGAGTGTTCAGATTTGTATCCCAAGAAGCATATTTTATTCTATCCCATATGAAGAATAATGTCCCTCTTCAGAAAAGCATTACAGTCTAGGAAAGATGCTTTATTAAGTGCCTTACTTAAGAAGTACTTTGAAATAGCCTGTGTTAATGTTAAGTGAATGCTGAAGAGTTGTTCTAAGAGTCATCCCAGTTTTTTCTGGGATGACAGATCACAGATTTACTGTGGCTTTTTTTCCTACTGAGTTATGTAAAATGTCAAGGACTAAAAAGGGACTTTATAATGTATCAAGTGGGCTGGGGCTGCATCCTGCCTTGATTACAGAGGATAAAAATCCCAACACTGTAAATCAGAGTTTCATTAATAGATTTGGGCCTGCCTTAACAGGCAGGTGGGGTTTTTTTACATACCACATGTTATTTATGAGCATATATGTGTTTTATTAATGAAAGGATGAAGTTTTATTTTTTAAAATATTAAAAGATATTTACAATCATATGTGTGCATTCTTGTGCACTTTATTCAACCTTATAAACTCACATGCTTAAGTCTAGGCCGGTTTTACTGTATTCTTCCAGGGGAAGACCCTGAAACAAGAAGAATGAGAACCGTCAAGAACATTGCAGACCTGAGACAGAATTTGGAAGAAACCATGTCCAGCCTTAGAGGGACCCAGATAAGCCACAGGTATACTGGTTTTGTGTAGACTACTAAAAATATGGACCATGGGAGAGTATTATTAGTTGCTGAATGAATGAGAGTCTTGCAAGGGAAAATTAGCTTTGACACTTAACTGCCTTAGCAACTTACATGTGACTTTAATATACTATATTGTCAGAATGTCTTATACAATCATTCATAAAGACAGTTTTTGTTTCATACACATTTATTTAGAAGCTGATAAAATTTATTTTAGGTAATTTTATAAGTAGATGTTGGGAATGAGATCAACTGCAAGGAAAAATCTAAATGTAAAAAATAAATATGTCAGCAATGAGAAAAGGACACACTGGTGTAGTGTTAGTTTTGAGCTTTCCAGTGGTTTTTTCCTCTCCTTCCCTTTTCTTCCCATATGAGCTCCCTTTTAATTTTGTTACAGATAAACCACCGCCTTCTGATTGGTCCCTGGGGTCTCTGCCAATTTTGTAACACACAAAACACGTCTCAAGCATTCCATGCATGTGATTATGTTTAGTCACACACTCATATAGTGGATTTTCCACCAAAATAGTTTTACCACAGCACCTTCAATGGTGCACAGATTAGTAAAACCTCTAGGGTCAGTATTCTCTTGTCCTAATCTCGGTTAAGATACCGGGTGTTTGGCATCATTCCCACAAGTAGAGGTTATAGAATCATGGAACCATTAAATTGTTTAGTTTGGAAAAGATCTATAAGATCACCAAGTCCAACCATTAGCCCAGCACTGCCAAGTCCACTAATAATCCCTGGCCCAAAGTGCTGCAGGTACAAGTTCTGTAGATAATTCCAGTAATGGTGACTCCATCTCTTTCCTGGGCAGCCTGTTCCAGTGCTTGGCAACCCTATCCATGAAGAAACTTTTCCTCATATCTACTGTAAACCGCCCCTGTTACAACTTGAGGCCATTTCCTCTTGTCCTATCACTTGTTATCTAGGGGAAGATGCCAATACCCATCTGACTGCAACCTCCTTTCAGGCAGTTGTAGAGAGTGATAAGGTCTCCCCTGAGCCTCCTTTTCTCCAGGCCACTCCCTCAGCCACTCCTCATCAGACTTGTGCTCCAGACTCTTCAGCAACTCCATTGCCCTTCTCTGGACACGTTCCAGCACCTCAATGTCTTTCTTGTACTGAGGAGCCCAGAACTGGACACAGGATTCAAGGTGTGGCCTCACCAGTGCCGAGTAGAGGGGCATAATAATTTCCCTGCTCCTGCTGGCCACACTGTTGCAATCCAGGTCAGGATACCATTGGCTTTCTTGGCCACCTGGGCTCAGCTGGCTCATGTTCAGCCACTGTCACCAGCACCCAAGCTCTTTTTTTGCTGGGCTGCTTTCTAGCCACTCTGTCCCCAGCCTGTAGCACTGCATGGGGTTTTTGGGACCCAAGAGTAGGACCTGGTTCTTGGCCTTGGTGAACCTCACACAATTGGCCTTCGCCTATTGATCCAGCCTGTCCAGACTCCTCTGCAGAGCCTTCCTGCCCTCCAGCAGATGAGCACTCTTGCTCAATTTTCTGTCTTCAGTAAAGCAACTGAGGGGGCACTCAATCCCCTCATCCAGGTCATTTGTAAAGATACTAAACAGGACTGGCCTCAGTACTGAGGGCATATGCAAGCATATAAGTGCATATGGTGAAAGTAAATACAGAGAATTTTTAAAAACAAATTAGTTTCCTCCAGCCTTCACTTTTCTTGATTTCTCAGGAACATAGAAAGCACAGTTCACTGACTTCTCCATTCTGTTTGGCAGCACATTGGAGACAACTTTTGACAGCACTGTGACAACTGAGGTGAATGGGAGAAGCATACCAAGCCTATCCAGCCGATCGAGCGCTGTGACTTGGAGGCTGGGGCAGGCCAGCCCTCGGCTGCAGGCGGGAGATGCTCCATCCTTGGGTGCTGGTTATCCTCGCAGCGGCGCCAGCCGCTTCATCCACACAGACCCCTCTCGGTTCATGTACACCACCCCGCTCCGCCGAGCTGCTGTCTCTCGCCTTGGAAACATCTCTCAGATTGACATGAGTGAGAAGGGAACTGCTGATTTGGACATATCCTCTGAAGCTGATGTTGGTGGCTACATGAGTGATGGAGACATTCTTGGGAAAAGCCTGAGGACTGATGACATCAACAGTGGGTAAGTGGCACTTTTTCCCCATATGAACTAATGCATGATTGGTAGGAGTAGAATGATTTTTCTAAAAATTTTGGCACACAAGCAGAACTTGCATTATAGTTGGAAAATTTAAATATACATATAAAAAAATAAACCTCTCATCTGCCAGTGACACTCTCAGTTGCCTTCAAATTCTGTTCTTCTCCTTTAACATCAAAATTACTTTGCTGTGAACTTTGAATTTCAATATTACTTACTGGAAAATTCTGGTTGTCCTGTGAGCCATCAGTTTGCATTGCTTTCCCTGGGGTAAGTCTTCTTTTGGTATTTTTATGTTTTGTTTGAGATGGTATGTATGACATTGGATGCAGCTGATGAAAAGCAGTTGTTGACAGCACTGACTTTCTGTTTCCACTTCAGATATTGTCTAGCATAGTCATTGTAATGGGCCTTTATTGAAGGTTTTCAGCTGTGCATATCATTTGAGCAACAGCAGTATCTTTTCATTAAAGACTAGACCAGTTACTCTTTTAGTGTATCCAGGAGGAAGAATCACAATTTTTATATTTGTTTGCTCAATCAATTGGGGTACTGCAGTTTGAGGTGCTGCATTCCCTGTGTTTCAAATTCAACAATTCTATATCAATCTAGGAACACAAGTCACTTCAGTCCTGTGTGTGTTAGACCTCCTAGAACATCATTAAAAAAGAACAGCCATGTTACAGTTTTACTCATACTTAAATTACTATTCACTGCTGCTTTTGCACCTCAAGGCTGCTTGTTGACTGATGTAACACTATGTTAAATAGAAGTTCCATGGAGTACCTGGTCATGTCACACCACACTGCTTCACTCTATAATTTTAGAATTCTTGCTGTCAATCTAATCTCTTAGTTTGAAGCATAGCTATGATTAGAGAATAGTGGGGGATGAAATTGAGTATGATACATTCCTAAAGGGAAATCTAAGTCTGTGATTAAAGCTCTCTCTGGAGTAGTGTCTCATCTCAAGCACCATTCAAAGATAGATCTCTAGAAAAAGCATCATTTTAAAGAAAGCAATTCCTGTATCTCCCTGGTCTACTTTTTCAGTGATACAGCGCTGCTGACAACATTGTCCACAACACATCATTAATGACTGTCAAGTAGGATGCCATATTTATATGTGCTAGAAAAGAGAAAATACATATGGAAAATACGATACTTTAATGTCTGAGGACCTCTTATCATAAAGGAAATAATAATGCTGGCTTCGACAGATGCATGGTTTTATTCAAAATTTCAAAAAAGGCAATCCTTTTCAGTGCCTCATGAGTTGTATTAATTAGCTTATCACATTAAAGGGTGAATATAGTCATCTTATGTGACTTTTCTTTGCATCTGTAATAAGGATAACTCAATAGATAGTAAGTTGCTCTGTGCTCAGTTAACATTTTTAGGTGCAGTAAATGTTAAAAACAAGTTGATAAGCTCTGAAATTTCAGGATTCACTGAGGCATGTAAAGTCTTATCTCCTCTATGCCTCTTCCATTATCAGTTTAATTACTTTAAACACTTGGGGAAAAGAATGCAGCAGTAATTAGAAATTAGTGCAAGGAAGGCCTGTTGCACTTGTCAAGTCTATCCTTACTTATACAGGAAAAAAAATGCATTTAGTCTGGATTGCATTCAAGCCACAGCTAAATTTAATATGCAGTTCTAGAGCTGTGGAATCTACCAGATAATTTACAGCTAGCTAAATAATCTGTCAAAAAAGTCTGAATTTTGTCTTTAATAAAAGATGAATATAATATGTAAATGTGACTGTTAATTGACCTTTGCAAACAAATGTGAAGTTACCTTTTCTAAACTCCAGATACCAAGGCTTCAGAAACACACTGCCAAACTACTGGCCAAATCTCACCCATGCTTTAAATTCCTCAGAGTTTTGTTGAAAATAATCAAAGGAACCCTTTGTGTTTTAATGTACTTGAGGCTGCCTTCACCCATACTGCCACCCAGAACATGCTGCCTTCTCACACTGGAGCGACCACACAGGGCTCCACTGCTGCAGCTTTGCTCTCAAGGCCTGCACCTGTTCAGCCACCCCCAACCACGGGGATGGAGGCAAAGGCAGGCGCTCCCAGGCTGCTGAATTGGCCCTCAGGTCTCTGTCACAGATGACTTCAACTAAATCTGCCCCCAGAAGGAACCACAGGGGGAGGGCCAACAGAACAGCTGGACTAGCAGCAGTGTGTGTGCGTGCCTTGGTTTGTGCCTGGGATTCTGTGTAATTGCTAAAGTTAAATATTTGTGTGCTTGCATACATGCTTAGAGTGAAAGGTGCATTTGTGTGGCACTATTTCATGGCTCAAGGAGAGCTTGTGTTAAAGACTGAATCAGGAGTAACTCTGGGAGATCATTTTATCCATACACTTAACATTGGGACTACGCCGATTTCAGTAAGTCTGTACTTTATTTTGAGTAGGTTCAGTGAGGTACAGAATTTTTTTTCTGAATATTTGTGCTTCCATGTTCAGTGCCATACATGTGCATGGTCCTTCAAAAATAAATTTATGCTAACTTTGTTGGTAAATTAAAGTTATCAGAATATACCAAAGGGAAACAGAAAGAACAAGAGCCTAAGAGGGAGGACAGTTTAACAAAAGGTCCTTTGAGAACATAATGGAGAGGTCCTGTGGGTAAGACAGGCTGATGATGCTGCTCCATTATAAGGGCCAAGATATCTCAGAGAGAGAACCAAACTGTAGGTAGACATTCCAGAAATTATTGCTGGTACTTTTAATTCATAATCTTTTAATGGTTCTCTAGTGAGTGAACAGCACTATACTCACTGTTTCATTCATTAGACATGCATTATAATGTGGGGAGAATCAAGTAAAAGAAGCACACAATACAAATATTCTTAAATATCTTCAGTGAATATCTCTTTCATGTCCAAATAATTGCATCCCAACAGGGACTATGAATTTGGGTTCCTAATCTCTGTTCCCATTTGGATAAATGCAACTAATTTTTTTTTTAAGCTGAAGTGATTTTTCTTGCACCTGGTGCTGTTTTTTTGGCAAAACCACAGGATTTACAATGTGCTTTTGAACATACTTGAGAGCTTCAGTCTAAAAATATTTCAGTAAAAGAGGTTGGCCTGTAAGCCATGACAGAAAAAGGCAAATGATCCCAGAAAACAGGCAGATACCCAATCTCCCTATGCCAGGCACATAAAGTGGGAATATTTGGTATAAGTCTACCATCTAATAAGACAATCTGTACCTTAAACATTTGAATTTCACAGACCATTAACTTTAAAGTGAAACATGTTGCCAGATGGCCGCATTTCCTACCAATTGACCACAAATTTATTTTCAGGTACATGACAGATGGAGGACTCAACCTATATACAAGAAGTCTGAACCGAATACCAGACCTTGCTGCCTCTCGAGACGTCATCCAGAGAGGGGTTCATGACGTGACTGTGGATGCTGACAGGTAACAGTGCTTTGCTAAGTAAAAACCTGTCTGAGCTCTATAAATATTTTGCATCCTTCATACTTGCTAAAATATCATATAAGGAATAGGAAGCAAGCTTCTGAGGCTGTGAGTTTTCTGAGCACCCAAAACAGCAAATACCAGAATGAGTGGGGGAAAAAAACAAATTTCTCACATGGGAATGTGACTCAGGAAGAATTTTTTGTTGTAGATGTAAGAGAAAATATTAAGAAGCCCATACCTTATTTGCAATCTTAAACTTCTGAAATGGGACATGATTTTTACAGGTTGCCTTATCAGTTGATAAGCAAAGGGAAAATTCACATGGTCTCTAGGCAGAAGACAGTTTGTGTGCCTGGTGACATGGTTCAAAACATACATTTGTATTTGGCTGGAGCTAGAATAATGATCTTGTCTGCCTTGTTTTGCCCCTTGCAAGTATCAGAAGAAGGCAGTACCGGCAAGAAGTGAGAATTGGGGTTCTATCCCATTGTTTGTACAGCGTGAAAAAACAAACAACTCCATCCTGCCCTTATATATGGGTGTCAGCATAAAAAACATGCTCCCACTACTATGTCTGTTCCTGTTCCTTAAGCTTAAAGTATATTCATATTGGTGGCTGGTATCCATATCTGAGAAATAAAAATTCATAACCCAGCTTTTGCAGAACTTGGAGCTGTCAGCTCTGAGGTTTTGGTCAGACCATCTTAGAGATAAGAAACAGCTGTGAAATTTGGCAGTCTAAAATGTTATGGGGTCTATTTGAATGCCCTTGTTTTAAAATAAAGTTTCTTTTAGGAAAAAAAAAGTATTCAATCACAAAGGGGGCAAAGGGGGAAAAGGTTCATGGAGTGGTTCTGGTTTTATAAACCTGGCATACTAGGTTGAAGAAGTTCTAGGATATTTGCCTAGGTATGATATAAGTTTTACTTTTCACATTTTCTGATGAAAATATGCCTGTGACATAAGTCAGGAATAGTCTGAATTGGTCAAACAGTGTCAACAATGCATCAGGATCAAGGCCATAATTTTCATCTAGGAAACCAGTTACTTAAAATAGGAGGTTGCTTTAGCTGACATCAGAGCATTTGTTGACCTTGCAGAAAAACCCAATTTTAGATAGAAATTTAGATGAGCACAGATAGGTTCTTTGGAATGCAAGCATTGACATGATGCAAAGACCAGAGAAAGTGTGCAGTAGGTGTGTAAGAAAATAATTTGGATAGAACTCATGCAGTAACAGAAGGAAGAAATGAGATGTGGGCAGGAGGGACTTTTGTGGAGCTCTGTATGTGAGAACAGGAACCTTATGCTCAAAGTGAGAGAGAGGGTGGAAAATTTAGTGGCTGGCAGTCATGTAATTAGAGAATGTCACCAGTGCCCACGTTTTTGTATGTCTCTCATTTTTGCCTTGGGAGGGAAGTTATTAGAGCTCTTCCCACCATGCAATATTCACACCCAGGTTTCAAACCACGCAGATTTCCCCTGGGGAAAAAACAAAGGTCCAAAATAAGGGATTTTTTACTTTTTCTTAGTATTCCTCAAATTCTAGATGCCACTCAAACACTGGATGCTCATTTGTCTTAATGTAGGTATTTGTTGTTCTGTGCAGTGTGCAGGTTCATACGTATTTTGCAGAGTCGATAAGCTACAAATGTAAAGTAGAACTTCAAGTAATGACTGCTTTCCCTTACACAAAGAAAGAAAACTGGATTCCTATGTTCTTCTCGACCCTCTAAATGAGGCTTCATGGAACATACTATGTTAATATTTAATTAAAAGGTTTGTCATTATGCACAAGCATAAGGTATTTAAGTTATGGCTATTCAGACAAATTCTGGCATTCCCTGACCTTTCAATACATTACTTTTACAAACTTAATCATTCTTCATGGACATAGGAAGGAGGTTTTTTACATATAAGTGGATGCTATTCCTTGAAAAAGCAAAAGCTGTTTAGGAAGTGTAAAATGTAAATAATTTTATGAGTTCTGATGATAATAAAACACATGCTTACCAAAACTGGTTGCAAAAAAACTGTGGTGGGTAGAAAAAAATTGTTTATGATGATCTTCAAGAATGTGTTCTGCATTTATGATGTGAAATCAGGGGTAAAAAGCAGTAGAGATTGCTGAGACTTCAGCAGAGTAAGCTTCGTTCCTTCACAACAGTGTAAGTACCTAAGATTTCATCTGATCTCACATAGCCTTTTACATCATTTTTTGTCTACTCTGAACAAAAAATGATAGGCTTCAAGGTATGCCTTGCCACTGGGATGATGAACTTCTGTGAAAGAGGATTATTTTCCTCACTGTCATCCCAGTAGATATGTGAAGGACACATGCATTTTCTCTGTGGTATCATTAATATAAGCCTTTTTCATAATTGGCACAATCTGCCCTTGCCTTTCTGTTGTAAAGGACTCTGCTGGCATCTTTTTTTTTGGGCAGAAAATAAATTATATGCTGCAAATATCTGATTTACATTAGCAAGCAGGAGAGAAGTTTTGGTATTTTGCCCATTACTAGAGGCAGCAACTTTTGCTGACAGCAATCCCATGTTCATGAAAACTCAACCATGTTCATGAAAACAGGTTTTTTGACAACTTAAGTTATATCTTCTGCTTATATTTTAAAACTTTTTCTCTTTGTGAGCTGGCAGTACAATATTCTTTAGAGATGTGGACTGATATCTTTGAGGGTAATGCCGTTTCTGGTAAATTTATAAGTTCAGACTGATTCTCATTTCCTGGATCCTGTAAAAAGACAGGAAGGTCCCCAGTGTGATGACACTAAATTGTTACAGAGAAAACCTGTATCTCCACATCTTTCCAAAAAGCAAAGGATTGAAGGATCTCCATGTTGGAAACCTAGCCTGAGAGAGCTCATCCCCATTGAATTGCTCTTTGAACTTCATAAAAGTAAAATTCACCAAGTCAACATAAGCCAAGGCTTAATGTTGCTTGCATAAAGCACATTGTTGCAGAAAGTAGTACAGCCAAATTGCTTATTCTGGTGAAGGGATTGTAAAGGCTGAAAGGACACTGGCAGCATCAGATGTCAACAGTTGTTTCATTAAGTGGTGGCCTTTTTTGTTTGTTTGTTTGTGGGTGTTTTGTTTGGTTGGTTTTGGTTTTGGGTTTTTTTTTAAATTGGATACTTTTTTAATTGGACTTTTTTGGTTTTGGTTTTGTTGGTTTTTTTTTTAATAAATGCCGATTCCTTCCAATTTACCTTGTTTCAGTCACCATAAGAAATTAATCAGAGAGGAAGATGGATTTTCTTTATCGGGTATAACATGGGATATAGCTAAGAGAGTTCTCAGTGGTATTGTATTACATTTCATTTATTGTCCTGTCTACTTCCTCTACGGTCTAGCATTTGCCTTCTGGGACTTGTAGAGGGAGTATTTGAGGGAAATTCTTGGATTTCAAAGCCTTTTTCAAAGTAAGATGAGCCAAGAGAGATTAGATATAGGCACAGAAAATGAATTATGTTCTTCGGAAGAATAAGCTTTGTTGCAATGTAGGTTGTAATGTTTCCAAACCACCCTGTGATATTCATGAAAACTGTTAAGAAAGTTTAAAGTAAGCCCTATTAAAAGGGGATATAGCTCCACTGAGTTCAAACGTTGTCCTTCCACTCCCTATACATGCAGAACTTAGTGCAGTGTGTCATAAGCCACAACTTTCTTCACCTTCATGAGATCAATATAGGTTGTACAATCACTTTCCACTCACATCCCTTGAATACAGTATTCTTTCTCTTTCACCTTTTTTTTGGATGAAACCCAAAGCTTTAAAGTTTATGCTACTTAGTGTGCTTCTATCATGACCCACTTCAGCTACTTTGTTGTTGCATTGAATCTGAACCCCCCTAATACAGAGTTCTTATGCATAAGGAATGTCCCAAATGCTTCCACCATCTGCCACATGTGCAAAAGATTTGGCACTTGTCTCAGACTAGCTCAGGCTGGCCTGGTTGTTCTCAGCCAAACCATAATCAACATAATACATTATTAATTATGATAAAATAATCCAGATTTTGCCTGTAGTTTATTAGCTAACTTCCTGTGTGAATGAATTTAAGTCTTCTGGCATTTGTCTGAGTAGATGAGCCTTGAATTGGAATACTGTGCATTTGAAAAAGGAACTTCTCTAGAATTTAACAGGCATTGAACTGGGAGCTCTGTTTCATAGGGTTGGTCGTATCAGAAAAGGCTGAGACATCACGAACAGTAACTTGAAATCCAAACAGAATACAATGCCTGTTCTCATACTATACAGTTCTAGAAGCACATAGAAGTTTCTGCTGTCATTTGGAATTTACCCCATTGGGATGTTGCTAAATGGAGGGGCATACTTTACTTTTTGCCTTTCTATCCAGCCGAATCTGTGTGATGTTTGTTTCATCACTGTACTAATACTGTGTTTTCTCCTGTGTGTCTCTGCAGTTGGGTATTGATGTGACCATTTTTCTGCCAAGTTGCAACTATTACCTGTTCAGTTTGCTGCTTCTGGTTGCAGAGTAGGATTTACTATGGGTAAAGGAAATGTATATGCTGCAGTATTGAGCTATGCACTGTGTGCACACATTCAGCTATCTACCCTTTCCTTTGTCAACATTCCAGGTCTCTCCAACACTGGGTACCTGTTTCTGTGGCAATAAATACAAATATCATCCCACAGATATGAAATAATAAATAATAAAATGCAGAAACAGACATGCCTTCTTCTTGCTGTCTGAGACTTTCTTGGGCAAAACTGAGTTTTGCTGTAAAACTTCACTGTGTAGGGTGGCTTCCAATATCTTTGCATCTGCCTTCACCACTCACTATGCCTGTGACTTACTCTGTTCACAATCTAAAAAAGTCATTGTAGGTCTTAAAGCCAGCACGGTTCATATAGTTCTGTGATCTGCTATCATTTTCTTGCTTGTGATTTTATAGTATTAGTAAGTTCTTATAATGTTAGAAAAATTTAAGTATCTATACCTCACTGTGTTTGCAGTTACTGTTCAAATACCTATAGAAGCCATAATTATAGAATCTCTCTTGTGAAGCAATTTAAATTTTAAAGAGTTTTTACTATTATTGTTCTCTTCTATACTTTTAATCTTCTCTAATTTCTTTTCACAGCTGTTGCTGTTAACATTTCCCAACATTTACTTTTTTATTACTCTCAAATGATCCTGCATTTTCTTAGTCTCTGGTGTAAATCTTTCCTTATCTTGGCATCTGCTAGGCTATCAAGAAAGTTACTAGTTCAAAGTATCTATTTCAGTGTGTATCTTGGCTTTTATTGTTTCTGCAAAGTATGGATGCTAAATTTAAGTACCTAAAGCATAAATATGTGTGTATCCATGCATGAAGGGCAGAATAATTGTGTCAAAAGGAGCACTCCTGGAGTTTTAGCTCATTATGTTGTTAAGTATTTAGAATTCTTTGAGGATGAATTCCTTCTTTTCGAAAGCATAATGAGAAATAAATTTTTCAGTAATGCAATTTTGTACAGCATTATTAATTTAGAAAGAATGCTATTTGAATTAGTACAATTTGTTTCTGGTCATGCTTTTTAAAGTCAGGATTTCAGCAACATAAAATTGGCAAAGCAACTGGACTTTGATATAGTTTTGTGAAGTTCACCCTTCCTTACTTACGTTAAACATCTACTGTATTTGCCCATAGAACCACAAACCAAAACATGGAAACATTACCAGCTGTGTGGTTTTAGGTTCAGATACTATATTAATATCAGTGACATAAACAAACTGCATTGTTAGCATGCTGTCATTAGCATATTAAACTGTCATGATCCTGCAACATCATGTCTGCAGACACATTTTTTTGCACCCAGCTTACATTAGAAAATCACACTTAGAAAAGGCAAATGTGAATGGCAGATGTTTACCTTAAAACAAGACCAAGCTGCAAATGACAAATTAAGTTTTCTCTTTTTGAAATTTTTACTAAGTGGAAGAAAGAGGGACAACTAGTTTCAGTTTAGATTAAAAAGGAATTATTAGAAATAAGTATTTAAATTTTGGCAGGAATATAAGTACATTCTCAAGCCATGCTAAGTGAGCTGAGCATATGGTTTGCTGCAGGTTTATTGAACCAAAGGCTGGCTCTTTACAGATGACATGTATAATATTCTCATAAATGTGCTTTTGAAAAGTGGATGGTGTGGAGCTGGGTATTAATGACATGCAGTCTGTTGGCATTTCTGCTTATTTCAAAAATTGACTTAATATTTAATAGGTATTTGAAGTGAGGCAGGGCTTTATCTTTTATTAACAGATTTCTAATTCTTGACTTCAGGCCAAGTGTAGATGGTTTATTTTGATTGCAATCTTCTTCTGAAGAGAGTATCAGTCTATTTAATAAAAGCTTTCCAAGACTCAGCTTACAGTTTCAGCAGCAGCAACATTTTGGTCCACCATTGTACTTCATTGTTACCAGCAAAGACTACTGTACTGCCTCTTTGTGTTAGAATAAAGCATGGATAGTACAATTTAAATCATTAACCAAAATACCCCAGGCTCAAATGTAAAATTCAAGAACTTGAATCTCCCATGTGATACCTACTTGAGTCCTGGAGTCAAGAAACAAATTAATTTCTTTAAAATGTCTTGATTAATTTGATGGCTGGAGGAAACAAATATTGTCATTTTATTCTCCTGCATGGCTATTTTTAAAAAAATCATATTGAAATTTGTAAAAGAATAGCTGCAATTGATATTGCAGTTCTAACATTGACAAGCACATGGTATTTTAGACAGAAGCCTCATAAAACTGGATATAAAAATACAACGTTTGATGATTTATTACTGGAGATAAAGCAGCTCATGATTGCTAAGCTGCCTTTTGTTCTAAATTGCCTGAGAGATACTTCTTTCTTGGTTAGTCATTTTTTGAAGAACTGCTTTTATAATAGTTGCATTCCAGACTGAGGTATTGCCTGCTTGGCAAATGAAACATATGAATTATAAGAATTATTAACCCTTTCATGGAAAACAGTTAATTTCTAACACTATAAAAATCCTTTGCCTTGGTTTTATAAGGTATAAGTTTACTTAAAATAAAATATGAATTCGGCAACTTCAGCAGACCTCTAGAACAATGAGAAATAGATAAAAATGGAGAGCCCCATCAGAATGGGCTTTTTACACTCATGAGATGTGTAATTAGAAAAGGCTTAAATGTACTGTTGTTTTGTACCCCTGCACTTTCTCCTAGTTGACAGGTGGAAAAAATAGTTAACCGAAAGGAAGAATTAATTTAAGTTAAATTAAACATCTAAAGTGTGAGTGCACTTTGCTGCTCAGGCTGTAGGGCTGCTTATGGTGCACAAGAGGAAAATTGAAAGGTTTTGACTCTTTGCTGTGTGCTGCTCTTGGAGCAAAACAGTGCTGCTCTGTCCTGGGCCTCCAGGAAAGCAGTGATGTTCAATACATTTTGGAACTGAAATTACATTGCAAGATAACTTTATCATTAGTGGTTAAAGATAGCTGGAATCCAGATGGAAACTGGTTATGGGTTATCAATGATTAAATAAAATGAAAAGAAGGATGTCTCTAAAGCTGTGCAGGTTAAAAAACATGGGAGCCTTTTATTTTCCTTGACAGAGAAATAGACTTTGAACACTGTAGGCTGGCTAAAGAGTGAGTTCAAAGGGAGAGAGCATGAAGGGAAAGCTGGGAAGAATACCACGTGGCTGACAAAATGCCAGCCAGTGTGTAGAATACCCTGTGCTGCAGGCTGCCTTCTACAGAGCACAGCATGTGCTAACCTTCCCTTTGGTAAAAAAAATCCCTCCATTTGCTTATATCAACATTTTACTTATAAATCTTAATGATGTCACCTCTGAGTCTTCTTTTGATGGAGAGAGAAAAAGATAAACCACCCTCCTCAATCTGTTCTCCAAGTACTGTTGTGGAGGTTTCCTGCCCCTCCTGAGCCCCTTGGGACAACCTCAGCTCCACGCACGGAAATGTTTGGTGCAGCAATATGCTAGGAGTTTGTTTCCTTTTGATGTTACAGCACTAATCTCATCTGTATCTAATTGTTAAAATATTAAGTCTTCAAAGATTTCCTTTTTAAACAAAAGATTGTCATAACAATTTCAGCAGGATCAGATGTGTAAATTTAGAGTGGAACCCTCAATGAATTCTACAGAATTTTTTTTGCAAAAGGATACAATACACTTATAATTCAAACCTGCTTAGTGGACTAAATAATCTAAAATAATCTAAAATACATTATTTGAAGGCAATTTTAAAACCAGATTTACCTAATTAAATTTACCTTAATAAACAATTTAATCTCTTCCCCATGTGCATTAGCTTTAATTTCTGATGTGCTAAATTTCCCTTTTATTCGAATAGTATATTTCATACTGCAGAATGGAATGTAAAATGGCTGCTAACCATATCAACTGCTGTGAATGTAAATTCATTAAAGCAAAAATTGCTTTACTGCAGTTTAAATACATGTGTAGTGTTGAAAATAATTGCATTGCCCTGGGAAGTACAATAACTGTTAAAACAGGTGTTTGTCATTCCTCAATGTGCTTTATCTAGAAACAAATCTTATTGATATAAGTTAGTGTCTTTTATGTTTAAATACCCAACAGTTTTTGATCAGATGCTAGGTATACTGATTTAAAAGTGAAATTAGGGTATTTGAAATGGATAGGATTTCAACCAGTTTCTGGAAAAGAAACTACAGAGTCAGAAAACACTAAGTTTTGTATGGCATATCTTCTGAGAGTTTATCAGTGAACAGATTCATACTGATAGCCAGGACCTAAAAGCTGAAATTTTTTGATTCAAACTGGAAATGCGCACACAATTTTAATAGCATTGTGAACTTTAGGAACAAGATATGAAGAGTAAGGTACTTCATTTTTTTAAATAAAGCCTAGATCTTTCTTTAAGATATTTATTTACTGATTTAAATACTAAAGTAGCAAAATTTAATAAGTGGTCTGCGTCTGGGGTGACTGGAGGACATGTAATGCTTTCTGAGAAGCCAGAGATCAGCAAAGGTGTATAATCTTCATGATTCATGAACCACCATCTCTGGAAGCCCTTATCTCTGTTGACTGTACTAGCGACATTGCTAGACATCTAGCTTTTGGGTTATATTAAGATAAAATGTAACTGTTTTGAAAAATTAATTTTTTTTTTTCTTTTAATTTTAAATAAAATAAATTCTGGTAGAGCATTGCAGTGAAGTGACAGCCTTTCACCCAGGGACAGTTCCTTAGTGGAAGGAGTTATCTTTCAAGGTTTTTTAGAATTATTTTCCTAAAATGGAGTTTTTCTCTATACATCAGAATTATTGAAAGAGAAATCAGCATGGTTTTTTAAGGCTGAAGAATTATTCTTTTTCATCTTTGAGTTAAAATCATTCCCCTTCATGAAAAGAGTTGACTCAGTGTGCCACTTATAACCTAAATGTTCTGATGCATAGTAAATAACTGAATTGCTCTCTTTTACAAATCTTTTTCCTTTGTTCAGTACAGAAAGAAATTTGTGATCCCTTCTTTAGTACATCTTTCTTTCTCATCATTTAAATTAATGATACCAGCCATACTCTTGGAAAATGGATTAATATCAAGTGGATAAACGCAATGCAAAATCATGTAGAGAAAATAATTTTATGTATTAAAAATAATAGGTATTGACAACAATAATTTTCCAGATAAATTTTGAAACTTAATATCTTAACAAGATTTCCAACATCTTTCCCTAAAGAGCCTATTTTCAATAAAATTATCCACTTATTTTCTTTTGAAATGCATCTGTTGGATTGGAAATGTTGGCAACTTTAGGACGACCATGCTTATATGTGTGTGTGTGTCATTCCATCAAGCCACTGAATTGTAGAGTAGTGGTAAGTGAGCCCCAATAGCTCTGAATCAATTTCTGCCGCTTTCCAGTGTGGGCAGTAAGAACAGCCTGCATCACAGAAAATTGATGATAGATAGTTTATTAATTTTGGATTGCTGCCTTGCTGATGTTTTGTCAGATTCTTGGACTTACTGCAGCTATTTGGTCCAAGTCAGCACAAAGGCAATAAATACTGAAGGTAGCTGGTCAGCAGTGCCGCATGTAATTTTGGTCCTCAGTCTGTAGTGGGTTTGACTAATGCTTATTGAGGTAACCATAACTATTTCCTTGACAAGTGCTCCTTTCCTTTAACTAGCCACGACTCTGCTACAAGGGAGGACTGAATAATGTGATATTTGCCGTCTTAAAGTTGCAAGGAAATTCTCCTATTTTTGCTTCCTGTTTTTCAGAAATACCTCCCTGTATTTGAGTAGCAGCTTTGTGGGTTTTGTTCCTGGTATTTGCAAGGAGAAGCTGGGATAAAAGCTTGAAATAAATCCTAAGACTAATCCAACTTAAGTATCTCACATCTGGTTTTATATGATTTTTATTTGAAAACCTGAGCCAGGTTATCAAGAAATAAGTACTGTCTAAAAAGAAAAAATAGGAAAATTTAGGCAAAATAAATAAGAATCCTTTGATTTAAAAAAATGAGAATTGTAAGTAACATAATAATTTCAGGATGGCTTGCATTATGGAGGTTGAAAAGCTATAAATAAAAATAAATCTTCAGAGGACAGTGTTAAATCTTTACATGTTTACTAGTCATCTTTTTGGCAAACAGAAATGCTCCTGAGTGAACTTTAAACAATTGAATCTTTCCCAGTTAATTGTTTTCTATTTCACCTTTGATTGTTTTTCCAAAATACTGTCTGCAGAAGCGTGCCATAATGTAGAAATTATGCCAAACGTGTTGTCAGGTCTTTCTGAATGGCACATGATTAGATTCAAGAGCTGAATGCTTAAGCTGTAGATTTAGCAAATTACATTCTCTTTTCATTTGACCCTGGAGAATTTCCTCAAGAGAAATTTGTGGATTAATGTACATGTCATAGAAAATCATATCTATTTAAGGAAACTCAGTTAGACATGAATGTTTCTCTCCTTCCCAGTCTTTTTCTATTTCTGATAGGAAAATAACCCCCATTATGTTGAACAGCTATGGCTTTAGAAGATGTGGGACAGTCTGATGAGAATATTGTGCTTCTCTAAAGTATTTAAACAGCCTAACTTTTGCTATGCATATTTTACTACTCAGTCTCAGTGAAAAAGATGAAACAGTTCCTACACTTCCTCTCCAGTGCATACCCTACATGCAATACTGCATTTGTCGTTCAGAGATTTCCAAAAAGGATTTTATTAGCGCACTGTAAATACTCTTCACACATCACCAAAATGATTTAGTGCTTTCCTTAGGAGCACTTCAGGATGACTTTATGTTACAAGGGCAGTCAGAAAGTTACCTGCTGGCTGGGCTTTACCACGAGCAAGAAGCTTTCAGAGAGACAGCAGGGAAGGGCCTTCATCATGAAGAGGATGCAAACTGTGTTACTAATTATGTATCAAAGCAGAATTATCATACATCTCCTAACACCTCAAGGTCCTCTAAAGAGACTGTTGAAACTGTGCAAAAAAGATATCAGAAGGGTACTGAGGAGACTGCTATTCTCAACAGTGTTGATAGCATGACAAGCACAGTGTCTGTGTCTGTGTGGATGCCCTTCTGCTCTGGTTAGTATGCCAGCAACATTAGACCCTGCAATATCATCATATCATAATTCAACTCAACTGGGATATTCTCAAATTATTTGATAGGCTGTTGACTTAAAAAAAAAAAAAGGCAAGTATGTATTTTGTGTTTGGCTTCAGCATGGGTGCTTTGACTTATTTTAGAGAAACATGATTGGCCTTTATTGCAGAGGATGTTGGCCAGGTGCAAAGAGAGCCCTAAGCATCCCTGCAGTGCTGCTGGATGTTCAGAGGGGCCTGTGAGATCAGCAGAGGTGGTGTGGCTCCCTGAGCTTCATGCATCAGCACTTGCCAATTGCTGCAAGTAGCCAAATGATTGCAGAAAAACCTTTGTGATGCTCTCAATTGCAAAAAGCATTTTCATTAATTGCCAGTTATCCCCAGATTGTGGAAATCCAGACATGGCCTGGAGGCATCAATGTATTCTGTGTGCAGTTGGGATGGAACAGGGGAGTAGTTTAGTATGTAAAACTCAAAAAAAATACATGAGGAGAACCGTCGGGAATGGAAAGACATTTATCACAATAGTACTTCATAATAATATCCTGTAGTGGCAAAAAATTTAATTATAGTTTTTCTTTGTGCTACAGTTTCAAAGTTCTTTGATGCATTTTTAGCTGCCAGTTTGTAATGAAGGCTGTGTGTCAGATCCATCAAGACTTGTGCAAGCCCTAGGAATCAGCTGGCTTCTTATTCTAATCACAGTAAAATCTCATGAAGCTATTATCAGAGGCTCTATAAAAATGTATGGCAGCAACAGTTTTTAAGAAAAAACACATAATTGAAGGTGTGGTGTGTAATAAGTTACAGTCTTTATACATCAATTCACTGTAATTCTTAGGTTGCTTTAATTTTCCATTAGTTAAACATGAGAAAGACATTTTTTTGTTTCCCAGTATATTTTCATTTTTGTGTTGTTAAAGAACTTATTTTTGGCAGTGAAAAAAAAATTTGGACAAGAACATATAGAATCATTCATGCATTTCCTGAAAGCTAGTATTATGTTGATGTTTCTCTATGAAGCTCTTCCATCTGCTATTTTTCTGTAAATTCCAAGAGAAATCTCAGATTTTTTTTTTATTTTAAGTTGTCACTGGTAAAGCAAGGATTTCTTAAGAAAAAACTTTTGGCAGTTTTAATTTTTTCTTGTTAGAGATAGATTTTTTAAAATAAGCAGCTAGCTCAGTTATTTCTGAATCACTGCTAAATTAAAGTTAGATCCCCTTCCTTAATGGGTTTCTCTTCCTAGTGCTAGTTTTTTCTTCTGATATTTTTATAAAAGCCTTCTGTATTCCCATTTGGGTAGCATTGCTTCACGATGCTTCTTCTCTGGTGTTATCTCTTGCCTGCAAGACTTGTCTGAAGCCATATTACTAATTGGTTTCTTCCCCATTTTTCTTTTACAAGAAAGGACTTTTTTGATCTTCAAATTTTTAACTCACTTTGGTAATTTCTTTTTCCCTGCATTTTTCCTTTTGAAGGAGTATTGAATTCCATTACACCTCCTGGGGTGTCTTTTAAGTTTGACCAGCTTTCCTGTATTCCAGTAGTTGTGTTCTTTGGGGTTTTTCACATTTCCAGCTAGTTTCACTCATACTCAGCATCTGTTGGTCTGGTTTGCTTGTTTGACCAAAGAAAAATATATCAAGCTCTTTCCTCTAGTTGCACCTTTCTAGGAGAGACTATAATTCAAAATAGACTATGATTCTCCATTTTAATAGTTATTTGATTCTATTAGATACTCAGCAATTAGCTATAGGCCTTTCCATAGTGATCCTCTCTTTTAAATTTATTGCCACAGTGTTTTTGATGGTGAGATTTTAGGTCACTGATGGTTCCATTTTGAAATGTCATTATTTTTTCTGTCCCTTTCTGTCTCTGCAGTAAATATGAGAACCTGCTTTTACTGTTCAGTTACATTTATGAAGATGATTACAGTTTGTTCTCCAGATTGGTTTTGTTGTCTCACATTTTTTTCCCAGCGTACCAGTTTTCAGTACCTCTGTCCTCTTCCAGCTTATTTTTCGATCTCTTCTAATATCAGAGTAAACTTAAGTGATAAACACTGGCTGGACTTTGGGAGAGAGGAACAGTAGTCAGGAATGAGAAAGAACTGCCATAGGCTGTTGTCAGTATTCAATTTGGAAAAAAGTCTTTGACATACTGCTGTTGATGTGGAGCATTTAAAGAATTATTTCAGCTTTTGCAAAGTGGGTGGTAACAAACATGACAGCCAAGAAGTCTGGAGTGTGAGACGAGGACAAAGTTTCCAAAGATGGCAGAGACTTAATTAATTGCAACAGACTTTAAATATTTTTGCTGTCTGCAGCTATATTTTTATTTCATCTGTCACTTGATAGCCTGCTTTCCAACTTGAATATTACATCTATTAATGTAGGAAGTGGGGAAAGTATTTCATTGTAATGGGCAGCTTTTAAGTTGGGATCTTTTTTGCCCTGCATAGTGAAGCCATTTATGGCCACCTTCCATCTTTGTTAGTCACTCACCTCCGAAGCTTAGTAGTCTAACTGGAATAATTAATAGGCTAAAAGAGATGTGCTGTATTGCTGGTATGTCTTCCTCAATATTTCTAGCTGATAAAGGAGTTTTAAAAATCGTTTTGTTTTGAGCTTGGGGTTGCTATTTTTGTGTGTGTGCACAGCCAAGCAGTAGCCCTGCTTCTTTTGTCATTTCTGGCTTTAACTCAAGATGACATTTATGGGAGATGAGAGAGCTTCAGGATGCTGGGGTGAGATCCTGGGTGATTGGTTGCTGTTTGGCAGTGATTTTCTAAAGCAGCTTGCCTTATCTCCCTGACTGTGATCCTGGTACATTTACTGCTATAAACACAGATAGCCAGAGGTCCCATTACCTTCCCAGCAGAAGTTTGTTGTGTCCTAGACTTAGTCATTCTAGTTCTAAACCTAAGAATTTTTTAATTTTTAATGTGAAACATTGATAAGTTCCAACTAAGCTGTGGAAGCAATCAGCCATTTTGTATGCATATTGCCATTTGTATAATTTAAATGCAAAGTCTGCTTTGCTTACTCAGAAAAAATAGCATATGTTTTATAGAATTTTTGGAAAAGGATGAGTGTGCTCTGGGTTTCAGCCAGTCTCTTTGTATTATGTGCAGGTGCTTTGGGACTTTAATAATTAGAGGATCTAATAAAAGAATCAGAGGATAAGCCAGGAAAATTACTACAACGTGAGTTCTCTTTGCTGTTACAAAAACCAATCTTTCCTGTTTCACCTAATACAAAATTGGAGACTTATAGGTGTATTTCAGCCCAAACTTACAGCAAACACATAACAGAATTGATGAAATCATTAAATCATTAGTAAGTAGCCTCTGTTTCAAGCTGCCTGGATTTAATTGCTTTATCTTGAAAAATAAACGCCAAAATCCCAAACCAAATAGTGGGCTATAATTGAACAGGTAAGCAGGGCAAAGGTCTAAGTTCCTGGGTTAATACTATGTCACTTACTGGTTTTACATTGTCATAGTAGAGTAAATCTACCTGGACTGTTTCTTTTTCCCCAGACTTACTAAAGAAGTGGGTATGCTTTTTGTTGTAGGCAAATTTTCAGAAGGCAAAATCGTGACTTTTTTCTTTACCGTGTCCACCCCTAAGTCACACAAGATTTAAACAAACTCAAAATGTTGCTTTTCTGTTGTGCAGAAAACCCATCACTGCAAATCACCATTCAGCACATTATATTTGTATCAGCATACCTATGCCTACGTGTGTCCTGCCTGCAGGTGTTTGTCCAAGTGGTGTGAGCATGTGCTCATGGTACACACCCCTGAGTCAGTGCCTCTCTCTGTGTGTACAGTGAGGCATCAGGTTCTCCATGGAGGATGAAGTGGTGTTCACTAGCTGTGCTGCCTCTTCCTGCTGTCACCATCTGTGCTGGCTCTTTGCCTAAAGCTGGTTGACTTTGAATATCACCCTGAAAAGAGATAGGTGTTAAAAACTAAGAGGTTGTGACCTTAAGTGGTTAGCAATGACACAGCATGATAAGTTTTTAACTCTTGAAGGATAAAGTATAAGGCTTGTCATAGGAAGGTAACAGATAAATAACGACCCTATGAGCCAAGGAGAGAAAAAGGCAGTGAAAATGTTCTCCTAGTGATTATAGATATGTTCTCCAAGTGATTACAGATAGACCAAAATTATTCATCAAAGAATTTTGCAAAGATGCATTAGATTCCAGAAGCTGTTTTGGCTTTTCTGGTCTGATGAACTAGATAATTAAAAATTTACTCTGACAGTGTCATCTGAGTCGGCTAATTATTTACCAATTTCTGCTTGACAGCATAGTGCTATATATTAGACCTAATTTACATTATCTCTTGCTGTATATTTCAGAAGTAGAAATGAGTGAGCAGCATATGCTGATATTTTCCTTTTGTTACAATTACAAAGGAAGGAAATATTCTATTATCACTCTGCCATCACCAGTTTTAGGAAGCATATGGTATTTAATATTTTTATCTACATGTACAAACATTCCCTGATACTCTGAACATCACAATGCTGAGTATTTTCCTTATTTTGAATCAAGGAAACAAAAAAAAAAAAAGAGCTATTCTTGTCTTAAAAATTGAAGTTCTAAGTCTGCTGATTTTGCAGACTGGCTATCGACCCTTTTAATCCTCCAGAGTGAAGTTTTCAAAAGTCATATACCCATTTTTCCTCAAAAGTATCCACTTGTGGGTTTTTTTCTGCACTGTAAGAATGTATTCTTTTCTTTAACTGTGATAGATCTGCTCTTTACACCCTTACTTCTCCTTTTGTTGATTAGGCAAACAAATTCTGTCTGGCTCCTTCATCTGCTTCTTTGCTCAGTTTTTGCATATGGTCAACACTGATGCTTCTATGCTCATGCTGGTTGTTTTCTCATCCTCTCGTGTCCTAAACACCATGAAAATGATAAATATTCTGGGGAAAAGATTTTAGTTGCATGTTGCTCCAGTATGCAGGGAACATATTCAACTAAAATATTTGAGTATTATTTCTAGAGGATACCATAATACGTCTTATGGTAACCATTAGTAAAGATCATCTGAAACCACTCCTACAAAGTTAGCATTACAGCTATTATTCAAATTCAGTCAAAAAAATCACCTAATGTTATTCCTTAATGAGTCACTTATGTTGGGCGTTGTTCCTTTTCAGCAGAATCCTTCCTTAAAATGGCATGCCTAAAATAGATGGAAAAAATTCATGAAAAGATAAATTGAGGGTATTTTGTACTGAGATAGTAGGGCTGTGAAATTAGAGATTTGGATTGGAAAGCCCTTTTGTTTCACCGTGCAGTCTAATTCAGCACTGTTGCTAAATAATTATATTTGGCTGTTCTCACTTGAATATTCTGTTTCCCATAGTGAAGATTTTATATTATGCCCAGAGCATCTTGTTAAATTGACTCTTCTCGCTGGGCTGGGTTTTTATATAGGTTTTGTCCAAATGCAGTAACATAAAATACTAAAATAAAAATTAGCAATAAATACTAGAAGGCAAGAAATTGCAAGGAATATCTGTGGGAGCACTATCAGAAAAGAAGTCAGAGCATACAAGGTAAAAAAGCAAAGCAAAATAATATTAGAGCCAGGAGTCAATAATATAATGATCACGATGGAATAAAAAAAGGAATAGATTTCATAATCTTACTTATAGTACATTTAAAAAGAGGCTTTTATCAGATAGTAGTGTTTATGTCTATTTTGATAAAGTATTGATTTTCTGCAAGGCAGTAGTTGATTATAAAGGTACAATTAGTACTTTGTAACAATGACAGAGAGAAATATTTCTTTATAACTTCATAATCTGATGTATCTGGACAAAAAGAATCCTAGCATTTTGAAAGGAAAAGCAGGGAAACACTTTAAAATGATACTCAGTGGATTCTGGAAGACAGGAAATTGGTATTAGTTAATTTGAGAAAATAAATGCAGAACCACACAATGGGAATATGACCCACATGGAATCAAGAAGTCATTGTTCAGTAATCCTGATGCTTTATGCAATAAATTCGAGTGTATGTTATTTACATAATCCTCACATGAGAAGATGGCCTGCTGTATTTGACAAACAGCAGCAATGTGATGAAAGAGAAAATGCCAAGCATATTTCTGCTTTCTGTAGTGCTACTTCCTCATATTTGCTTTAGATTTTAGGAAAAGGCTATTTTATGAAGCTTTCAATACCACCTCTCACTGATGGTGGATTTCTGCTATAAACTAACAGAGGCCTCCCAGACTTGGTACATGAGAACTCAGAATAAGCTCATTATCTAATCAGGGAGAGGAGTTTCCTGACTCACTTGGTGGTGTTATATAACTGTGTGCACACTGTAGGTGGTCTACCTATTAAATGCTAGCCCCCAGAGAAGGTTGTAATAAACAGTTCATTAGACAAAATGGTAAACCAAAATGAGATTTAGCAATTTCAAAACTCTTTTTGGCACATAAACCACAAAGAAACAGGAGAATTATGTTATTTCACAGTGATTGTTCTCACTGGAGACATTTTTAATATTCATTGCTCTGTTAATATATTACTAAGTTAATGGAAATATTAATAGGATCATGAAAAAAATTCTCTGTAGTAGCAGAAAAATGGTTAAAGAAGTTCTCATCCATCAAATATCTGAATATCAAAATAAATTAGAGCAATTCACAGTAAACTGATTAAAAAACAGTGAGAATGAAGTTAGGTAAAATAATTCAGCCTAGATCAAAATAAAATAAATTTTCTAGAATGCTGTTTTCAGATTCCATTTTTCTGCAGGCAATTTCTTGAAAATAACTGCAACTACTTCTTTAAAATCTTTTCTTTAATCAATATTTTTTACAGCAGTTGAGATTAGGTTGTTCATTGTAGTGACAACAATGTCGATGAACTCATTTGGCTTTAATGATTTGATTCTGGCAGCAGCTACTTATTCTGCCTACCACCATATGTAAGGTTTTTGTACAAAGGTTAAAGATAGAAGAGGCTCCTGGGATGGCTGACAGGGTGGATTAGTGCTGCTGAGCCCTGCAGGAAAAGGTCACTACTGCAGTTCACAAAGGAGGGTTGTCACTGGGGGGAGGTGAAGTCACAACTAGCCTACAAAGAGAGCTTTGGGTTTGGTAAATTAGTCATTGGCAGGAATAAGTAGGATTTGGTTGTTCTCTCCTGCTTATCTTTGTTTTTGCCTATCAACACTGCTTCTAATCTTCACTGCCAGGCAGCCATCATGTCAATGGGACTGTTAGCTGTTCTTCCTTCTCTCTCCTCCCAATATTATTTGCTTGTGTCATTTCCAAATAGAACATATTGAGCCAGCACAGCACTGCTGGATGAGCAAGGGGAAATAAAAGCCCTTCTTCTACTGGCAGAAGTTTATAAGCTTATGGAAAGTTCCTCTTGGGTTATAATTTATTTTTGAAATTGAATACGGTATTCTGCTCTCATCCATGTCTCACTGAGAATTCATGCTCAATCCTAATAATGTCTGTGTCCCACTTTCAGTAAGGGAGTAACTGAAGATCTCATTACTTAGGACTTTACATGATTAGTTGTTGGGATGTAGGTTCTGGACAGATTCATAGGACTGTGTAGCATGTCGTGGCCTTAGGAGACAATTTCTCAGTTGCACAAGGTAATCTTGGCTATGAAATATGGCTTGCTAGGAAAACGATGGCTCAGCTGTTCACCCTGAAATGTCACACCATTTCAAAGGCTTATCTTTCACAGTGCTGCATGTTGTGAACTTACTAGGCTGTGCATTGAATATAATATATGGCAGTGCACAAGAAAGTGGCAGTTTGCAAAATGATTCCTGAATTATAAGAAATAAGAAGTGATTGCCAGCTTTTGATTTGCCTTTAATGGTACCAAGCTGCAGTGAGATGAAGGCTGCTATCTGAATTTGGTGAACTGATGGTCTGGTCTCACATAAGAGGACTGATTTTTTTCAATACTGGATTTCTCCATTTGAGAGGTGGAGAATTTTTTTCTAACACCAGCTGCATGATATTCTCTCTCATCAGTCACTCAGAATTTTCAGATTTTGGGAGTTTTTACTGACCCTGTATACTCCAGTTATACTGCAGTATGTTGCAATGCAAAGGTTAACTTTGTTATTTTAGGGGAGCAATTTCAAATCACGGTAGAAGTTCCTTCCCAGTCCCAAAAACTAAACTTCAGTGTGGAGAGTAACCTCTTAAAAGTCATGTCACAAACTTCCACTGATTTTAATGAGATTACAGAGAAAATACATGGTCTTGAAAATGCAGTTTAGTGTTTCTACTTGTCAGTTGTCACTCAGCAAAAAGCACATAGGATGCATTAAAAAGGCAGAGGAAACCAAATGGCTAGTTTGAAGAGCTTTAAGCCAGTGAATTTAGTTTTGGAACATGAATATTTATCAGACCTTATTCCCTAAAATAATCATCAAACACAACCTTTCTTTGGAAAGCTGTCAAGTTTGACGTACCATGCATTCAGAACCTGACTCAGAAATTATTAACTTTCAAATGGAAGGATCTTTTCAAGCAGCATTAAACAGGGCATTTTAGCATTTCTCATTAGATTTTCTTGAGTATTTGTGGAGTTCATTGATTTCAGAGAAATAAAAAGCATCAGTGTATGAAAGATGAAGACTCTACTCAGGAGTAAACCAACTCCTCCCTCTTCAAACTTTAGAAGTAAAAAGAGGCTAAGAAATTAATTCAGGTAATTTAAAGTGGCAAATTAATCTGTCTCATATTTAGGAGCAATAGATAGAAACAAAGAAGTAATAAGAGACCTTTCTGCTTTTCCTGCTCAGATGCATTATTTGCCATAATTTTAGGCAGATTGTCTGCCAACAGACTGTAGGGTGTGCAGTAGCTGGAGAAATCAGGCCATTTGGTGGTGTCCTTAAATGCTTAAGTGCCACAGTTTTAGACATTTGTGGTTGAGAATGATCCAACCTAAAGTTTTTCATCTCTACCTAAATCCTACGTGTCATAAAGAAACATGATTTTACATAATATCAAGAAACTTGCATTTTGAATCACTCAGAAGTAAGTGCTGAAAATCCTCTTTGTTACAGTTTTAATAACAAAGGCAATCTCCGTTCTCTAAGGAAAGTCTTAGGAAAATGCCAATCCTAGGGGAAGGATATTTAGGGATCATTTATACATTAGGACATAAAGGGCTTTTATTTTTACTCTAATATTAAAAATTTATATTTGCATTATCCTTATGAATGTCTAATTCTTTCAGAAAGGCTTGGTAGGATCAGATTTTATTTGTGCTCTGCTTTATAAAATATATTTTATTGTTTCCAGTGGGTGTTTTTAAAAATTTGTCAAATTGGTTTATATTTCAGTTTGTTTCATTTCTGCCTCAAGAGACTTCCACTTTTGCGAGTGTCTCAAATAAGGGATTTTAAAGAAATTACTTTCAGCAATTGAACTATAAATAAAATAGTGAAAATTTCCTTCAGACAAACTCTAGTATAGGTTTTTACACCATAAAAAAGAAGCAAACAAAAAGCCAAAAAATTGTTAGAAAAACCTAAACTGTAGAATTTCATCAGAAAAAAAGGCAAATAAACAGAAAATGAAGTAACAGTAGATGTCAGAATTGGTTTTGCTAACAAATATCTTGACTTCTACTGACAGACTATTTTGATAGCGGAAAAGAATAAAGATATAATGCGATGGACTCACATGCTGCACAATCAACAGGAGAGCCCTTAATAGCTTCTTTATTTTCCAAGGATGCACACTCCAGCATTCCCAAGTGTAAGCCATCACATTTTGACAGATTTGAGAATGACCAGAGGCCTGAACCAGCAGCTTGCCATGTTCAACTCTGCCAAATGCTTTTAATAGCAGAGTAACAGCAAAAAAAAGTGGGGGCTGAGTGCCTTGTCAATCTTGGGAGGCTCCTAGGCTTAGCAGTGCTGCAGACAGCCTGACTCATACCCATGTTTTAATAAGAGGAGGAAGGAGTAAATTTAAATTTTTTTCAGAGAAAAACTTGAATAAGTGAATGAAAATCCAATGGAGTCACAAGAAGTAATCCTGTGATGTTTTTTGTAATTATCTGTAACAACCAGATTCTCTTTGCTTTGTGTGGGAGCACCTGCCAAGAGCTGGACAAGTCTGCAGCCATGGACAATTCTGTTTGCAGACAACTGGAGCTGGCTTCCAGCTTGAACTTTGATTTGGCACTCTCGTTTTCACTTGTCACCAGCATTAACTACAGTGACATTTTGGCTTGATGCCTAGATTTCTGTAGAATGAATCTGAGGCCAAAAGCAAGTGTGTGCTTAAGCCAGTGCATGTATCAGGTGCCTCAACAGGGAAAGAGAAGTGATACCGAGGGAGGGGAAGGCCACATGCAGAGCATTGCTGCCGAACACAGAGTACCCTATGGCCACTTGGCTTTTCAAAGGTCTGCACACATTGTCTCCAACATCCAGTTTTCATATTATTATTAAAAATGAACCTTTAACCCATTTAACTATCTCACTTAAAACAATCATCTGTATTTAAGTGTCTAGCAATCAGAACATAAGAATGGTATTACTTGAATATGACATGAATTTCACATGGGTTTCCCTTAGGTGCAGTGGCAGTGTTAGAGGTGCCAATTGAAAATCAGAGATTTGAATGAAGGATAAGAGAGTAACCATCTTTATTAAGGCAGTGAGTTAGCAAAAAGTGAAGGTCAGAGGTCCTCTGACTGTTCTCTCTGGTGTTCTCATCCTTTGGAAAAAGCCACAAAAAATAGCAAGGCAAGTGAAGAATAGCCTCTGAGATACTGTTGCCCCTTTGCCTTTGCATCAACTGAAGCAATATAGTCAAGAAAAGTCAAGTTGTGTTTTTTGCAGGATTTTCTTCTGCTCTACTGCAAAAGAAAATTGTAGTCATCATTCATTTTTCTAGAAATTTAATACTAAAATAAATGTAGCTTTCCCCATAATTGGTCCTATCTGTTACATTTTAGCACAATAGTCCTAATAGTTACCCAGGATAAGTACCCCATTACTCAAATTTTAGTTCTTCAAAACCTTTTTAGGATGTTTTGTGTTTTGTTTTTATGCCAGTAATTCTGTATCTTTCCTTAAAAATTAACTTTTGGGGGGAATTACATATGGAAATGGGGACTTCTTATAAGAAAGAAAGCTAGATGTTGTGAGTATTGATTATTTCTAGAATAAATCTTCTATCTTCTACAAATTATAGAAGTACATATTATATGTGCTGGGGATTTTAAAAGGTAAGTTTACAGTAGAGGTTTTTTAGCTTGCCATAACCTGTTCTCACTACGGCAATACCCTCTGCCATTTAATTTCCGCTGCTTCTGATATTTTTACGTGGTCTGTCGGAGAGAAAAAATCATCTGAATTTTAGGCTAAATGGGAGAGAACAGGGCAGTTTCAGGTGAAAAGTAAGTAAACAAAGTGCTTGACTAATGTGAAGACAATTTACTTTCTCTGCTGGAGTTGCACGGGAGGGTTTTTGCTGCAGGCCCTTGTGCTGCTGTCTGTAGTGCCCTTTGTCTGTCTGTATGTGCCTAGGGTAGAGACAATGCAGCAATTCAATTCTCCAAACTCCACTTCCTGCTAATGTCTAGAGCTCTGACCTTTGTAGGTGACATGCCTCCTTTTTTTCATGCAGGATTTGAGTTTGGTGTCCCTCTCTACTGTAATCCATCATATTTCCACAATCTCTTGCTGTCTGGTCTTTTGTTGCCTTTCTTGCATCCTAATTCTTTCTGCAACATTGCAGATGAGAATTTTAATTCTCAGTTCTCCTAGCCAGTGGTAAAGAGGATTCTAGTCCTTTCTACTCTCTTTCCAGCAGGACTACAGGCTTCATGCCTGTCCTTTATGGGGTTTTTTTTTGGTTTTTTTTTTTTCCATTTAGAGAAAATGAACTGAAAGAACAGTGAGCATGCCTTCTTTCTTTTTCTTTTCTTGATGATTTTAGATCCACTTACCCACTTTCACAGCTTGCCTGGGGTTGGGGTCTTTTGGGTGATAATAATAAATACTGAACCTAGTCATTATATTAGTAAAGTTAACTAAAAATTCACACAGCTGCAAGGATAGCTTGTACTTAAAATGTGTCTTGCTTACAAGCCCAATGGAGTCATCATCATTTTGGAGGACATTTAGACTGGCTCTGAGATGAGGGGTCCAATGCAGCAAAGTGAGTTGCCTGGAGAGATCCTGCCCCTGGTGCCCAGCAGGATGCAGTGGGACTGACAGAGCACATGTGCCTTGACAGAGAGTAAAGATCAATCAAGTGCCAAAATCTCCTCCCCTGCAGTCTCTGTCTGCTGCTACCATTTCTCAAGCACGTGTATGCGGCCGTGGAGGGCTGGGGAGGACCATCCAGAGGACTTTTGTCTCTATTATTCACTTTTTTGGTCCTATCACAAAATTCTTTTTCTGCCCCTTGGTGTTGACCTCAGTGCACTTCCCAATCTTCCAGATTCCATTAAAAACAGCCAGAACTGAATTCCTTAAATTTGTGATAGATTTTGATATGTTAAGCAAGTGAATCCACTCAGACAGTTATTTACGTGTCTACAGGGAGATCCGGCATGATTTTTCTGCTGCTGAAAATGTTCACAGGCACAAATGTGTCCCCTTTTTAAAACCTGCCATTCACACCACACCTACGAGCTGTGTCAAAAGCGTCTTGAGCACCATTATTCTCTTCGGTCAATCTGGCAATAATAGTAATTTCAGTACTTTCATCCCTGGGAAAGGAAGAACTCATGGTGAGATACATTAGTGCAGCCACCTTTCCAGCTGATAGGAGTTCTTGTAATGTGCTGTTTCTCTGAAATTCAAACTAAAAATAGCCAAGGGAATTATTCTGTTATCCAGAAGGACTGCAACTTTCTGAAGGGTTTGGATTCTTCATTTTTTGAAGAAAATTGTTTACAAAACAGAAGCAAGCAATGGCTCCAAGAAGTATCTGTCACAGTACTAGGAAGAATACCAAAATGTTTAGTATGCATAAAAATTGGTTATTGTTTTTTGGGTGTGTATCTTTAGAGATTTGATTAAAATATGTGATTTCTTTTTAAAGTAATTTTTCATATTTTGGCTCTGGTTTTCCATTCAATTTTGAGGGTTGTTTCTTTTTTTTTTTTAGTTTGTTACAAGGGAAATTCAAATATGTTTCATTTAGGAAAAAAGAAATTATATTTGAAAATTTTGTGTTCCATTTTATGTTATCCTTTATTTTATTATCTATACATTTTTTCATATGACTAGTATATGTTATAATATTTCATTGAAGATGCTTAAATTTACTAAAAGGTAGTTTTATTCTATGTTAAATCATTTCCACAATGATTTGAAATATCAAATGAAGTAAATTGAACCATCTGAAAGCTAAGATACCAAAAAAACATTTGTAGTGTCCTATTACACCTGTTTTCTCAGTGCAAGAAAATTATTTCTGATTGCAGTACGACTAAGTATAGATTGACTGAAATTTAAAAATTAATTCCTAAACTAGTCTGTTTTTTGAGAAAATAATTATTTTTTTAATTTTGCAAGTTGTTTGATTTTCTTTTAAAAAAATACTGTACTGTCAACTATATTTTATTTGAAAATTTCCACCTATTTTTATATCCCCACAGCTCCATGATGACTTACTCTTTCATAGTCCAGAAACCTAAGCAGTTTATCTGGCCTATAACTTACTCCCAAATCCCTGCCTTCTCCAGACTCTTAAAAATTGGATAAGGATTAGGTTGAAACCTCAAGTAACAGTTCCATAAGTGAGCTCCTACCCTCATTGGCAAAATGATAAACACATGGCAGAGAGACTTTTTAAGAGATTAAGAGACCAAGGATTGGGTACCACTGGCATATGGAATGAGAAAGATGTGTGAAAATGTCTGATGATAGAATAAATGACAGCTGTGATCTCTGAGCACAATTAAATTACTATCACTGTCAATGACTGCTGTTAACAACCATGTGAAAAGCAGTCATGTAACATAAGGTGCAAATTAATAGCATTTAGATTTGCTGCAAAAACCTGGCACAACTCAGGATTAAAGATAACATTAAACCCTTCAACCACAATTTATCTTAAACTAAGCAGTGTCAATAATATTAATTCCAAGATAGCCCTTTAATGCAGAGCAAAAAAATTTGAACATTTGAGATACTGAAAAAATACCAAATACCAAATAAGTGCTTGGATGGCTAAACCTCTGTAAATAAGTCAGGTTCTGAAATCTGTGTTTTCTAAAATCAGCATCCTGGTCCTTGTGGGTGAAAAGGCTAGAGGGTCTTGAAAATCTCCAAATCTCAAACCCGAATAAAAATATTCCGTGAACCTATTTATTAAGAAGATAACACCTGAATTGTGTTAAGCTTTTGGTTTTGCTAATTTATAAGCAGTCTGATTTTATGTATAGAATCATGAATGTCTGATACTTTTAATTCATATTGCACATTTCCTCTCAGAAATACATCTACTTTGCCTCTGTCTTCATGTGGCTGTGTATTCACTTGAGAATTAAGAAATATAATTTTTTGACCTTTATGTTTTTTGCAAATTTTTTGTCAAAGTCAGTCAGTAGTTTTGTCCAGGCAGCAGTGATGAGCAAGACCCTGAAGGCCAGATGCACAGGGAGCGTGACCACTGAAGCCTTTAGTCCTTACTGATGCTGAAAATGAGGTCATGCAGATGCAGGTTTCTGCTAAAGCAGAATGACCTGATGGGTAATGACCTAGGTCATTACTCAGCAAAATTTGGGAAAGGAGCAAGAGATATGAGATACAATCCTGGCAAACAAAACCAAGAAAAGAAGGACCCTTTGGTTCTGCTTAACTTGCCTTTTGCCAGACAGGTTGTTGTCATGATGCTGACTGCAAACAAGTAATCCTATTAGGCTTCAGAAAATAGGCTTACCTTGTTATCTGAAAATATTTGGGTGGATCAAGCTCTCAAAGAAGTTCAAGGGGGAACATTTCTATTAAGAAGTTCTTCAGGCCTTGAACTAGCACCTTTTCCTGTAGTCACAACTTACTGTTAAGCTTAACAAACCAGCACCTCCTCTTGAAACCTGCAGGGAGAAAATATTTTGCATGAGACTGTGTGTGAGGAAGCCCATCGCCCCCCCAGATTGAACTCACTTTGCACTTTCAGAGGCCCTGTTTTTCCAGCAGTTCTTGTGTGTTCAGGGATGCATCCTACAGCTGGAATGTTCTGCTTGGACGGCAGTGCAAGGCTGCCAACTCTAGGACCATGTTATGGTAAGAAGGTTATTAGGGAGTGCTGCAATGAGGTAACAGGGATAGAAGGGGTCCAACTCTATATTGTTGCTGCCTACACTTGTAAAGGATGATTCTAAAAATCCCAGTGAAATTACAAATGAAATATAAAAACTCTGGTGTAGTCTCTGTCTGCCACATCTTCCTATTCTAAGGAAAAGACAGTGTGGGGTAACAAATATTCATCACAAGCCAAAGCCACTCCAGATTTTGCTGTACTGCAGCAGCAAAGCTATATAAAACTGCTGGATTTAAGACCTGCTCCATCATGGAGATTTATAGGATGAGTATCATGACTAGAATGAAGACAGATTTACTTATCATTCTGCTAACATAGTTATGTACACTGTTTATTTCAGATTGAGTTTAATCAGGTGCAGCCTGAAAAAATAAGTCCCTGCTCCTGCTCATAAGCAAAAACAAGACAGGTAATTCTAGGAACAAAGACACTTAAGCATGAGACTGTACACAGCAGAGGAGGTTGGCAGTAAATCAGGACTTTGACATAGTTCTCCTCTGAACAATTATCATGAGGATCTGTTTGGTTTCTTAGTATGCTGTAGAGCCAAGGTTGAGTAAAGAGGTTTGATATTTCAATGCCTCCCTCCCATCTGAAGCAGTTGACTGACAGTTTGCAAAGGTGAATGGCAAATTCTGCTTACCTCATGGTGTTTAAGGGGCTGATTTTGGTATGATTTTTCTTTGACTATAAATGCAGATACCATGAGATACTTTGTGTTGGGGCATTTCATTAATCTTTTCAATTTTGGGGATGGGAATTGGCCATATACAAAGTGAAGAATTAGATTTTTACTTCATAAAGTGATGAGGTAATAAGAAGTAATAGGCTTTATATTGCTTTTCAAGTTCTGAAGAACTGCATGGGCAGTTTGTTTTTTGTTTATTTATGCTCATTCAACTGATGTTAATTAACTTGTCTGAATCTGCGTTTGAAAAATGTAAACATCTCTTGCATCCAGTGTGTAGAAAACTTAAACAGCAGTGGGAAGATAATTCCATCAAAAGATTTTCTTCCTTTGTTTGTTATGATATTATCAACAGCTCTTGATGGAATTACTTTCTTACATCTTGCTTCAGCCCATATATTACTATTTTCCAAAGATTGTTCAAACTATAATTAAAAATGGATTTTTTTTATGTGCCTCATTTCAAAAAATAGAAGAACTCTGTACATTCCAGAAATAAAATATCTTCCTAGATGGATAATTATTGTTTTATTCACTTGCCTAAATTTCATTTGAAAAAATTCCTTCTTGTGGTTGTTTATACGTTCTGTTAGGAACTTAGAGCTAGGTAATGACTTTCTGCTGTCCCTATCATGTCAGATTAAGTGTTGTGTTCAGAAATAAGTGGAAACCAGAAGGGGTTCTGGCAAAAACTTATTCAGATCCTGTGGTGTGGATATGCAGGTTTTGCAGGGTATGTATAATTATCTTAAGGAATGTATATCTTCCAGTAGTTAATTTTTTTTTTCCCTGCTGGGTCTAAAACCAAATTATTTTTAAGGTACTTATGAAATGCTTGGGAGAACATGGAAATTAACTGACCTTGCAAAAATGCATTTTTCTTTAATTGTTCTCATGGGCTAGCTGTATTTCCTGTAGCAGGATATAATTTTCTAATGGGATCTTCTTAAAAAATAAATTTCTAACCTAAAAAAAAAAATCCTTGCGAAGTGATACTGCATTAAAGCAGATGCTTAAATGCATTCCTATTCTTTTTAACTCTAAAAGATTTTCCTTCAAATAGGATGAGTGCATCCATTTTGAAATGTACATGGGATGATTTTCTACCTTAAAGACCTCAAAGTAATTTAGGATTAAGGCTTCAGCAGTCGCCTTGTTTCAGTATGACAGGTGATGCATTACACTTGCTGAGGAAAAAGCAGTGAAGTATGAGTCCATCTGGCTATGTTTTCATTTAGCTATGAGCACAGAATAGCTATAGGGAAATTTATGGCTCCTGCAAGTTTCTAGTTTGATTCAGGGCCTGGGCTTTGGCTCTCGCAGTCTGTGGAATGAAGGAAAGTATTGATTTTACAAACTCTGTGCCCTCTTGAATCTGTCTGTGAAGGGTCAGCATAGCTGTTTCATGAATAATGAGCAGCTGAGATCACAGTAGAAGATTTAAAAAGGATTAATTCATGTTGAATTGAACTTTGAAGGAGAAATTTTGCCAGCTGATATATTGGCATGTTAGTAAGGAGTTGCTTTAAGTAAAACTGTCCAATTATTTTCTTATCTCTTCTTCTTAATGAGCTAAGATGACATTTCTGTTCTCAAAAGTCAATTATGGAAGTAGCTATAAAATCTTTATATTCAGCTGAATCCTGCCTTACTCTCCTGAAACATGACCTGAAATATGGGTGTCAGAGAAGAGCCCAAAATGCATGCTAATATTCGCTTCTCTGGTGTGCTGTAGAGAAGTAATGACCACCTGCATGGAGGCTGATTTTTGTATTTTGTTCCCTGTTTTATGGATTTTATGTGTGTAGAAGGAGCTTAAACACTATCTTCCACTTGCAGGGCTTAACTTGTGTGAGTAAAATAAAGGTGTACTAAGTTCAAACTTTCTACTGTGGGCATATAGTTTAAGTCCTTTACTTTGCTGTTACCTCTTCAGTCCTTCCTGCTTACCCTTTGGATGTACCTGCCTTTGACTGTTAACTACTTACGGGATTAATTGCAGAGCTTTTATTTTCTAACACACATTTAATGTAGATGCCTCACACATCACCGACACCAAATGTCTTACACCACCCTAGCTGTTCACCTCACAGGCACCTAAATCTAGGAATTTTGTATTTTTAGAACACTGTAATTTAAATAGGTATCCAATCTAACTGAGGATGTCCAAGTCCCATCCACTGCAGTAGACTACTGAACTAGTCTACTTGTCTACTACAAAAATCTTATTTGGCAAACATGGAAGTCCGCTATTCTAATCAAGAAATTTCTGGTGTTTCCCATACATCCACTGTTTCTATGAAAATTGTGTAGTGATATCCAGTAACTAAGAAAGGGACAGGGAGACCTGCATCCTCTTTGGATTCATTGACATAAAACAATGAGCTGTGTGCAGGCAAAGAAAGGGGTAACACCTTACTGCTCACCATTGATCTGCTCTTAGGATGGATTTGTAGATCCTCAAACATTCAGAAGTCAAGTTCTGGTTTAGCTCTGAATGTTCCTCTTGTGTTATGATCTCAGTAGTTTTATTTGTCCTCTAAGACCATTCCTCCCAGCAGGAGAAATACACTTGGGCTCCACCCTGCATGAGCCTGCCATGGCAATGAAGGATTTAGAAGTCTTTAAAAGGGCTTCACAGTTTGAAAGCCCAAAGTTACTATAAAAAGCAAGTAAAGATTGTTTTGCTAAATGTGTTCAGATTCTTTGAATCACAAACCCATACAAAAGTCTCTGGGGGTATGTGAGTTCCATTGGCATTATCAAGAATGTGACTAAGGGTTTCTCATTCCTTATCAAGTATGTGTGTCTACTGCTGTGGTCTAAAGCTCTTCATGTGCAGTACAAAACATGTGACAAATACAGTGCTACTTTTCATTCAACTACAAGCCTTCCCAGAGAGAACAGTTATTCTGATTAAATGAATTCTTTAAGAGGAAAGATTTTGGTTTTGTTTTCTAGAGCTGTATGCTTGAAAGCTGTAGCTCCTGCTTCTGCTTACAAAAATGGGTAATGAAAACAATGCGAGCAACTTGTCAAATTGTGCAAGGACTGGGTACATTGAGGAACCATAATTTTCTGGCATTCATGATAGCACATTGATTGGAGTCTTGCTGTGTCTGATGATTTTCTTGTGAAAAGCTTCTTTATTTGCATACTGAGGCACTTTGGCTGGAGGTGGTCTCAGAAATTAATGAAGTATGCCAGTATTCAAACAAATTCCAGGCACTGACCCAGCTTAACAGTGTGATGAACTTCAATAAGCTGGCAAGTTTAAGGGCTTGTAGGAAAATGCTGAAAGTAGAAACAGGAAGGGTGGGATGAAACAATGATCGTGTCTAAGTGCTCTGTCATGTCTTGTCTGCAACTAGACTGCTTTGATTTTCTGAAACAAGTACTTTGAAAGGAGAATATTTTAGGTATCCATAGAACTAATACAGATTGTTGATACCACTTCCTCTCATCACATACCTTCATAATTCATTGCTGTCCTAATCCAGTGCATTTTTACTTTCAGGCATCATGCAAAAATCTAGAAAAATGTGTTGCATATTGTCTGCGGGTCATCATTATGTAGGCAAAAGTCAAATTGCATCTTTGCCCTAAAGCTCTATTGCTTGCTGCCTGATGTATGAAATAATGTCTTATTTTGTATAGAATATTCCTCATTTTGTTCATGTACTTCAGTGTGTGAACTCAAAAAAAAAAAACCCCAGATACTTGTTGAAAGCAAATGAAAAAGTTTCATGAGCACAGCTGAGTGGAATTTATCTTTCCATTTGAGGATACTTGTTGGCATGTGTTTCTAATCTTTGTTCAGCTCTACATACTGATGTTAAGCACCGTGTTTTCCCTTCAGACACCTTGCTATTTCCAGAACATTATGTGGTAGGGAGGTCAATGAGGGGATTATTATGAGGAGATCTTATCAGTACTAGCCCACACTAATGAAAGTGAGACAAAGAGTGATAGTGGAGACTAACCAACTATGTAGATAGCAAGTTGTGGATTTCTCAACTTTATGGAGTATTTGATATGGTCAAGGAGTTGAAATGTTGCTTGAAGCATTTGGAGCAATTTGAGAAGAACTGGAATGTGTGCAATATTTATAGCCACCTTTGCCAATTAGTGACAATGTCTTGCATCAAAACAGGCCAGAATTGTTCAGATTTGTTAGGTGCAAGCTAGAATTAGGGGATGAACTTTAGCTAGTGCAAAATTATCTCATTGGCATACCTAGTAGATGAAAGGAAAATGTAGATCTAAGCAGAAAGCATACCGGCAAAGTTACTGCAAAGAGTCTGAACAAAGTCAGAGGGCATGAAATATGTTTTTGTATGAAACTGTAACACAGTGCCCATCATTTTGACCATTTATGTGTGTATTTGTCTCTGTTTTACAAAGATAAAGCTGAGGTACAACAATAGTAAGGCTGAAAAAGAGGTGCTGACATGCAATTTGAGTTGATAATAACCTAAATTTTGATGTATCTCTGCAGCATAATGTTGGTTCAAAGCACGTTTCCATGCATTACATCTTTGTAAGTTGACTGCAAACCACTAAAGTAAATTAGAAACTCTTTGTTGGTGTCTGATTTATTTTAAAATGTTGGGTAAAGCAGTCACCTTGCAGATTTCAGGGAGTCTGGTACACCAAGGGCTTCAATCATGCTTCATATAGTCCCTTCTGTTAGAAAACTTTCAACTTCTTTGAATGAAGACAAAAGGCAGATCTTTCCTTAATACAAAATTCAAATTCATCCCTAAAGCAGACTTCTTACAAGCATTAAATTAATTAACCATTTCTAGAGAAAAATATATGTGATTGTGTTATGAAACACTGTGGTGTTACATGCATTCACAATGAGAGCAGTGACTGCTGGGCTCTTTGCTTGTTCTCTGCTGATTTGAACCCAGAGAAAGCAGAATGAGCTGAGCCACTGAAAATAAAAATCTGTCAGGTACATGCAAGCAGTGATTTTGAAGACACTTTAAAATTATCCAGATTTAAGAAGATTTCTCTTAGAAATAGCCAAATTTATATTCTTAATGAGAAGATTATATCTTGCTGACTATCTTGCTGGATATCAAAGTTCTTCTCAAGATCCTCTTGGGATCCAGGGGTTTATCAAAGAAAAATCTCCAGAACTTGTCAAAACAATGCACTTTTCTGTTAGCTTCAGTCTCCCAGATAGGTGAACACCATTTGCTGACATTTTCTTTTAAAGAAATCAGCCTGAGTCTGTCATCAAGAAAAACTAAGCAAATTTTGTCAATATTATAAGTAGTTGAAATGTGGTTTTTAATAGCAAAGTGGTGTAATGCATTAATGAGCAGCAGTGATAACCTGACCTGTTATAGACCTTGTAGAATGTGTGAACAATAGAAAAATAAAGAAAAAATAAAATAAAAAATTAAAGATGAATCTCAGCCAGCAAATTAAAGTATAAATGAATATTGTTTTGATGAAGGGTAGGAGAACAAGAACTAAAATTAGAGTTTGTTGCAGACTCCCACAAATGGATTTTCAGTCTCAAAGTGATGCACAATAATCTTACCAGATATTTTTTGTCATGAGTTTACTAGTTTAAAAGATACATCAATATGAATCATCAAGAATTTTTTTCCAAATTATAAACAAGGCATTTTCATTATCAAAAACATTATCTTGTCTGATAGCAGCTCTACTATCTAGATTTGGGAAAGAGGTATATAAAAGTAGAAACAGTAAATACTGAAATACAAAAATTTAGCTGCATGAGCAAGTTAAAACAACTCTGGATAATACATTGAAATACGTAAAAACAACAATTTTCATTGCCAAGAGGGTATCTGATATGGTCTGTTCTGTTGTAGTTTTTGGTTTTTGCCATCTTTTCAAAAGGCTGGTATAAAACGTTGTGTCAAGTGGGCATCAGTTTCTGTTACAGTCCTTAGAATATGCCAGAAAGAAAGCAGGTTCCAATATTCCTGGTTTTTGTAGGCATACTGAATATTGTCAGAAATTTTGGTATATGAAAGCCTCCAAATTTATAAAATATCTCAAGCACCTATCATAAGAGAAAACAAAAAATCCAGGCAAATACAGTGATGACTCTGAAAGGTCAGTAGTAGAGGTTTCAGAATGATCTTCTATACAACTTACAAGATGGCCCTGAGTGTTCCCTGAGCCCACTAATAATCCACTGGTGTGGATTATCACATTGAGGTGTGATGAGTGTAAAACAGAACACAATCACAGTAATATTTGCCTGAGAACTTCGGCTGTAGAGAACATAGTTACATTTTGTCAATCAACTGAAATATTCCAGAATTTAGAAAATGTCAATTTTCTTACAGAGAAAAAGGAACACAAAATGAGGTATGAAAATTGAAATAGAGTATAATAACAAAGAGACATGGGGAAAAAGAATGAAATTTTATCCCCAGGGTCTTAGGTAGACTCAGAAAATGGATGGCCAAATATTATTTGACATGAATGTCATAAGTTAAAAGCTCATGTTCCTTCTGGAAATACCTAATATATATCCTTTTGGATTTGGTTTATTTTTTTTTCTTTTTTTTAAAGAGCAGCTTTTAGTGAGGTAATGCTATCTTTTCTGCAACTTAATCACATTTATATTGCTTATGTTTTTATCCATCCTTAAGGTTCTCAGTCTTAACACCGTTTTAAAGGTAAATTCCCATGTGGTACACAGTGTTTTATCAATGGCTTTTTATCATCAGTGAAATTATGCATCACATTAGACAGTGAGAAACACAGAAGGCCTAAATGACTAGTGTTTCAGAGATGGTTCTTAGATGAATGTGGACAGCCTATTATGTATGACATTATAATTTCATTATTAAATCATTCATGTGTTTATCACTTGGAAATGTAGCAGAAGACATATTTATTTGTAGTCATTGTACTCAGTGGTGGAAAGTGCAGCACTATAATAAACTCTTGCCCTCTGAAATATGTTTATCTTGTTACTGAGCTGGCTTACTAATGTGATTTTCTACCTTTAGCAAAAGAAAGGTAATGCTTGCTGCAGTTGCTTTGATACAAGACTAGTGTACTGAACTTTCCAATGCATCAGCATACATTTTGTTCCACACAGTTCCCTGTCACTGCTGCTGTCTCCCAAAACTCCAAATTTAAAATAAGTACTCACAGATATTTTGCTTGTTTGCTCTGAATGACTAGTGTCAATAGTACTGAGCTTTAATTTGACTAGGGGATTGAATTACATATTGTTTTCTAAAATTTGTAACAGGCTACAGCAAAACAAGGATAAAATGCACTTTCTTGTGTTTGGGACTTTATCAGCAGGTGTAAACACCTAGCTTTGTCTTGCTAGAAGTTACATATCTAGAAGAGGCTTAATCAACCCTCTCCTCTCTAAGAGAGGAAAAGACAAAAAGAGGCACCTTCAATGGACAGTTTATCCCACAAGCCTAGGACATTTTAAGCAAGGCTGCTTTTAATACTGGTTAGAGAGGACAGCTAGGTAACTTAAATGAAATGAGATACCTAACTTTTATATATCTAAAATTATAGGAGATGAATCCCTTTGAATGGGATAAGGTGAATTTTTTTTCAAACTTTTGGCCTGTGAATAATCCAAAACCAGATGAACAGATGGAGATGTCTCAAAATGCTGGCAGTGTAATGCTGTATATGGCAATAAAATAAAAGTCAAAATGTAATGCTATAGAGAAGCAATTCTGTAGAGAAAAGTCTGAGAAATACACCTCAACCTCCCTTTCGTGCAAAAGCAAGGCTTTTGTGAGAGTTGGTAATGACATTTCTGTAAGAGAAGCCTTTCTCTTATTTGAACCTTTGTCTCAATCTCCTAAAGCAAAACAGTTGACAGACTGTTTCTTCAGAGATGTATAATGTATTCTCTGTCAGCTCCTTTGACTGTATTCTCAGGGATTCCTATTTTGATGACATTGCACCAGCTAGACTGATACTGAAGACAAGAAAATAAAACTTTTGAAAATACTGGCTTCTTGCTGACAGTGGATTAGTCTGCAGAAAAGATACTCCTTTTATTTTTATGTAGCCTGGCAATTCATCAGGTCTTCTCTAAGATATTAATAATTTTTGAAACTAGCAAGATCAGGTAAGCTTAATGGATTTCCCTGCCGGTGTAATGAATGTGATTGCAATGAAGCATGAAACGAACTGTTTTAATGGCTTACACTTAGATCTGATGGTAATTTTTTAAGGACACCTGCATCTTTCATTAGTTGAACAAGCAACCACTTGACTGCAAGTGAATAATTAATTCAAAAGTCTGAAGAACAATATTCATTGAACCTTAGGAAATATTACTGAAAAGTTTCTGGTAAATCACTTGAAAAATAAGTAATCACATCTATTGATTTTGAGATGCCTTCTGCACATTGAGACACAGTATGTAAAGTAGATGTGCTCCTTTCTCTGCAGCTGGGATGACAGCAGCTCGGTTAGCAGTGGCCTCAGTGACACTCTTGACAACCTCAGCACAGATGATTTGAATACCACCTCATCTGTCAGCTCTTATTCCAACATAACAGCCTCTTCAAGGAAGAACACTCATGCCCAGGTAAGTAGCTTTGTTGCCATTTGTTGCAACATCCCTATACAGGATAGAAAAAGTTTGATATCAATGCCTCTAAATGAATGAAGTATTCGTATCTTACAAAATCCTCTATTACACCTGAATGCAAGAAGCCATAGGCTCCATTGATCCAACCTTGGGCTTTGAGCTGATATTCCAAATTCCCTGCTCCCAGGATATGTGTCACTGCTGAAGGTGCTGGCTGGTGCCATCCAGCTCTGCCCACCCTGGGGGAGCAGCCCAGGTCCCAGCCTCTGCTTCACCCTAACACAAAGCAAACACAATATAATTGGATCTGTGATCATAGATTTCTACACACTTCAGCTCATTTGGAGCATCTCTTCCAACAGATAACACAATTAAAAAATATATATTTTTTGCTTTTTCTGAGCTGAAACACAGTAGGGAGGAAATACACAGGCTGTACTGTCCTTTCAAATGGCAGAGATTGTCTTCTCCCTGCTTAGATCCAGGGATGAAAATGTCAATGCAAGGTGACAATGCATAGTGTCAAAATAGAGTTCTTAATACCATACAGACACAAACTATATACATCATACATATATGTGTGTGTCTGTGTACGTAAAGCTCTTGTGGCAGGTATCCAAGCATTTCATCCCAGCTCCCCTCAAAATTGCAAGTAACAGAGAAGTCAATACAGTATCCTTGCAGGACTTGGTTCCCTCCAAAAAAGAAATAAAACCAGAAAAGTTTGTCTCAATAGGAAAGTATTCTCTGCCATGTCATCTCCTGTTCACTAATAGGGAACTTTGAGACTGAGCACTCAGCACAGGGGAAGAGTGGCTGCCTCCAGTGATTTGATGTCAAGTATGCAGGACACAAGACTGACACTTCTGATTCCATTAGACTCCTGCAGGCAGGCAGTGTCTGCAATTCAGAGGTCTGTTTTGTCAGTGTAGATTTCAGGAGACATATTTGTTATTTCCCCCAGACAATAGGGAAATGTAGTTACTTTTGGAATGAAAATTACTTTAATCTCCAACAGGACAGATACCAGGCCAATGCTGTATTCATGCAAAGGTAGTCACTCAAATGCCAACATTCTTCAGCCCTTACCATTGCCTTTCCCACTCCATCAGGGACTTCCATGGTTTTTAACTGGAGATCAGCCTCTTCCCTTTCACATCAGCAGTGATGGCTAGCTAGTTCTGGTTTGCTTGTTCCACTGCATAGTCATCAGGATTGGGAAATCTCAGGCTGACTTTTTAACTCTGTGGTTTTGTTTTTTTTTTTTTCATTTGGGTAAGCTCATGTTCTAGCTACTCTATAATAAGCCTCTGCTTTATTTGCAAATTGTTCAGCGATAGACAAAGATGCAATGTATATTCAAATTTTAGTTTCATTCCAGAGTTTGTTTATATTATGAAAACTAGGAAAATACCTTTATCAGGTATGCCTTTACGAGGCACATTAAGCAGAACTCACTGTATTCCAAGCTAGCTGGCAATCTCAGTCAGAAGCTGAGATGAACAGAATACTCATTTTGACTGCTTTTTTTCAGGTCTTAGATATAGTGCAACACAGAGATCCCTTTCCCAGTCTTTTTAAGTGACTGGAGCAGTAAAGGCTGGCTATAGACTGAGACAGAAATGGCATATTTTGTTGTTGTTTTCTTATTACAAGAATTACAATGGTGAAGACAGGCTTTTAGAAAGTATTGCACTACTCATTTTTTTTAAATTAAGCAGTTTGCTTTAAAAATGTATGACTATACCTTTACAGTCATTCATTTATGATAAAATGTCTGTAAGCATGTTGTTACACGTTACACATGTTGTAACAATAGCTTCAATGAAAACTTGCTTCTGAAGGACCCTGCAGTATTTTTTGTAGATATTTGCTTGTTAATCCTTACCCATAGACTGTGCTAGCTCATCCAAAGCACATACGTAATTATGGAAATGTAGAGAGCTTTTGCCTTTTGTACATCTCAGCTGACAAATATGTAAACAGGATCTAATTATTCTGTCTGTCACGTAATCAGTATTAATCTATGGCAGCAGTGCCTAGGACACAGTCACAGAGGGGTCTCTGTGGTGAAGGAGCTGTGACAGCCCAGGATAATAAATAGCCAGTCCCTCAATGAGATCCATTTTGCAGTCCCTCTTCGGCTGGTGATACCTGAGAGCAGCACCATATTTTTGCTGTTAAAGAGGGGCAGAGGCAGGCAGGAGTGGTGAGAGGGTGATGTGCAAATAAGGCTTCAGACTGAGGTCAGGAGGCTGCAGAAAAACACAGAAGGAAGAGTTACACTGAACAGCCTGTCAGCACAAAGAACACCGGTCTTGTCAGACACAGAGGGTAGGGTCAGTCTCTGTTTCTATTTAAGCCACTTTCACAGCTTCTGCATTGTCTTGTTGGGCTGCCCCTTCAGCACTCCCCTATCAGCATGCCTCAGGGAAAGCAGATGCCACAGGGGATTTAGGTCCTCACTGGTGTATCCTCCAAGTGGGTCTGAGTTTCAGAGGGAGCATGAGCCCAGCTGGTTGCCTTCACACAAGGGATGAGTAGTGCTGGCCTACGCCTCTCCTCTGCTCTGTTAGCTGATATAGCTAGAGAGAGTTTCTTGTTGGACAGAATTCATTTCTGTGGAGACAGGCCAGTAGAAAAGCCATCAGCTGTAGCACAAGTATTTTTGGGGAAGATGCTATCCTTGCTCACTGGTGGCACAACATACTCTGTTCTGCTGGAGAAATATTCCTAATCCAGTCATTGGAAGTCTTGGGTAGGAAAAGGCAGGAAGCCAGACTGAGGTGATTTTAGTAGTGTATTCAGGAATTTGCTCACCCAAGCTTTTAGTAAAACTTCTCAGCACAGTGATTCACTTCTGAAATTTAGATTTAATTGAGGAACAATAAGGTATCACCACTGATAATTAGAGTGAATTACCTTTCACTGTATTATAGTTTATCTATAATAGGGATTAAGGGAAAAAGGAAAGGGATTAAATCTTTTGCAAATAAAAGAAAGAGAGATGTCATTCCCAAATGGCTATATTTTGTATGTTTTTAAACTTTTGGAATCAGTATACTAATGCTTTAGAAGTTTCTGTGGCCCTTTCTGCAAATAGGCCAAATTCTCCTCCCCTGCTATGATTTAAGAAATCAGCAAATAACAGAGATGCTGGGACTGACCATATCTCACACAAATCTCTTGTAGCTGAAGACGGACTCAGAGAAGCGCTCAGTTACAGACAGTGAAACTTGGGGAAGCACTGAAGAGCTGAAGAAGCCAGAGGAAGACTTTGACAGCAGCGTAGACAGCAGTGGCAAGTGGAAAGGCCTTCCCTCAGGGCTGTCTGAAGAGTCAGAGAAGGGGGGGCAGAAAACATCTCTCTCTGTATCACAGACCGGATCTTGGAGGAGAGGCATGACTGCACAAGTAGGAACAGCTCAGTCCAGGCACAAAGCAGGAACAAGTGCACTCAAGACCCCAGGTAGGAAACTTCTGTAGTTCAGATTATGGTGGTCTTAAAATAATTGATGGATGTTATAGATGTATACATATATGCATATCGTTTGCTCCTCCCATAAATGACTGCAAGCTCAGATTTTAATATTAAAGTAACATTTTCATTTCTGTTAATTTGCTACATGCATAATAATAATTTTTTAAGTACACATGGGTGCATCCATAACAAAAATTGTGATTGCATTTTGTTGTGCTGTCATCTGTGTATGTCAATGCCTATTAATTCTTAGAAGTATTTTGGACTCATCTGTGCCTTATCTTTATTCTCTAGAAAAAGTTACCTTTGATAATTCAACATATGGATAGAAATGGCCAAATATTAGAAGTTGAATCAAAAACATTTAATATTCAAGGGAGGGGACTCCAATGGATATTTTTAGTTATTTCTGAACTAAAGCTAAATTATCACATTCCAGATACTGTGAGTGTTCTACGCCACTGTTAAATACTTTTTGTAAAACAAAAAGTATTTTTACACACTTTCAGTGCTAAATGCCCTCCTACCTAATTTTGGAAAGCCTCTCAGAAGTGGTAACCACTTCTGCAATCTAGTTTTGAAGCAAAAAATACAAAGCTGATGAAAGAGATAATTATTAAAAGCATCTAATCCTAATCCATCATTTTACTAAGGAAATGTGTATTCTCAGTAGAACATTTTCTGGTGCTTTTTCATGTCCTGAGACAACAGTGCATGCTTCAGCCCCTAGTGGTAAGGGCAACTAACAAAGATCTCAGAATAAGTTCTGCCCTTTGTGAACCCCTTTTGTTTCTTTGCAATTTGGAACTGCTAAAGATTGATCAGTCTCTGGTCTGAGAGATCCCTGAGGAGCACTGCCATGGTGATCATATGGATACAGAAATTATATCCCTCTAGTAGCAATTAAAAATGGAGATACTTAAAGGTTTTCTGAACACCAAGCTAAGCTTTCCAGATCTGTTTTGCTCAAGGTGATCAGGCAGCCACTGTGCAACACAGAATTGAGGCCTTAGCTACTAATGAGCTGTATGTTTGCTGGGTCAGAGTCTGATCTGTATCATGGCATGTGCATCTGTTTGTGTAACATTAAGTGTGAGCTGGATAAAAACATGAATGGAGTTAGTTCTGCTTTACAGGTGTCACTCTTTATTACATTTTAGTTTCTTTAGAGAAATTAGGTCATCCACCTCCAAAGCTTCCAAGAGTAAATTAAAAACTTTGGTATGTTTTAGGAGTTATTAGTTGTATACAGTAGATGCTTAGAGATAAATTAGAATTGAAATGGCAATTTTTATCTATTTGTGAAACAGGAAGAGGATACTTTCTGGTATAGCAGAACATCTTACTTTGACCTTCCTGCATGTGACAATAAAATTTTAGGAAATACAGAAGAAGAGTATAAATATATGTTATATAGTCACAATCCTAGACAGGACTGAAGAAAACCTCACAAAAAAATAAAAAATCTTGAGAAGTCATCAAGGATTCAACAAAGACTAATTAACTTGTGTAATTGATATTGTTACAGATCAAGACAATTCATTCCATAACATAATCTCTCCCTGATAATTTTGTGTAACTAACCAGAACAAACTTAGTCATACCCTAAAAAGATGTAATCAGTGAAAACTGAAGAACTCTATAAGTACCACTAATTTCTACATACATCATTGATGTCATACTTCAGGAGATGTTTATTACATGTAATGTTTTATTTTCAAATATTATTTCTTTCATATAGAAATACTGTTAACAGAAAAAAAAAAATCAGTCAAGATTCCTTATGGTTCATTCAAGATCATTTTCTACAACTACATTTTCCACCTATCTATGAAAGTGGAAGTTCTCACGGGAATTTCAAGCTTTTAATACTTAAAGCTTATCTGTAGTGTGTCCTACAGATAGCTGATGGGAGACTTAAAACCAAACCGGCCTATTCCCTTAGGGGAATTCTATTTGTGTATTTTTTCATTTTGAAAGTATAATCATACAGTGTTGAAATTACATATTTAGACATTGCAGCTTAAACACAAGTGACCATTTCAGATATTCTTTTACTTAGGAAAAACCGATGACGCAAAAGCTTCGGAAAAAGTGAAAACTCCACTGAAAGGAGCCTCCATACAGAGATCTCCGTCAGATGCAGGGAAGAGCAGTGGTGATGAAGGGAAAAAGCCTCCCTCTGGCATTGGGAGATCAACTGCTACAGGGTCATTTGGATTCAAGAAGTCTGGGTTGGGATCTTCTACCATAATCACCACAAGTGGAGCAACGATCACAAGCGGGTCAGCAACGCTAGGAAAAATGCCAAAATCCTCAGCCATCACTGGGAAATCCAACGCAGGGAGGAAGACGAGCTTAGACGGTTCCCAAAATCAGGATGACGGCGTCCTGCATGTGAGCTCAAAGACAACTCTGCAGTACCGGAGTCTGCCTCGCCCCTCGAAATCCAGCGGCAGTGGGATCCCCGGCCGGGGCGGCCACCGCTCCAGCACCAGCAGCATCGACTCCAACGTGAGCAGCAAGTCTGCGGGTGCTGCCGCCACCAAACTGCGAGAGCCGAGCAAGATCGGGTCCGGGAGGTCCAGCCCTGTCACCATCAACCAGACGGACAAGGAAAAAGAGAAAGTGGCCGTGTCAGATTCTGAAAGCGTCTCACTGTCCAGCTCTCCTAAATCCAGCCCAACTTCTGCAAGCGCCTCTGGCACACCAGGACTTAGACAGCCAGGATCCAAATACCCAGATATTGCTTCCCCCACGTTTCGAAGGTTAGTGCGTTTCTATGATTCCCTGAAGTTGCAATATATAAGGCAGGGATTTTCAGTATGTTGAAGTACTGTGCAAAAAGCCTTTTCAGGGAATATTTTGCCACAAACAAGTCAAGTACAGGAAAATAAAAGGGCAGTATTTTTTTCATACAACACAATGATTTATTTGAGATTTGAAGACCTTCCCAGACCTGAAATGGCTGCTCCCTGAGGTTTAAGCATTTTAGGTACATCCCCATAGTTTGAAGCTTAGAAGGTGGAATCACTGATCCTTATGGGCCCCTTCCTACACAAGATGTTCTGTGATTCTAAGTTCAGCCACATGTGCAGTTTCTTCTCAATACTGCAGTAAACCCCCAAAGGGAAGAAGGACCCTATGTTCAGGCACATTCTCTCAATGGAACAGGCATTGCCACATTCTGGATGGAGAACTGAAGAGCTCTTTAAATTATAGAGTTAGATTTGCTTTCCCATTGTTGGCAGCATCAGCTACAAACACTTCATTATCTTAGCAGCTTCGTTCCATTTTTTGACACAAGCATTGGCAAGGCTAAATTTCAATTGTAAATGCTCTATTGTAACATTTCTGGAAGTATAAATCTGGATGAGTGAGTGCTCCATGAATTGGGATAGAACACTTTCGCTGCTGGAGAAAAAGCCGACAGTGCCCTCTTGTGCCTACTTACCAAACCATCATCTCCAGGCAGCTGGGGAGCTGCAGCTTAGTTTTGTGGGCTTGGCAAAATGTAAAACGGGTTCTTATCTTGCTAGACATGCTTACTTTACATCATGATAACTTTTGCATTTTTTTACCTTTAATTTATAAGCTGTACATTAACTGCAGCTTAAAATATTTCCAGAAATACATTAAAACATTGCATGACCTTTTAGTTCAAATTTTAGAGGACTTGAAGTCTATTTTTTCATCATCACTATAGAATTTTCATATCTAGAGTTGCTGGAAGATATTATAACTGTGACATACAATTTTATCATTCCTGCCCTTGGAGACAAACTGAGCCCATTTAGCCATGGTGCAGTTTATTCTGAGTGGTTACTACATGACTGATGACCACATGACCATCTGTGCAAAAAAAAAACAGCAAGAGGGGAATTTTGCACAAATACTTAGATGTTTATTAAAATATGAAGGATTTAGCATTTTGCAAGTGTTTGTTGCAATCATTTAAGCAGATTTGAGAGATGAGGAGTTTAAAAGCTAATGACTTGGGAATGCTTAATTACTGAATTTGGGCGAAAGTGTAATCTGTTTATGAACTAGGAAGACAAAAATGTGATTATTTTACCTCTCTCTGGGAGGGTCTGTGCGAACAAAGAGCACGTCTCAATAGGAGTGAGTAAGAGCAGTTATAAAGAAACAAGCCATGATAATTGTGATATGGTTAAGTGAATTTAAATTTGTGCTGTGATTGATCAACTAGGTAGGCGTGATTTTCGTAGCAGTAATTAAAAATGTGTAGTTTGGCTCTTAGGATGTTGCGCCATGAATGTTTAATGCGGCTATCAGTTTCTCTAAAGCTATTTGTTTTACATTTAGGTTGTTTGGTGCCAAGGCAAGTGGTAAAGCTGCCTCTGCACCCAGTACTGAAGGTGTGAAACCCACATCGGCAATGCCCAGCCCTAGTACCACATTGGCACGGCAAGGCAGCCTGGAATCGCCATCCTCGGGCACAGGCAGCATGGGCAGTGCAGGTGGGCAAAGTGGTAGCAGCAGCCCCCTCTTCAGTAAACCTTCGGACTTAAATGCAGATGTTGTAAGCTTAAGTCACTCCCTGGCTTCCAGTCCTGCCTCAGTGCACTCTTTCACATCAGGTGGTCTTGTGTGGGCTGCAAACCTGAGCAGCTCTTCAGCGGGCAGTAAGGACACACCAAGTTACCAGTCCATGACTAGCCTTCACACCAGTTCCGAGTCTATTGACCTCCCTCTTAGCCATCATGGCTCTCTCTCTGGACTGACAACAAGCACTCAGGAGGTTCAGAGCCTGCTCATGAGGACTGGAAGCGTCAGATCTACTCTTTCGGAAAGGTGAGCTTGCCTATAGATATAGTGACCACAAAATAAGTGAGAGGCAAAAGGACAGGAGCCAAAAAAAAAAACCCTCCATCTTTTTTGCTAAAGGGACGCTGTTTAATTAGCAGCTTCGTCCTTCATGTAATTAAAGGAAGGAAGAAAAGAGAACTGAAAGGCATTGTGCTGTGGAATCAACTGCCTTTTAAGGTTTTACAAGCACTTTTTCTACCTTGAGAATTTTTTGAGTTTCCTTGTTCTGGAGACAGTGAGAGAAAAGGGGGAAAATTGTCTAACTAAAGGCAAGTGTAAACAGCCAAGAGGCACATAATGATTCTTGCAGCAGGATCCACCTGCTGCCCCAGCATTTGGCAGTTTCAAAACAAGCAAACCTCCAGCTGGGGGACCCCTGCTTTTCTCTTCCCATTAGCTGAAAGCACAGGCAGAGCTGGTGTGTCCTGGTCTTCAGCTGACCAGTCTTGCCTTAAAATACTCAGTCTTGACAAGTTTCTTCTTACATGGTAATCATTACACAGATCCTTACTGAAGTGTAGCTTCACTGGCAGGGAGACAGTTTACAAGATGAGATTCTTTTTGTATGATCAGTCCTGGCAAGTGCCCAGAACAGACAAAAAAATGCAAGAAAATGTTTTTCTGTTTGCTCTATTAAAGAATTTTTTTATATGCAGACATTTTACCATTTAAGTTACATTATAAAAGGTGCGACCAGTCTGGCACAGTTGAACCAAGATTTTTTCTTTGTTTTTTTCTCTTTTTTTTCCTTTTTTAAATTTTTTTTCCTTTTTGAAACATTTATCTGGCTTTGGAAAGAGAGAAAAAAAATAATCTTTTCTAGGAACTAAGTAACTTATGTTTCCCATGAAAATTTTCAGGATTTGACAGTGAAACTCTTATCTCACATGGGGACTGTAAAATCAATACTAAATATTTCATTAGCCTTTGATTCAAAAAACGAAATTTTACTGAAACAGTCAAAAATATTTTAAACTTAATTGGTTTTTTAACATCCCAAACATTTTAAGGAGAAAAGACCTTTAACATACAACGTAGAGGTTTTTTGCCCTTTATTATATAAACTCAGAGATTGTTCGATACCCATCCTTTGCATAGAAGGAATTCACTTTCAGTAAGCCAGCATTTAAAAAAACCTCATTATCAAAACATTGAGAAATCTAGATGGAAACTTTTCATAGATTTCATTTTCTTATGTTGCATTCATAAGTATTACTATATCAGCTAAAAATCACACCTCTTACTAATATACAAATTATATTACGATTATATACTAATATATTATTTTAATAATTATAAAAGATATATATGTACTAATATAACATACACTAACAATATGTAGTATTGTTAACAATATAGTCATTATAAATACACTGATACACAAGCAATTTGTAGTTTGCACTTTGCCTTTAATTTTTACATAGATATTTGAATTTGTGTACTATGCACTGAATGTGACAATATTTCTTAAAAGGTCAGTTATTAATACTAAGCTTACACAATCCTTCACTGCCACATATATGGATGATGAGGTCATTAGAATGATGTGGACCAGTATGAATTCATGCCAAAAATTATATTGATACACAGGATCTTAAAAATCACGTTTCAAAAATTAACGGCTTGGCAGAAGTTTCTGAGCAACCTCCACTGCTAATACTTTATGTATTTGTTCAGTGACTTAATTTCAGTGGTTCCAAATACTTTGCCGTTGGCAATATTTTTGTTTCAGATTAGTCCACATGGGGATATTACGATTGAGTCCAGTGAGAGCCATTGTTTGTGTTGATCTGGCCTCAAAACAAATATATGTACCTAGAGTAAATGGTGTCATTTCTTGAATTATAGCCCCAACAGGGTTTTTGCAGTTCAATTTTTCTAAAAGGTCTGATACAAGTGCTGAGTTTCTAAACTCTTTTATACTTGAAAACTTACTTGTAGCAAATTATTTTTCCACAACAAAAGCATTGATTTGCAACTTTGGAGACAGATATGCTTGGCAGCACATTATGTCCTTTTTTCTTTGTAATCTCATATTTGAAATGCCTTTCATTATACTAATTATAGCATGGCATAGCATAAAAAATTATCTGCAAGGAGGTTTTTTTCTTTTTCTTCAGTCACTCTAGAGCTTGCAAAAGGCTGAATCAGCAGTCCTTACAATCAGATGTACTAATGTAATGTAGGGACAAAATCAGAAAGCACAAAGTGCACCATGAGGTACAACTAGCAAGCAACATAAAGTCTGTGCAGAGAAAATGCAGGAAAAAACTGAAAGAGAGGAGAGAGCTAATGATAGATGATATAAAAAAATCAGATTTGTTTCATTGAAGCATTAGCTGTAATTTGGTGGATAAGTATCAGTAATGGAAAGCATACTAAGAGGAAATGAAAAGGTTGAAGTTATCTTCAGTTTACTGGTCCTGATGAACTTTTCATTTCCAAGCTTCAGGCAGAGCCTGGAACCCTGAAGTCATTAGAATTGGAGAAAAGTTTTCAAAGGCTCTCTGCTGAGGAAAGAGTGAGGAGGAGAGCAGGGATGGAGAGCAAGGATATTATGGGAAGGCCAGTTGGCCTGGAAAAATACAGAAGACATTAAACAAAATAGGTTCAGTAACAAATAACATGAGATTGGTCATTAACAGCCTTTTAAATAATAAAGGCTAATTTAATTCATTGGCAGGAAAATATCCTCTCTGAATAGCAGAAAAATAGTAACTGCAATAAAAATCCTGAATTTACTAAAGCTTTAAGTGCTATTCCTAATAACAGTCTTATAAGCAAATGGGAGGAAAAAGTTCTAGTTGGTAAAGAGTTACTGAAGGTGAGTGACCAAAGGCTGATTGGTCCGAAGGGATATACAGGGCAGGATGTATTTGCATAGGTACAAAATGGAAAATAGTGAGGCTATCTTGCAGTACATGTGTACAGAGCTGTAGTGCCATGCTGGGAAAAAGCATTTTGAAAATGAAAATGTTGCATATAAGTTTTAGAAAGTAAATATCCCATTGTCCTTAATACTTTGGGACATCAAGTTTTAGGAAGGAACAGCTGGAAGGAACACAGAAAATGAGGACAAAATCTCAGAGTACCTCTGCATTTTCTTTGAAGGAAAATAGCCCCTGACTGCCTCCAAAAAAAGAGTCACCTTTCATGGAGACAGCAAATCTGCAAGGTCTCTGCTATTTTTGCCCCCGTCTCTCCAGGGATGCTCAGACTTTGCCCACAGTTTTCAGGCTGCCCACTGAGTGATGGTGCGGCATCAACGCAGAGCTCCCTGACAGCTCCTGGAGTGCAGTGTCAGAGTTCACTCTAGCCAAATTCTGTATCATTCAATGAGATTCTGTTGCATTGTAACAACCAGAAAATAGACTCAGTAAAAGAAAGCAAAATATTTTTTTTCCAGAAGGAAATTATTTTGCATCTCTCTTAGGCCTTTTGATGGTTTTGCACTAGCAGTATTCAGAAAAGTCTAATTCTACTGTCGTAGCAGTGTAGCTCCCTATATGGGAGGACACTTGTACCTTACAGCAATTCAGAGGGATTAAAATGATCATGCAGGTACTTATACTCTAAAATAAAACCATCTTCGGGGGTTAATTGAAAATATTACTGCCTTAGTTGTAAAATTTTCCAAGTGGACACATCACCAGTAGTTCTTTCAAACCCTTAATTGCTGTTGAGCATTGCAAATTTGTAACTTTCTTCTGCTTAATCTGAAGGACACGGCAAGGAAGGCATAAAAATGCAGAAATATAGAATAAACAATGTTCTGATCAGCAGTAATAGCTGCATTTTAAGATTAGCAGAGTGGAAGTGGTTTTTTACTTACATGACTGGCTTTCTCTAGTTTGCTTTAAAAGAATGTGTAGTTTTGAGTGCTATGAAAGTGCATTGAAATCCACTTAAGCCCTTCAAGACTTTCAATTATTTGAAATTATCATAACTGATAGTTGTGGTTTTTAAGGTGTGAAACAGTGCATCACATATCAGATTTTCTTATATGCCTAGCCTTTGTAGAAACTAATTTGTAAGACCCATATCAGCTTGGCCCAGCTTGTCATGGAGCTCCCTAGCTGTTTCTTAGCTTGGAATAATTTGTTTTATTCCTTAGCAGCTCTGAAAGAGTTAGATGTAGCTCAAGGATATGCTATTATGGCCCTTTCCCAAGATAACCTCATCACCAAGGGCAGGTAGGAAAATGGGGAATGTAAGGCTTCCTGTAATTTCCCTCATAGAAGTTATAGTCAGTTTCAGCAGTTTAAAATAAACAAAAGAGAATGAGATACAATGGGCTTGATAACTTCAGCCTATGTCTTCATCTTTTTGCAAGATTGCTTTTTCCAATTTACCTAGCAAAGGAAAATATCAGGAATATAATTATATTCTCATCCTCACTTTATATTGCTCTTTGTCCATGTATGCATTGCTTCTTTCAGGAAAGGACTGTCTTTATTATCATTATCAACTCCAGAGATGTGAGGTAAATTAAGTTCTGTTTACCAAAAGTCCGGTTTCTGTGGAAGCAATGAACCCAGCTTTTGGTGGATGAGTGATTTCAGATATTAAAAAGATATGGGCAGTTATTGGTCTGAAGTAATAGTTACATGAAACTTTGCTTAATGGTTTCATATAATTATCTAAAATCTAGGAGCATCTTTGTAAGCATTATTATTTTAAAAACACGATGAGCTTTTGCTACACTTACTTTATTGCAGTTGCAATAATTCCATGTTTATGTTGAGGAATATTCATCCCTATTTCATTTGATCATCTGAATTCAGAAGATTTTTGGAAAATCTTATGGTCAATCTTAACCTACTTATATGACTGGCATACCTTTTGGCTTGTGGGTTGGTTTAAAGGAGAACTGACTCCCTTATTTTTAGATAATGTACTATAGATTACTTTTAAATAAATATATCTCTAAGTCAAAGTAATATTGGAAAATACATTGTTCATTTGCACTTTTAAGTGTTTGCATAAGAAACTGGTGTTTTGATCATGTTTATTCATCTTGAAATTTAGAGGTGCATAAAGGTAAACGAAGGAACATCAAGGCTGCATTTCTCTGTGAAGAAAAAAAAAGTGAATCATTCATTCAAATTTATGTTTTCTTTTTGCCAGCCATTCTAGGTCCTGTTAGTTATGTTGGGAGCAAAATGCTGAAAATACAGTCCTCTGTCTGACATGGGCCATGGGATTACTCCACATGGATCATGATAACTGGGCCTGTGCTGAAATACTGCTGATTTTCTCCTTTCATTTGCTTTCTCCAAATGCAGAACAAGGCCCTTCATTTAACTAGTAAAATTGTCTCTAAAATTTACTGGCGGTAAAATAGTTTGCTTCCATTTGCCCAACCCCTGATAGTAATGCACTGTCCATGCCAGCAGTGTTTTCACTGCCTTTATCTGCTAGGATCAAGGATACATGACAGTAGGACTCCCATCACCCACAGCACAACAGGAAACACCTTTAATAAGGGTGTTTCTTGGGTAGCAAGGGTCCTAAGTTACTGCTGCTCTCAGAGGTGTGATTATGATATGTAATACAGAAGCTTTCAAAAACCATTTTGCCATTTGATCCATGCGATGGCACTAAGCTATGTTCTAAAGTGAGAGAACTTTGCAATACTTACTTGATGATAACTGTTTCAAACCACACCGACCGGAGACCAATTTTCCAACACTTTATGATGAAATGCTGAAATGGCACTTGGAAGGAGGGCTAGTGGGTGCTCTTCCAGTGATGGGGTTTAAATGAGGAAAACTCCATCCATGTGTTTTGGGTATTCAGCCACTCTGACGCTTTGTGTGCAGGAAAATGGAACAACATCGCTCTGGTGCCATTTTTCATTGTCCCCACCATCACCTTACAGTGTGATCCCCTCAACAATAGAAAGCCAAGTGTCTGAATCTTTAGGACATATTTCTACATGCAGAGCTGTCATTTGGCTTCTGGCAAGGCCATGCTGCCTCTTAGCAGGTGCCACAGCCTTCATTTCTTTTGGAAATCTATTGCCTTATCATAAGCAACTGTGAAAAATAAAGATTCACACTGTGACCATATGATTCTCACACAGATTGCAGAGCAAAGCTGTAGAAAGGTTAGAAATAGTAAAGAAGCACTTCTTTCTGACTTGGACAGTCTCCAAATTACTATTGACCCAGCCCAGAGCATGTCTAGATGAAAAATGAATGTGCAGCAGTCCATGTCCTATTGTTCCTTCCAACGAGTAAAGGATTTATCATGAAAGTTATATTAAAAGAAGTTAAATGACCTTCTGTTATTCACACAAACCTAGAGCTTTAAAATTTGTGATTCTGAACAGTCCTGTTTGCTGTATGTCCTTAGGGATTTTTTTTTTTTTGTTTTAACAGCATGCAGCTTGACAGAAATACACTACCCAAAAAGGGATTAAGGTATATATATTTTTGAGCATGACTGCTGCTTCTCTATTTTCCTGTAACCTCTTCTATGCTGCCTTTATTTTTCTTTCTCCTTCTGTTGATCCTGTTTACAACAGAGCTCTTGGAATTTCAATTCAAACCATAAAATGTAAATTTTAACAATGGACTTTTTCTTTCCATGTCTGCCTAAGGAATAAATCTTCTTTCAAGAGATACCATGGAAAGTAAATACTATTAGGGATCATTTCCTTATGGAATGAATCTTTAAAAGACTTTGAATCCTGGAGAGCTAAAAGAGACAGAACAATATATTTATGCAATTCAATAGGTCTAATTATTGAAAACATTATGGAGAAAAACAAGATTTTAGAGGTGGATCTGACTTTGGACTCATGCAAACACTCATGCAGTTTGAACTGGAGAGCTACTGAAGGGTAGGGCTAGAAAATACTAATTTTACTATCCAAGGTTTGTAAGTATAAAATGTTTGCTGCTCCATACAGTTTTCTTGGTCCTTATCCAGCAATACAGAGTCCAGCTTTGCTACTAACACTTCACTAAATTCTGTCTTCATCACAGAAAACAGAATTTATCTACCCTCTTCTCTCCTCCATGGTGAAAAGAGCAGATTATTAGGTAACTTGGTCTCAACTAACTAAGTCTCATGAGGCATAGAAGCCCATCTCCCCAATCGGGGAAGAAGATTTGGCAAGCAAGGATATATGTGCATGCACACAGACACTGCAGCTTTCTAATAACTGAGATTGCACCATTAAATCTCCTGAGTTATGAGTAAATATTTGTGAAATTTTAAGATAGTGCTAAACTGTTGTCACTATAATGCACCTTCTGACGTTCGGCACTAGCTGTTCCTTAATAAGAATTTAGTCAACATTTTTATCATCACAGAACAATCACTTTGGATTTGGAGAGAATGGAAAAGGTGGAAGACATTAAAGGCATAATGAGGACCCTGTGAGGATACTATGGGATGATCAAAGTTTGTGGCTGTACAGCTGTAATGGTGGCTGAAAGCTGAAAGTGAATTGGAGTGGGAATAGTGCTTATAGGCATATAAAAAAGATCAGTTAGCCCAGGAAAAAAATTCTGTTTGATTTAATGTGCAGAGAAGCCAGTCCAAAACTCACATCCTGATTTCTTGTTTTGCCATCTTTCCAATCTGATAACCACTCAGTAACTTTGTGCTCTACCACAATTATAGGCAAAGATCATAGCTGTATTTTTGAAAGGAGAAAGGAAGTTAATATTTAATGAGGTCAAGATGGTTTACTGCTGTAAAATACTGTACAACACCCCAAGCACAACACAAGAACTTACATGTTCATTTAATTTTCTCTCTAAGCAGAAACACTTGTGCCTCACAAGCCTGAAGCCAGAATATCAAAAGCCCTTTCTGCACTGCTGTTTTGGGGAACACTGATGGCTCATGACAGTAGCAAAGGAGGTGTTCATTTCTCAGCAGGATTTTGTCTGAATGAAGCATTTCATTCTGATTTTCAGACATTGCTGAAAACAAATCTCTTGATTAAGACCCACACTGTCTGCACATTTTAATGTTTAATCACTGCCAGAATTGTCTTTCTTCCAGCTCAGCCAAGGCTGGACCCAGTGAGTTACCAGTTCTCCCTCTTGGCCCACATGTCACATTGCACTTGTTTTATTGGTTTACCATAGGAAGCAGTTGATTAATTATTTGATTGCCAAACTTCTTCCTTCCAGAGAACTTCTTTCTGCTAATTTTTTATTTTTCCTGTCCCTTTCCCTCCCCTCAGTTTGGGGCAGGACACAATGTCAGGTAGCATTCAGAGCAGCGCATCTAGTGCATATGACCATGAGCAGCTGTCATTACCAATGCAAACTCCTCTTTCAGAGTTGTTGATCTGTTTCACTCCTGTTGTCTAATCAGTTGCCCACATGATGTGTGACAGATGTCATTTTGTAAGTGGCTACTAACGTTACTTGGCTTCTATTCTGTCTATCCCCATCCTAACCATACAGCTTCCAAGCTTTTGCATCAACCTGTACACTTCCTATAGCTTTGATGTCCTTTTCTGTCAGCTCAGTTGTCTGTCTGCTATGGTTTATCATCCTGTCTCTTCGAAAGAAGGGAAGGCTGTTTTGGGGAGGGGGATGAAGAGTAAGGGGGGGTTCAAGTCCTGTATGTTTTCAGTGTAACCCAATGGTAAACTGTATCTAGTTAAAATCTCTGGACATAATCACTTGACTGGACTTGATGTTTTCCTAGGGATTTGTTCTGTCTAACTGGTGAAGGGTATTTATGTGACAGCTGTTTCTTTCTAAGGCATCACCTTGTCATTGTCTTGAGCATGCCAGCTGTGGTTTTTCAGATACACACCATCATCCCGGCAGACAAGTCAGGAGGAAGGCAAGGAATGGCTGCGCTCCCATTCAACCGGAGGCCTGCAGGACACTGGCAGTCAGTCCCCACTTGTCTCTCCTTCAGCTATGTCTTCATCTGCAACTGGAAAATATCACTTTTCCAACCTGGGTAAATGCTGTTTCCCTTCACTGTTTCTCCCTCTCTTTAATGGAACCATAAAATTCAGCTGTACATATTTCTTAGTCTGCCAGGCTAGGTAGTTTATTTTTAACATCGTCATCACCATATTATTGTACCTCACTAATGAGGGGAAATTCACAGTGTGGTTAATGAAGTGGGTCAAAGTACCACCTATTTTGCAGAGAGGAAAAAAAGAAGGACAGATTCTTTATGACTTGATCAAGGAGATAAATTTTGAGGGAGAGTGGAAATTAGCTTCTAGTTCAAAGCTATTCATCTTTTAGATTTCATAGTCAGTAGGATTCTTTTCAATGATTCCAGGGAATGTCAGAACTAAACATTGCATTTTTCCTACAAGGAGGTTTGCTTTGAGATAGACCTTTTCAATGTGTTTCAGTAGCTGGACCTGGCTGTAACTGCACTGGACCCATTCCAAACCTAACCTTGAATGTAATATAGTATTTTGGGATGTGAGTGACATTGCGGTTTTATTTGTTTACGAACCAAAGTTTAGATTTGGTTCTTCTGAATATTGTTTCAAATTAATCCAACACAAGTTTATTTTTTTATAGTATTATTTCTTTCTTTAATTCTGAATAAAACCTACTTCTCTCCACTGAATTTGTCACATACTTAGGTTCGCAATGGGCTTTTTATGATTTAAGCCCCTAGTAAGGAATTACTAACATCCTTTGAAGAATTAAGACTTCTATCTCTCTGTCACAGCTTATGGCATCTGTAGGTTACGATCACTCAAAAGAAATTTGATCAGACATATACATGTTAGTCTTTACTACATACAGGAAAAGAAGTTGAGCTAAGCTACTTTTAAAAATTAAATTGGATCCTCGTTAAACAAACCACTGCTTTGAATTTTCCTCCTGTAGTTTTAGACAGTTTTTTCCATGTCACAGTTATAGGCAGTGTTTTTTCACTATATTATTTTCTCATGGCAATCATGGCATTTTCTTTTTGTTCATAGTTCTTGTGTACTCACAATAGAGAGAAATAAGATCATGGGGTTTAAAATTTATTTTTTCATTGTCCTTTGCTTTATTTCAGTTTTCATAGCCCTGTGGAATAATTTGCTCTCACAACACAGCTGTTCTGGTAGTTTATAACTTAGGACTCATCTTGGACTAAACTAAAAGTCCAAATCTAAACTAAAAGTCCAAATACTGAGGGTGAATTTGGCTAGACAGTTAGCTTTTTCTCCTAGGCATTGAGATTGTGTGGTCCAGGGGAACCATAGCTAGGCTTTCCTTCCTACTGGCAAAAAAGCTTTGTGAAAGCTTAAAGTAGGTTCATCAACGCTGTTCTTGATTTCAACCGTGTCTGACTACACCTCTTTATTAGGATGAGATTTAACTGAGGCCTTTGCACAAATATTTAACCTAATATAGTGGTAGGTGTGCTCCTGTAAATCAAAGGATAAATATCTTATATATGCAAATAAACTTTGGCCTTAGCAGCAGACAGTAATAAAGGTATATAACTATGAAATACAGATACTGATTCATTAGAAGAGCTGCTTATAAAAGTACTTATGACCTCTTATTCCTTGTTAACTTTTGAATCTCCCCCATTGATTTTCTATGGGCTGCCAAAGGGTGTTCAGACGCCAGTGTTAGCGTTACCATGTGCGTTACAGGATTAATGTCATCCAGCTCTTTTGAGGCCATCTGCTCCACCTTTTTGTTGAAGCTTTAAATGTAGGAATAAAAGCCTTCCATTGTCTCAACAGCATGAAGTCCACCTAGTGCTAGTCCTACATTAAAATTTTGTGCAGAAGCAAAATTCACTTAATAGAAATGTGCTTCAATAATAAAGCTTTTTATTCCAGTGAGTCCAACCAGCCTATCACAGTTTAACCTTCCTGGACCCAGCATGATGCGTTCAAACAGCATCCCTGCACAGGACACCTCTTTTGATCTCTACGATGACTCCCAGCTGTGTGGCAGTGCTACGTCCTTGGAAGAGAGACCACGAGCAATCAGTCATTCAGGTTCATTCAGGGACAGCATGGAAGAAGGTAAGACTGAGTAACTACTTAAATTGACAAACACGTCCCAAAATAGATGTCCAAAACATAGTAAAATTTTAAAATATTTCTTCTGCACCCTGCACCACAGAAACTTAAATGATTTTGTGAAGCTTTTATTGATCCTGTTGAGTTGGACTCACAAGCCTTTCTTATCCTGAAACATGGAAGATTTCACACTATTACTTTCACCCAGTAATAAGCAATGCTGTATGTATCTCATACATATACAAATCCCCTATCAGAAATTTTGGAGGAAAGGAAGCCATTCTTGGAAAATTATTCTTTTTTCCTCTAAATCTGAAATGGCTGAACGTACCTTGACTACTGTGTTTCTCTGCTTTCTTAGTCCTACTTCTGTGCTTCCTTTTATTTCCCCAAACACCAGTGCTACTTGACATTTCCTTTCTTTTGTAGTCATTTATATTCCTCACTTTCCTACAGTCTCCTGCAGCAAACACCATGCGAATTTCTTTATTGAAATTCTGTAATTTGAACTGACCTCACTACTTTATGCAGATTATTAATGTCTGCTTTCTTTAATGCTATCTGCAACATCTGGAACTTGGTGAATTTCTTTTTTTTTTTTGGTTTTGGGTTTCGCTCTTTTTTCATCCACAGAGAACCTGACAACTCCTAATTAAATGCACTGTAACATTTTCTTCTAACTAACATTTCTGGTAAATCTGATTATTTGCAGAATTCCCATGAGTGCAAAGTCATGGGAATGCTTTAATTAAACAAAAAAGACAACTGAAACCCTGTGCAATTCATTCTATAACAATCATCTTGCTTACTGCTAAGTGATGACAATGTAAATTATCTTTATAATAGGCAAATTAAAAAAGTCTTGCTTTAGCCCCAAAGGTCACAAGATAAAAGGAATAAAAAAAGTCCTACATAAAACAACAGACAAATAATGCTTCTACTTTTTGATTCCTTTTACTGTATTTTAGATGATATATCAGGCAGACATCTGGGTATGTAATACTAGCAGCAGGGTGCAGGACAACTCAAGCTGTGAGTTGTCAGCACAGAGAGGATGGCTGACTGCACGGAAGAATATCACATAATTCAAGGACAGAGCTGACTACAGACCCTTTGCTGAGGAACACAATTATCAAAGGCAACACTGGAAGAGTAATAGAGAAAACAAAGCAATTAATGCATAGAAAAAGAGGTGTTAAATGTAGAATTTCAGTAATGGGCCACCAGTGGGTTTGATGAAAGCTTTTTCATTAGTTCTGTTTCATATCCAGCTGGAGTGGATAACTGTGATCAACCTGAGTAAATGACAGTCAATGCAGCAGCAAGAAACAGTTTTCAGCAGTTTATGATCATTAGAGATTAACATGAAATGATGCTGTTAGAAGGTCAGATAAATTTTAAGATAGGAGCTCTGAGGAAGGTTAAAGTGAAACAAGTGAGGTAATGCATGGTGCAGAATGGCAGTTTAGCTCAGACATTTAAACCAGAGACTGAAAATCAAACATACTTTGGAAGCCACTCAATTTCAGTGGTCAGTGTTCCACATTTCTGTAAATAGAAAACTAGATTTAAAGTCCGTTTGGCTAATCCAAGTATTCTTGTAGTGTCTGTTTTTTGCAGACAGGTAGCTATTAAAGCAAAATATTTTTTTTGATCAAACCCTGGCAAATGATAAATATTCTAAAAAAACCCATCTTGTAAAACAAAAATAAAAAAGGTAATGAAATAAATTATCTTATTTGAAGTTGTCTGTGGGTATAGCCTTCCTCAGGAGAGTCATCAGAAGCACAAGGGGCAATTTTTTTTACAGTTTGCCATTTCCAGGTAGACCAGGAACTCCATTTCCTAAAGTGCAGCCCTACAACATTCACTCAATGTTCTTGAGGCTGACTCCACTGAGGATTAAGGGAAATATGTCACTACCCCTCACAGTTACCCCTTCCCATGGACTACAACTACACGGGTCAACCTTTCTGAGGAAAGCTTGGGAGCTCACCCCACGGAATGTGAACTGTTTTCCAAAGCATATCTCTTACTAAAATAATTTGCTCAGCTTAGGACAGGTGTATAAACAGCTCGATTTCTGGTTTCTCTGAAGAGTTCATTTATCAAGTGATTTCTTGTCAAAGCAACAAAAGTGATGCTTGGTTTGCTGAGAATAACACAAAATGTTATTGGCTCACTCACCTGTCCCTTATACAGGAAAATGTTTTTTCTGTATAGGACAATTCATTCTATAACAATCATCTAATTGCAGGGAAATCTGTCAATAGCTATTCTATACTGATAGCTCATAATTGCTCTTTGTGGAAAATTGGTTCTCATTTTAAAAATTTGTTTACTTATTGAGCTATATGGGGGAAGTTTTATGCTTTCAGCAATATTTCATGTTATTTTCCTTTTCTTAAAGTACATGGGTCCTCATTATCACTTGTCTCCAGCACATCCTCTCTCTACTCTACGGTGAGTATCAATATTTTAGAAAAAAGTTCTGCCTGCCTCTGTTCTTGATCATGGTTTGTGAAAATTTCAGTACTTTGAGATCTAGGAGAATTAGAATTTTACTGCAATAAAGTAGGAATGTTTGTTTTCAGCTTTGTACTACAGCATACTATTTTAGAAAACATTGTTTTCACCTTTTTATGTGAATTGTTTATTAATGTTTAAAATCATTCAGTATACATTTTGAAAGCTAAAAAGAAGGTGAAAGTCTAAGAGTGTCTCTCTTATGGGGGTCTTTATGCTATTGTAGTTGACCATTTTGAATCATTTTGCTTACCTTCAGCTACTGCATAATTTAGAAAATTATTTCTCTCCTGGCCTTGTTTGAGGTAAACTTCTTGAAAACCACAAGATTGCCTTAGGTTAAGGGAGATGTAATTTGGAGTTTAAGTGTCTAGTGATTTTACTTGCAAGTGGCAGCCTTTAAGTGTTATTTACAAAGAGAAGAAAATAACTTTCTAAAACTTTAATCTTCATTACTTAGATTAATTAGATTGAATAATAGTCTGTTTCTATCTCTGGAAGTTGTTCTGGGATTGATTTTTTTTCTCTGTTTTATTTTTTGGTTTGTTTGGTTGGTTTTTTTTTTTAACCTTATGGGGGATTTTTTAATATATTTTGCATCATTTTTTGCTTTGGTTGTTCTACTAACAAGAAATCATCCATAGGGAGCAGTTGAACATGTTTGGTCATTACCTTGCTGATACACAGCAGTTGCTTTGCAACCTCCTCACTAACTACAACTAGATGCTGCAGGAACCCCTTTTCACAGAACAGCAACCCACTTACCTGCTTTCATCCCATGCATTCATCAATACCGTGTGTCCTCTCCATATGTCCAGCTCTTGAGTGGTGTCAGCTGACATTCCAGAGATGGACTCCTGTACCCAGAGCCAGTTCTTGCCTAGGAATACCAAGCTCCTGCAATTTGATGATTTGTAGCACATGGTAGCTCTGTCTCAATGCTAAACTCATGTTAGCTTGGGAAGTATGTTGTATCCATGCACAATGGTGCCTCTCCTAGCTCTGTTAAATCATAAAAAGGTTCTTTCAAGGGCATATCTAAAACATCAAGTACATATGCCTTAGGTTTTTCCAGGCCTTAAACTGCAAGTTGCAAGTCATTCCAGTCCAGACCAGTCCTGAATTATTTGGAAGCCGGAGAGGGGAGGTGAAGGTTGGATATGTAGAATGTATATACCGGATGCCTACATGTGAGGCATGACTTACAGTCAGAGTTAAGCTTCTCACTTATGTTTTAGTGGTTGAAAAAATCTTTAGAACTATTTCCTTGTCTGTGAGACACTAATATCAGTTTGCATGGGAAGGTGTTTCAAAAATTATAATTCAAGCTTTGATGTCAAATTTTAGAAGAATGTTATAAAACTGATAGATGAAAAAAATCAAGCTGTAAAGTGACACGGGATGCTTTCAGCACCCAGTAAGTGAGTAACTCTGAAATATCTGTGTTCTGATGTTGTGTAATGTAGCAAGAATTTACTAATACTTACTATTTATATAACCTTTTATATTTCAACAGAGTATCTTGGAAATATTAACTAAACCCCATGATATTAAAGAGTGGTATTTTCCCTGCAAAATAAACTTCAAACTGTTTACCCAGGTTCATACAATAAATATCTTCTGACTGTGAATTCACATTGCAGCTGAGCCTCACTCCTTAAGTAATGGATTATGTAGGCAAAATAATGGAAGCTGCAGAAAAATCTGAAAAGGGCCAGAAATAATTTTGGCATAAATAATTACTAGGATTGACTTTTAGCGAAGATTTTTGATCTGAATTTCTTCTGCTTGAGCCCTCTTTGAAAATGGTTTAAATTTTTCAGCAATAAATCAAAAGATGATGCACAAGTGGATTAGGAACCTGAAAAGTTTAACACTCAGTATCACATCAGCTGAGTGAAGAGAGCAATGGGATATCTTCACAGAGTTATCTCAATTAAATGTATTTATTAGATTTCTCAAGCATTGTCTTAAGCCTTAGTTCTAGTGTTTTCTGTGACCTAATCACTGGAGAAATTCAATCAAAGTACTAAATGAAGATCAAGACCTTCATGTATAATTACCAGAGGATAGTTGAAAATTTTCAAGTTATTCTCTGAAGATTGTTTCTTTGGGAATTAGAATATGAGATTCAGAAGAGACATTTCATTATTTTCTACCAGTGAATAAGTCCAATGACACAGAAGTTCTGCATTCACTACTCTTTTCTGTATATATTGGCTTTCTTCTTGACTCGCATTTGGGTTTTCAGGACTTAACTTGCATAGATTGAAAATGGAGCTTGTAGCGATATGCATGTACAGCGACCTCCATTTTGTTTCAGAGAAAAATATACCATGTGAGCGGACATAGTAAACTGATTCAGTTTTGGCAGTGAATTCATTTAGCCCTGTGAGTAATTGAAAAAATTATGATAGCTTGTCTCCATTTTCAATCTCCTCCTGCTCAGTAGGTGAAACACTTAAATTTTCCCATATTTAGTTAATTGCCAATTTCCTACTCTGGCTCTCAGCATTAGCTACACTTTGACTCCCTAGGCCTCATTGATTGTGCTAGGCTGTGCTCAGAGGAGTTCTATAAGGACATGTCATTTGTACCTTAATGTTCTAAGACTTCAAAGAAAGAAAAATAATCCTTGCAGAGATGGGATGCATGCATATAATGCAGAAGTAGAGTGAGAAAAAGAATTTTCTTCCTTTTAGAGCCTATTGGAACAATGGCTGAGTCCTGGGTTACAATGGTGTGAGCATAAACTTAAGTAAAAACTACTGAGATGCATTTGATTGTCAGATTCTATTTTTTTAAGCTGGTCCAAAATCCTGGTCTTTCTCATTCATTTACTTCCTTCACTGCCCACAAAATCTGACTTGTGACAGCTACCTCTCTGAACTTGGCGAGAGGCAACACTTCCTTGTGCATTGAGGGAGTTGTCTGGTAAGGACATGTAGCAGTGCCTTCATCAGCAGGTTTGGTGCTCCAAGGACCATGTCCCCACATGGCAGTTGTAGGAAAAAGTCACCAACCCTAATTTTTTGCTTTTGTTGTCACAGAAGAAATTATGAGGCCATCGTCACCTCAATCCCTTTGTGACCCTCCATGCACTACATATTTGATGTAACAATAATGGGAATAGAATATATTTTTTTTTTCTGTAGGCAGATCTTCTTTTTGTAAATATTGATCAGAAAGTTAGTGTGTCACATCAGTGATGAGGAAAAAAAATCATTATACTAAATTATCCTCACATAGCGATGTGTCAGGTATTAAAGTAGTTTCAGCCAAAAGCATTTCTAAGTGTTGCCAAGGTAAATATCATAGGATCACAGTCTGTTCAGAGACTGCTAACAGATAAACATGTATGGAAAGAGGCATTTTCCAGAAGTCTTCTCCCCTTATGCAAGGTAAAGCAAAAAAAAAAATTCTGTCATAAATCATTAAAATCCTGACAACAAAATTAATGCCTAATACAGGCTCAAATTCAGCCATACTGATTTGTAATAACACAGTGTAAGACAGACAGTCCTATGCCAGAGAACTTTTGAAGTGCCCTTACCTTGGGTTTTCTCAGTGTTTCTAATGTTATTTAGAGATAATTGCTTAGCTACGTTTCCCTTCTACTGCTTACTGTTCTCTTCCAGATAATGTAGACTGCTTCTCTGAACGTGGGCCACTTCAGACCATGGGGTGGATTAATTTCCAGTTCATTAACTGATTCTTATTTTATGTTATGAAAGGGTTCCTTTCTTGTGTCATGCCAGTCTTTTCCATTAGAATCCTACTGAAGCAAGATTTATCTGTCCACGAAATGTCTCCTTAACAGGACTGATCCAATGCTTAGAAACTGAATGACTTTCAAAGGTTTACCTTGCAGTGGTTTAGTTTCTTAGCTTGTTGAAAAAGACTGCTGAGTAAAAAGTTTCAATATATGACACAAGACATTGCAATATGGAAAATGTTTAAATTATTAAATAATATTAACAAGTTTAATTGAAAACTTTAACATACCTTGATAGCCCTTAATATTTTGGTCAGTACTCTGTATAGAAGAAATTACATTAAAATGCAAGTTTCCCTCCGCTTTCCCAATGTATGTTTTACTGGTATGCTGTCAACTTCTCTTATCAGATATTACATATTATCATATTAGGAACATGCCTTGGTATGCAGTAAAACAAATTTAAATCCAGGAGCGCTAATAATTATTGCAACATAAATGTTTTTTGTGTCAGATTAAGGCCCATGCAGTGAGAGCATAGTAAATTTTTGTTTTTTCATAGAAATGTAGCTGCAGTTTCTGCAGTTCTGGTCCTGCTCTCCCTTTCTCCACCATTTCATTTTGTCAGTACGCTGGCAAACTCTTTGGGGTTTCAGCTGGAGCTTTGCCAAGCGAGCTGAAAAGAGTTCCATTTATTGTTTTTACTGGATACCTTCCTTTAATGTAATGGATGCGTGCAGCTATTCATTTCACTTCAGTGCGGCTGGCTTTTATGTTCTATTACCACAATTATGTTGCACACTGATTCTAAGCCATTTCTTCTTTGTTTTCTTCCAGGCAGAAGAAAAGGCACATTCAGAGGTAAGAACTTTTCTTCATTTTTATACTTCTGTATTGCTTACATTATTTTTTAGTTTATTGTTTACCTGCCTTGGCTAAACTGTGTAGTTGGTGGGGAAAATACACCCTGTGTCTTTGCATCATCTTTTAAGAAATACTGGTGGAAACCTGGTGCAGCTTTTAGTTAACTAGAAGGTGTTTTCTTAGCATTGTGCTGAAGAAAGTCTCCTGGCTGTCATTCTGAAAAGATGAAAAGAATCAGTAAGAACTGGGCGTTGAGTGGAGGAGTTGAGATAGGTCTGATTTCAGACTTAATACCACTCTGTGCAGGATCTAAGGAATTGTGTGATTCAAGGTAAGGTGCTACCTTTCAGGAGGAAAAATACTTCAAATGATCGCTTTGAACTTCTCTCCCACACATTTTGAATTATATTAAATTTCTGAAACTGACCACTTTGATGGATTTCAGAGCAATGCAGATTGATTTCAGATATAAATCAAATTTGACATGGAAAATAGCTTCTTTCTCCTCACAATGTATAAGAATGGGTGACAAGCCTGGGTCAGCAGCTGGATACAATTACAGCCTTTCTCAAAATGAAGTCCTGATTGTATTAAAAGGGCACCAAAGAGTAGCTGCAATAAAATACAGCACCAAGGGGTGCATTTCCACTTCACAGAGCTACATGCCTTCCAACTCCTGCGTTTATGCTGCTCCTATTTTTACTATTCTAATCAAAGAAAAAGTCAACAAAAAGATATTTTGAGGACATTGAACAAATAAACATATCCTTCCCTCCTTGCTGCAGTATATTTCAATATAATTTCGTCTAAGCTCACATCTCTTTAAGTTAAAACAAAAAAGCTAAAGAGGCATGTTATAGCTCAGTAGTGTAAATTCCAGTTCCTCATTTTATTGCCTTTTCTGTAGGTCTGAATATAGAAAATAAACAACATTTCTTTCCTGTGTATTTCTACATGATATTTTCTCAGTATCTGGGTCTGCTTGAGATGCTCTTAGAGATGTTGGACAGTACTTCATGAGACCTACCTTTGTGAATTTGCAAGAGCATGATGAAGGTGTAGCTTAAGCTGAAATGTCAAATAATTTCATTTAAAACCAAAAGAGAAAACTTGGAAAAATTAAAGGGTCGGTCCAGGATGGAGAACAGCTCGATAATCTCCCCCTGTTGCACTGAGCTAGTGTAAATGACTGAGCTATTTTTGCATTAAAGAAGTACAGGAACATGTTCATGTTGATTGTACAGTATTTCTTGTTGGTTTTCATGGGAGTCATAAAACTATAGTACTGCAATGGTCTTTACTAGTGACTATAAATGTTCCCTTTCCTAGGCTGGTTTTATCCATTTTATTTCTCTTGTCTGAAATAATTTACATCTGAATATGAGAGGCTCTTCAAAGTGAAACTCCATGCTGTGCTTGATTTCAGTACAGTGCCCAGAAGTCCCTGTAAGATCTCAAATAGGGTTAAATGGGCTTAAAATGATGTGCAAGCTTCATATTAGGTATCTACCCCAGCTGAAATGGAAACATGTTTTTCATAAAGATTCTGTTTTTCATTAAAGGATAAAAGGGTCTTGAGTTTATTTTCATGTCAACAAACACATTTAAAGCTACATTTATTTTTTTTAAGTTGGCAAGTAAGTTTTTGAATACTATATAAGATTTAAAGAGGTTACATGTTTAAATTTCAGGGACTGTAGGAAGCATATTTTAGAGAAAAAAAAATACTACTTTACCTCACTTAATTTTAGACATCCATAAAGAAAAATCCTGTGTCTGAGGTAGACATCAAAGCCTTCTTCATGCCAGGCAGCATGAGAGTACATTTTTCACGTTATCTTTGTCTACTGTAGACATTCAACATATATTGGTTGCATCATGTCTACAGTCAGGCACAGCGAACCTCGCCCAAATGCACTCGTGTTTCAAAACCTCAGGCTACATCTCCTTGATTGCACTAAGCATATGTTTGGGACTTGTGGGATTTCGTAAAAACTTATCACATTTCCCTTGCAAAAAAGGATAATACATACAAAGTAATTAAGCATTTACCCATGTGCACTCCCTTAACTTGAATCCTGGCTCATACACCAGTTGAGTGCTAGAAAACAGTTGGAGCAACACTGGGCTACAACTTCTAATAATTTGTATTTCTGGACAGTTCTGAGATTAAAATTTGAAGCTAAGACATTGTAAATCTATTGATTGTCTCTCAAGAAAACATACAAAATTACCACAACAAAAACATTGCTGAATTACTGACAGCAGTCTGTTGTTTCTTTAGCAAATTCAGAAACTACGGAGAGAGTTGGTTGCATCACAGGAGAAAGTTGCTACCCTTACTTCTCAACTTTCAGCAAATGTAAGTATTTTTGCTTGTGATGATAAGTAGTATCAACGAATACATTACCAATTGCTCTTCCTCAACACATAGTCTTGGAGACATTTACTATTTATTTATTTAGGGTTTTTGTTTTCCAAGTTAATGACTTAATTGAATTTCTACATTGTCCCAGCTTCAAGAAAAACTAATCTTGTGGAAATGGAAAGTAGGCAGTGTATTGGAATATTATCCCAATATTTACCAGGTGGAACGTGCCTGGGCTCATCTGACCCTCACTGCTGGACCAAAGGTGGCTCTGTCTCGCCTCAGAGACACCTTTGGCTGGCTGGAAGTTGCAGTTAGGCACTTGGAACAAGTCCAGGCATGGCAGAAACTCAGTTTACCTCTAATGGAAAGGCTCCAGGCTAGGTGAAGAGGAAAAGGAGACGGATTCTGCAGAGGGTTTAATCCAGAGTTTTATTCCAGGAACACAGAGCTCTGAATCTTGGTAACAGTTCCACAGAATCCCGACTGCATGGGCCCGTCTCTTTTTAAGCCTGGGGAAAGTGGGAGGGGAAGGGGTAGGTGTGCCACCACCCAGGTGGGAGCGGGGGAGTCTCAGGGGACAATGACACCTGGACTGGCCAATGACCCCAGGGCTGAGAAGCATCTTTTGAACTGCCCCAACCAGACAATGGCCTTACTGGAATGTTAAGATTGACTGACAGCACTTAGCAAGGAGGCAAGGGGGAGGGGAAGGGAGAAGGTATTGCCACACCTGGGAGCTGAAACAGGAAATGGCATCACACTGCAACAGCAGTGGAAATGGAAAGTTTCCACAGTTTGAATGTGACAGTCCTATCCTGTTAAGTTTCATCCTTTTCTCAGAATCAATTTTAACAAATGGCCAAAAGTAAGGAGACACAACCAAAGAAAGGCATGATTTGCATATTCTAATAGAATTCATTCGTGTTTAATTTCACAAAGACAAACCCTGCAAAATGCAGTCAGGTGTGAAGGGAAGCACAGTCTACAAGTGTATATAGGATTTATATGCTACAAAAGTAGTGCTGATATATAACTAATTAAAACTGGGCTATTTCACAGAGCTTCCTGGTGTTCCCTCAAATTAACATATATTGGTAATATGAGTTATGGAACGTGTTATCTGAAAATAATGCCAGATACAGAATGCAAGCGACAATCCTGTCTGGTTGATGTGGTTTCAGGAGAAGTTACTGAACAATCTCTCTTTGAAGTGTAGGTGTCCTGAATATTTAGATTTATAAATAAGTGCTGATTTCAAAGAAATTATTTCATGCTGTGAGAAAATAATCTCTAGCTCTGTGAAAGCTGCTTGTTTGTGTGTGACTTCCACACATGAAAATGTGGAAAAGCTATGCTGAGCACTTTCTTCTCTGTTCAGATAGCTGCAGAGCACCCATGTTTGTGCATCTGTAGCAGTGTAGGTTGCCATACTCTTCTGAGTACTGGGAATGAACTAGTGAATCAGATGATGTGGGACATTGCAATGTTTGTAAATTCAAAATCTGGATTCTGGGTTAGGTTTTTTCATTTGAGAATGTATAGCTAGAGTAGCCAGCATATCTGTATTGGGTTTGGGGCTCCTTCATTCACATGTTTTAGACACTGACCTTCATCTTTACCAGTTTGGGCAGTTCTTCATTCACCTATCCTGAGAGCAACAAACTAAAACCCAAACTGAGAGGAGAGAAAAGCTGAAATAGCATTCTTTGGGTAGGTGTATTTGCTAGTGAGTCTGTTGTTCTCTGCCGGGCCCTTTTCTTTCCACAAAAAATGCAGAGGTGCAGCAGCAGTGGGGAGCACCGGAAGGTGATTCCTGGCTGGACTTGTGACACAGCACAATCACAGACATGCCCATATCTACTCTGAGTGCCCTGGTGTTATCCAAAGGAGTTGTCTTGATTCCAGCAAGCTCATGATTTAGTGAAAGATGTATCTGCCCCCAGCCAGAAGTTGGACTAGATGATCATCAAAGGTCCCTCCCAAACCAAACATTTTCATTATTCTAAATCGAGGTGTCATATCAGTTAAATTAAATTGTTTGCCTTTGGTGAGCTTGTACTCAGTGCCTGTTCCAGGTGATAATTCAGGGCCCCTGGCACCACTCCTCTCTTTATTCTGCAGGTAGAAAAACAGTTTTCCCTTCCCCCCTTTCACTGGCTCAGAACAGAAACACCAGCAGATTCTAACTGCTGTGTTGAAAGGGAGAGTTGAAAGATTACTCAATCTCCGTCACTTTTCAGCCAACCCAGAAATGCTGCAGTCTATAATATGGCAACAAGTGCAATAATGTCAGAGTGTTCTCTGCAGCTGAGGAAATTAAGCCGTTGTTTTGTTTGTTTGGACAAACTGTGTCCTATCTCTCCTCAGTCTTATTTAGAAGTCCTTCACTATTCCTCTGGCCAATACGACTTTCTGTTAAATAAACACCATACAGGATGGTTTCTAATAACATTATTTATTCTAGACAAATTCTAGTCAAAGCCAGGTCCACGCTATCATTAGATTTGATCCTTAATTCAAAGAAACTGAGCTAAGTTAAAAATGGGTATTTTGGCTTGGTTTTTACTCAGACTAAATCAGCTGCGTGGGTAAGAAATAAATTTGGGTTGATCTGTATAAATCAGACTGGATTGTTGGGAATCTGTTCCTATATGCTGCCTCTGGGCTTCTGAACAGCTAGGAAGAATGCTTTTCTATGGATCTAACTGTAAGGACATTTTCAATAGGATGGCTAAATAGATATGCATAGACATCTGGTTTTCCTATCCAGAAGTACCACATTTGGTTAATTTAATCATGTTCTTTTGGCTGTTACACACCTTCTAATCCATCTCCATGGAGACACTCTTTAAACTCTAAACCTATAAGCAAACCTAATGCTGATCCATTTTGCACATGCATTTTTTAAATGATACAAGAGAAATCTTTCCTCTTGCCAAATCCCCAACATGTAGAAATTCCTTCAAAATTAAATTTTTCAGGAGCGCAAAATGTAGAGGCTTCAAAATCCCTAGGCATGAACAAAATTATATTCACAATGAATACCATCTTTAAAAAAACATAGATATTACTAGATATTAGGAGTAAATATTTTTGGCAGGATGTTCTCATGAGAGACATACTTTACAAAACCAAAAAATTGTGAAGTATTTTACAATAAACCTGGTCCTGAATTAATTTTCTGCTGTTTCTGGTACAGAACTTGTAAAGTATTAAAACAACACTTCCACATGAATCCAAACAATCAAAAGAGACTGCTTTTTAGCACTCCTTCTGTCAGTCCTTCAAGCATTTTACGAGAAGAAATTCTACAAAGTATCTCTTAAACATCAGAAATAAAATCCAGGTTGAAAGCGGAGAGTATATTCAACTATTTAATTGTGATACAACCACTGAAATTTATTTAATTACAGAATTGATGTTTAAATGCCACATATTAAGTACTTTTCATGAAAATTCTGAGAGTTATTAACAAAAAATTGATTTAACTTGGCAAACTTACAGAAAACCTAGATGGCTTTTTAGATTTCATGAACATGTACTGCCTTTGCAATGTGTTCCTTTTGTGTATTCATTTATCATTTATTTTGTAGTCTAAGAGACTACATATTTCAGCACTCACTGCCTTTTAAAGGAGAAGTATTCCTAATCACAAAAATCTGGAATTTGTTCTCAGAGAAGAAATCAAATCTCTACACGGATAATACTACTGTGACCCTCATTTTGAGTCATGTTTGCTCATCGGGAAGGCTAAGTCTTGAACGAACATTAAGTTTAATTCAGAAAAGTTTGATCACTGTCTGTCTTCTCTGGCAGACAGAGAACTGTATGAACAGGCTATCTTTTGTGGTGCTTTTGCTAATGAGAAAAATGCTCAGTGCTTTTTGATGCTTTTGCTGCAAATGCATTCCTCTTAGCATTAGTCCTTAGTGTTAGTCCTGAGCCCCTCCTAATTTCCATACCTTCACTGTCTGAAAATAGGCAGCACTTTTTGCCTTGATGTGGTCTGGAGAAGGAAAGTGTTAATAGCCAGAAATCTTGTTCCTTCAAAGCTCCATCTAGATGTGAATTTTTTGTTAGCATTTCCCTCTGTAGAACTGAGCAAAAGTACTGTATGTGAGTGAAAAAAAGAGCACCTTATTCAGCTCATTTCAACACTATTTGTTCCTTTCTTTGCTTCTCCATAGAAGACTGTTGGTGACGTTATTATATAAGTCATTAAAAGACTGGCAGGTTGAAATTTGACCTCTTCAATCAAGCCTTTGCTTGATCCATTATTTTATACCAAAATCTGTCAATTGGAAGTTACAGCATTTCTCAGGCATTACTGAAAACTCTGCTAAAAATTTTATTATTTGGTTTGACTGGTTGTTCAGTTTTCGTTGGCTGGACTCAAGTACTATGCTTGACTTCAGCAGTTTATTTCATTTGATTAACCTCAAAGGGCCAAAGTGTTGCCTGCATATGATTAAATTCAAGCTGGGTCCAGCTGTTGTTTGGATGCCTAATTTACAGATTTTCTCTGAGATTCTTGCTTTACCCCTGGCATCTGTCTCAGTGTGGCTGAAGAGTAAATCTCAATACTAATTCAGAAAGGGCCTGTTTTCAGTGCAGAAAATGTCCAACCAGCAGACTCCGTATGTGACTGACAAGGGCTCAAATTCCAGTGAGCAGCCTGACCAAGCCTGTTCAGAGGGACTTTGATCAGACCTTTGTACTGTATAAAGCTGAAGGGTGCATGCTTGCAAGCTGTAGTAGAGCCAGGATGCCAGTAGAAAGCGGAGGGGGTGTGCTGGCTAATGCTCTTGTTTGGCCAGCTCTGAACCGCTATCCTACAGCCAAGCAACAAGATGCTAGCAGGCAGCAAACAGAAAAGGCCACCAGATCTACGGTTGCTGCTTGCAATCAGCCCCATCTCTTCTGGCCTTTCACACCTCCTTTCATTCAGCCCTGTCAGGTGGGAGGCACTTTATTTATTTACCTTTGTTTTATAAATCTGAATGCCGCAGGTCAAATCCCAAAGTGTGTTGGAAGACAGATGTTTCATATGTGTATGTCATGTTCAGGATAGGCTGTAAACCTAAGCTGAGGTATCTGGGGCTTGCCTGGCTGGGATAGTTTACTAAGGAAATGGTTAAAATCAAATCTGTCATCTTAGCACTGAAGTCATTCCCTAATCATACATCTCTTTGACTATTTCCAGTGGGCATTTCGCATGTTAATAGAGGTCAAAATTAACTCATACGTGAACGATATCTACAGATTAAGAGCTATATATCTATGTATCTTATATGTATGTCATGTTAATGATGGATATATTTTGCTGCAGGCGTACTTCAGGTAATACCCAGTTACTTAACTCTAATTCCAGGATGTGTTTTTTTCAAGTATAAATACTGTATTCAATTTTGAAGGCATATTTTTACTTTAGAATGAGCATTATATAAAGCACATATAATAATTCAGGCTACTCTTTGAAGTATTGCAAGGATGTGTATACTCCATGAATGAAACTTCTGAAACGAACACAGAGATTTTTAAGGTGTGAGAGACTGGCTGTATCTTAAAAAAAAACCAAAACAATACCTGAATATTTTTACAAGAATGAAAGAATGGAAACTTCTAGATAAATTTAATCATCCTCAGAAACTGAGGATTAACAATCCAATCAAAATAAATTACCAAATTTTTAAATGTAAAAAAAGTTTCTAATTAGAATTTTTAATTTCTAATGAACATTATTAAAGACACAGATTTTTCTTTCTCTTTGCTTTGTTTTATGAATTATTCTGCATTTAACTGTTTAAATGTGAAAGCTGATCTCAAATGGAAATACATACATATACTTATGTTTTATGTATACTTCAACACACACATATAAGTATACTGATAATTTAGCCTTTTTGAAACTAAATTTTCTTATTTTATTGTACAGTATTTCTGTAGGGAAAATCTGCTTAAGTTTTCAAGTCATAGCTCCTCGACGGCTGAGGAAATGAATATTAACTACCATGGAGAAAGAACAGTTTATTACTCTGAATATAAAATCAATTCTTCAGTAGAAGAATGTTATCTTGTAATAAACATTTAAAGTAATGAACAATGCAATTAAAAGGTTTTCTTCTTGAATAGTTTATGGTCAATGGGACTCTGAATTACATTTCTTTAGTATTAGGAAATCAAGATCTAATAGTCTTTATTTGAAATGAGTTTAAAAAAATGCATCATCTTGATCCAATAACATTTATGATGCAAAAAGTTTGGTATAATATTCCAAGAAGGTAATGTTCTCTGTCACTGGGTGAATTTTAGCAAGAACCCTTGTGACATGGCTGTCTTTCTCTAAAGGCTGTCAGAAAATAACAGTTTCAGTGACCTTTGATGACATTTTTAATGCTGCTTTTTAGTACTTAATTTTTCCTGTAAGTTCTTAGTTGTCTATTCATGTTCTATACGGGATGCATTTGTACCTATGGAACAAGAGAATACTTTACACAAGTATGCATAGTTTGGTACCAAAGTACTGTGGTTATTACAGTCTAATTTCTAGAAAAGGACAGAAGCAATGCATAATTAAACAAATTATTCCTTTTTCAAGCCCTTAGTCCCCACTGTAATTCTCAGCGTAAAACAGAACCATGGGCCATCAGCGAAGATATAGATTTTTTTATGAGGCAGGGAACAGTGAGCTCCATTAGTTTCCTGTTAAACAAAAGTAATGAAGAGACATTTGGCTAAAATTCTGTAGCAGTGCATCTATTTTGTCTCTGATAGTGTTCTGGGTGTGTGGTCATCATCTTTGGAAATAAAACGCCATAGATTAATCTGGATATTTTTAACATGTAGCTAATTAATAAAGTTAAAAGTAAGTTTAAAACCAGTTCTTTCTCAGAGGAATAGAGTAGTAAAAACAACCAAAGGCTTTAGTATTGATTGACAGGTTTCCAGGTTCATTTTATCAAAGATTTTAACTTCAAGAATGTGGCCTAAGTTATAAATGTTAAAATACGAATATATACAATTATCTTCAAGAGATTCTATATTTGTCTAGTCTCATGTTTATCTGGAGTTAGTCCTTGTGGTATGTGTCCTTTACCACAAAAGTTACCCCTAAGATATCCCTGCAAATGCAGAAAGCAGGTTGATTGACCACTACACCTGTAAGTATTTGTGTATCTAAGTATACGAATACTGTAGTTTACAAGGAGTAAACTTTTAGTAAGTTTGATAAGAATAAAATAAGAGGCTTTCAAGATACCTAAATATTTTTAGCCATCCAAAATTATTTACAGGACACAAAAGTCCCTCATCAGTATAACAGCTCTGAAGCGGAGATGCAGAAGTAGCCCACTATTATATATATGGTAATCTTATTCTATTTGAGGGATAATATACACAGCAAGGTGGCAAGAAGCTCTTTTCCCTCTCCTAAAATGCAGTACAAAATCCTTTTTGGACCATGTCTTTTCTTGATTTTACCTCAGATTCAGTACAACCACATACATTTAAACAATTTCAACTATGCTTGTAAAAGCATGCAAATCTGCAACTGAAAAATATGCCAGGCACTGTGTGTGCCTGAACTGCTATAATAAAAACTAAATTTTCTCCCTGAGGAAGCTCAGTTAATCCATTTGTGCATATAAATATGGTGGATTTGAGTTATATTTCCATGTGCCAATGTTTGGAGACTTTGTCTGTTACCACTTTGAGATGGTAATGAGAAAATAAGCATTTCCCTATGCTTTTACTGTTTGATGTTGGGAGAGAAATGGACGGGATTATATAGACTTCCTTAAAAATTAAATCTTTACTTTTCCTTGGCTCTACTTTCTCTGGCTTAGCATATTGGGATTTTTATGACCATTTGCTCTTCTTTGCCCTACAAAGCTCAGTGCCAGTTAGATCTGATAAAGTATAATTTGTTTAAATTGAGTTTGCATACAGTGTAGGATGCTGCTTGTTTAAAAAATAAAAAAGAGAAAGAAGGTTTATTTTTTTAAAATATTTTGGTCTGTTTGAACTCTATTGCTATTTATACGGAGAAACAAGACTTCCAGTTTTCAGGATTTTATTTTGTTTTATATACTTATATTTGCACGTATTATAAATGTTATATTTATATTTTACAAAATATATTTTATACACACGCAGACATATATGAACAATATAATATTAATAGACTAAGCAATGACGCTTTATAAGACTGTGATATTTTATGTTTAAGGCTTGGGATTTTTCTGAAGTGTTTTATTTCTGAAGTTAAAATTTGCTTTTCAAGATAATGTGCTTGAATTCCTGTTTTGAAGTGTCCAGTAATTGAAAATAATTGCTTCTGGACTTCTCTTTGGGAGCAGACTACTTTTGGCTAATACATTAGTAAACTTAAAGCCAGGCATTAAATCCATAATTCATTTCCAGGCAGAGATACCTGGGCTAATCTCACTGGGGGCTAAAGAAGCCTGAGGAACACTAGGTGCATTTGGCTGATTCATCTATCCAACTTAGCTCAGTCTGAGTTTGAACTAATATTAAAGAGCTGGAGAAAATGTGCTTGAAGGAAAAACATACTTATAAAAATCAAATAGATCTGGGAAAATTGCCCTATGTTGTCTTTCTTTCACAGGCTCATCTAGTAGCAGCTTTTGAAAAAAGCTTGGGAAATATGACAGGCCGATTGCAAAGTCTAACAATGACAGCTGAACAAAAGGTAGGTTGGTCAAAGAGGATGCTTTACGGTAGAAAATATTCAGAAAATTATGTTAGAGTTTTGTTTAAAGAACACTGAAAGGAGAAAGGGACATCTGTGACAATAAGACAGATTTTTCTCTAATGGTTGCTGCGATCAGTTTTTCTCTAATGGTTGCTGCGATCAATGTCCAGCAGCATGTGGAAAAAACTATGCAGTATCAGGTTTACACAGATCGTATCATAAAATAGTTGGACACTAAAATCTTTCATTTCCAGAATTCAATGAAAACATGCATGACTTCAGGTTTACTCCATACTGAAGGATCCTGTAACGAAAATTTATCATAAGCTGCTGTAGTGCTTCATTCTGGCCTCCCCGCACCACCAGAACAATAGAATTTCAGGAAACAAAGAAGTTTAAGTAGAGAAAAATAGGTTAATTGAGAAAGTTAATGAAGGTTAGGCATCCTATCCAGTGGTAAACAGTTTGGGTTTTCACTTTTTCACTGTGCTATTTATCTAATGGGGGAAAAAAATTCTCTAAACCTGATACGAAGAAATTTAATGTGAGTCCTTTTACCAAGCTCAGGATTAAGAGGCTGCTTAGCTCCTTCCAGGATTGAACTTCTGCAACTTTCTACCCTTATGAATTTTCAACAATGTCCTATTAATGGAAAGGCCTCCTTGACCCAAACTGTGAAAGAATATGTTTATCTGTGAGCTACTAGTCACCACTGGAGTCTGTAACTGTCTACAAAAATGACGTTTCAGAGTCTGGTTGAGCACCAACAGATGAAATGTCGCAAGACTCATTGTGAACTGGATAGAAAATATTTGTATTGTTTGCTTTTGTTTCATCTTGGCGGGGGGGGGGGGCGGGGCGGGGGGAGAAAAAGAACAAAAAGAACACACAACGGAATTTTCTTAAAACCAAAGCTTTTAACTATTTTACAAAGTATGAATCCATCAGGTTTTCTTTCCAGAAGGAGTTAAGCAGTGTCATTGAAACAGATCATCTCCAAGTTTCTTTCCCAAAAGATTTAAAACTTATTCTTTTCCTTCTGTTCTTTTCTCTATTGTTGAGTTTCAATTCCTTTAACCCTAATTATATAGGAAGGAGACTGGAAGGACAGGGAATAATAAATAAAATATTGCTTATAAAAGCAATAATAAAATATATTTTCTAATAAAAATCAGCTGTGCATTCTGATACAGAACTTCCTGCACTCAAGTGGAGTAATTTTACTTCAACTTGCAGGACAATTTCTATTAAACTGGGGCTTTTTAATTAAATTAATATTTAACAAATTAAATCTTTTGAATTCATCCATTAAATAGTAGCCTCTCATATTAAAGGATGTACTTCAAATGGTTTCATTGTCTTTTGCAATAAAGTCATTGAGTTTTTCCTAATTATATATTTTATAGTCAATTGAGACCCTTTTTAGATTACTCCTAATGAAAAATGTTTTCTTCTTAAAAATGGCATGATTGCTTTATATAGAGTAAATGAAAAAGAATATGTTAGTTAACTTCAATATCTTTGGAGAGAAAGTATGCATTCTTTTTATTGTTGCCCTTTTGTTAACCCAAGCAATCCCATGATCTTTAATTTGAACACTCTTCCCTTGCAATTTTTTCTTTTAGCTTAGACAAACATTGTTCTTTTGCCATTATTTTGATCTCTCTTTGCTCTTCCCACAGGAATCTGAGCTTATAGAGCTGAGGGAAACCATTGAAATGCTGAAAGCCCAGAATTCTGCTGCACAAGCTGCTATTCAAGGAGCCTTGAATGGCCCCGATCATACCCACAAAGGTATGGGCTTGTCTTTATCAAAATAAATGCAGAAGTTCTCCCCAGGGGAAAAAGAAAGCTAAGTCACTACTTTTCTGTTGTTTGGGAACTCTGTTGTAAGGCAAAGCACATTCTGAAGTGAGTGGTAGGCATACTTGTGGTATTTCCAGAGCTGGAAACCTTGCCCAAGTTTCCTGTCTGCCAAACTTTCTGGAGCTTTATCTTCTTAGAGCTGGGTGGCCAGGAATTGATCGAGAGTTAACCACGTTCCTGCAACTGACTAATGAAGTACACCCAAGACACAAGTGAGGTCTTATGGTATAACATGGTTAGAGCTTGGGAATCCAGTCAAAGTTGTAGCTTTGTAAATTGGTCTTCTAGTTGGTAAGAGACAGACTGACAACAGCTCAGCTCCTTCATGAAGTGCTAAATCAGTGCAGGAAAGCAGGTTTTAAACTCCAGATGTCAAATTAATTTGTCATTCCAGTTAGGCCGATATTGCATGATAAATATGTACTTCAAAAGTGCCTGCTGATAATCAGCAGCAAAGGAATTACTTGAAAAAAAATAATAATGGTATTCGTTTTTGAGAGTGTTATTGATCTTCCATTAGAGAGGTCATTATTTAGGTGTTTGCCTTAAGGTCATTTCACTGCATGACTTGAGTGTAGCAAAGCAAATTTCTAGGAAGTAGAAAATAATCTAAAAAGTAATTTCTCTTGGTATTAGTGGGCATGTTCTGCAAGAATAATTTCCAGTGATTAAGATACAGTTATCAGAGATTTCTAAAAAATTGAAATTCAGAAGCCGCACCAACCATTTTTAATATTCTCTGCTTCCTGGTTATTTTGTTTCATTCATTTTTAATGAACTCCTGCCTGTTTCTTTCCATCAGGGTATATTAGAAGGTAGCATCTGAACACTGATTAGGGCTGCTACAAGTTGAGTAGTGCCTACACTCCTCAGAACTACAGTACATGTGGCACTGAAATGTCAAGTAATCCATGTGCTCAGTTCTGAGGATACACATGCATAGATTGCTGTGAAGGGTCATTGCCTTCAGGGCAAGAACAGCCTAGTTTGGAGAAGCCCCTAAGTATTGGACTAATTGTATGCATCCCCCTCCGTTCCTATATGTTTTCTCACAGGCTTCAATAGCTTGAATCTGAGCCACTGCTAGCATCAATGCCATTTATGTTCATTTAGACTGCCTTTGAGGAGGCAGATGATACATAAATATGAATTAATATTATTATTATTATCTTGAAACAGAGTTCACAGTAACTTCTTTTCTTTAGATTTACGTATAAGGCGACAACATTCTTCAGAGAGTGTTTCCAGTATCAACAGCGCTACAAGTCATTCCAGTATTGGCAGTGGTAATGATGCTGATTCCAAAAAAAAGAAAAAGAAAAACTGGGTGAGTACTCAGCAGGTTTAAGCCTCTCTTTTAGCTATTATGTCATTTACTAGTGTCTGAGTAACATAATGGATCATTTCATCTACAATATTCTTGTGGGGCCAGATGGATATGAAGAAATTTATGTGTATCCATACTGTGACACTACCAGCAAACTAAAAAGTTTTGAATATCAGTAGGGTTTTATTTGCATAAGTCAGAGTAATTAAAACAAAAGTACAAGCAACAATTACAACAACAAGAAAACAACAACAACATCATAAATTTAAAATAGCTATTGTGACCAAAAACCACCTCTGGGCCACATTGAAACCCTGTTTGATTTTTCTTCACTTGGAGTTTGGTTCAAAAGCTTGACTCAAATATATTACCCAGCTATGGAGGGAGTTGAAATCAGTTATAATTCTCACTTAAAAATACTACAGTGTTTAAAGAAATTAAGATGTTGCTCAGCTGGAACCTACAAATACCACATACTGCTAAAGATTTAATTAAATACTTTCAGTAAAGAATCAGAAAATATGTTTTTATTGTTTTAGAAATATTATCTGCATAAACATTTGTTTTAAAATACTGATGAGCCTTCATTCCCTTGATTTGTAATTCCACACTCTTTCATGTTTCTGCAAGGTGAACTCTAGAGGAAGTGAGGTGAATATAAACCATGGAAAAGTTGGCATGCATCTATAAAAAACCCTATCTTGGCATGATTGCTATTTATTTTGGCAGTAGGCTTTTATACCTTCTAAAACCAGATTATCCTGTATGTCTTCTCAGTTTGTCTTTATTCATTTTAATCTCAAAGTTTAGGCTATAGAAAGGGGGAGTGTAGCCAAAATCCATTTCTTTCTCCTCAGACATCATGAGCTGGAAAGGACTTAAATATTGTTTCTCATTAAGATCAGTGGTCACACTCCCCACTCTCAAATTTTACTATGAGAATAATGTGTTTGAAGTCCTCATTTTTTCATAGAGGAACCAGTTGGTTGTTGTGTTCTCTACAGTTTTGATCAGAACAACTCTCTGAAAATAAAAATAAAACCTGTATTTCTCCTAAGATGAGTAAGTTCTGTATTTAGAGAAAGTTATGAACAAATGACATAGTTAATTTTAACTGCAGACAAAACTGTTGTCATCTTGGCTTCTGAAATAAATGGCTCTTTGGCTATTCTGTCCCTTTTCAATACTGGATACAAGCTTCTAGAGGTAAAAGGCAATGCTTGTACGTTCAGAGATCTTACCACTCTATAGGAATCTGCAACAAACAGTGTATACCTTTCAGCTAACATTCTTCTCAATAGTACAACAAGGCAAACCTCTTGTTCCCACTTAGATCCTCTTGATTGTGATCCAAATCATAGCATTTGCATAGTTTGACCATTCAAATTTTAATGGGGAAAATAAATTGGCAAACACTGTAAATTGGACTTATCTTCTGATTTCAGCATTTAGTTGAGCCTGTACCTAGGTGCAAAGTGGTTATTTAAAGCCACCCCTTGAAGGGAATGCCATGGGAATGGGATTCCACTGGGGCTTAATGGCTTTAAATGAGCACCCCTCCCCAATAGCTGTACCACTCGGTCCTGCACTTTCTCCATAGCATTACCTCTGCACTGCGCTGGATTAATAAAGTCAAAACAAAGCACTGTATCATGTTTTTAGAGATACTGTGTTGCATATGTTAATACCTTGCTTCTGCATACTGACCTCAGGCAGTGGCTAGGATGGCATCTGCAAACTAACTCTTCAAAACATGAGCTGCACACAAAGTGCTGTGATGAGGAAAATAATCTTGCTCTGTATTTGTTTTCCAGCTAAGAAGCTCTTTCAAACAGGCCTTTGGAAAGAAAAAGTCCACCAAACCTCCTTCCTCACATTCAGACATAGAAGAGCTGACAGATTCCTCCCTCCCTTCCTCACCTAAATTGCCCCACAGCTCAGGAGAGTGTGCAACAACATCGATGAAACCATCACAGTCAGCATCTGCGTAAGTGTCTCTCTTGGCAAATGGGGTGGGCTCAGAAGCAGACCTCCTCCAGCATGGCCATTTGCAGTTCAGAAACCATTGTCAACAGCTGAGGTCTTCTAATCCTGACCTCCATCCATCTGCCAGATTTCTCGTGAGCTTCACCATTTGCATACTGGTTCTGCAGCAGGTCTTTATTCAGTCATAATCTTTCATCCTTTCACAGATTTTACCCAAAATCACCTACCTATACAAACTTCCAAAAGACTGTGTTGTGCTCTCCCTGCACCATTAGCAACTTTATAGTATCCACTTAGCAAAGTCCAAAGGCTAATGTTTCCTTGTTACCTTTTTTCATGACATTCTAAAAATAAAAAAATTCTTAAATATATATATTTTTGAATTTTTACAGTATTTCTCATATTTTACAGTATTTCTCCTGTTATTACTTTATCTACTTTGTAGCTACTGGTGTATATAAATTTTAATCTGTTTCCCCTCTTATCAGCTTGCATTTTTTTGTGGGATTTTATTTTTATATTTTATTCAAGTCACCACCCTGAAGGTTTCAGGTCTGAGAACAAGTCAACAGTCAACAGCTGTCTGATTTCTTCAGTATTTTTTGAATATCTGATATGTTCTTATGCAATTCCTAGCTCTTTCTTACTCATATTCCTCTGCTTTTTTTTTCACTCTGCTAAACTCATAACTCTTTCTGATATGGGGAAATCAACCTCTTTGAACCAAAAAATGTCTACTACTGATGTTAGCTTTACTTTTCTTCTCCTAATTGAAAATAATCAGGTCATAATTACTTTTTCATAAGGCACTCAAGGAATTCTAGTCTCATGACTGTTTTATTAGATAATAAATGGAATATACATGGAAATAAAATTTCATTTCTTATTTGCTTAGCATAGGAAGGTATGGTCACATCACAGAAAGAGCTGTACCATAATATTCAAGAAAAAAAATCCTAGTGTATGTCTTTCTTAATCTTTAATCACATTTAAAACATTTGTGCATATTTTCAATGATATTCATTATTTTTCTTCCTCTATTTGACATGTATTTTATTTGCCATGAACTTCATCTTCCCTTTGCTTACAATTTCTTCGTATATTTTCTTGATGGAATCTCGCATTCTAAACCATTCCCTTTACTTTCTTCCAATTGCATCTGTCTAATACATGTGTGTGCAGGTCATCTCTAGTCTGGGCATCAAAGAAAAGGCAAAACGGCCGCGTGGTCTACAAGCATAGATCCCGGTAAAACTGAGTGTGGGGCATGGACTTGTATACCCAACTGCTGACCTGAAGAGTGCTGCATCTTCTTTCCCAAAATGCATTGGCATGCATTCTGGCAATTAAATGCTGACCTTTGTTTCTTTTTTTTGTTTGCTTTTAAAATATTAGCAATAATAATCACAATAATAATACTTATTTTCATAAAGTAGTTTTCATATTGAAATTTTTCTGAAAATATTAACTGTTTATAGTCACAGTAATAAAGAACAAATAACATTTGCTGAATTGACTGGAAATACTGCTTAGTGTAACAATAAAGCCAAAGTTCAATTTTATCCTGATGGTTCTGATGATGATACAAAGAGGCAAAACAGTCTGACAAGAGAGCTGGACAGTTGTGGGTCCCTGAGCCAGTCATGTTTCAATTTTTTCTTACACTATAATGGTTTTTTCCCTTAAAATAAATGCTTGTGAAAAGTTACCATATGGTAATCCAGTCTTCAAGGGAAGAAAATAAAATCAACCCACATGATTTCATATATCATATTACAAAATCACAGGCTATAGGCAAAACATCAGCCATCACAAATCAAAACCATTACAGATCAAAATCTTCTAGACTATTCAATGATTGTCCCTTTGTGTAATATTCATATCAGAGAAAAATATTGATGCCTAACAAATAATACATATCAGCAGTACAGTTTAATCAGCACACACACAGCAGATCTGACTACTGTTGCATAGAGAAATCATAAACTTTTCACCAAAGAAATTATGTGAGTATAAAATCCAATTAAAACCAATGGATGCTAGACACTCAAAGATACCTGAAAAGTAGTTAAGAATTTGTTTTTCACCATAGTGAGCTAAACTAAAAAGCCATAAAGCAATCTGATCACTTCTTTTGCAGGGGGCTTTTTTTTTTCCTTTTTTAATTTGCAGTTTGATCGTTTTCATGTTTCTTTGATAAGTTTCTTTCTTCACTCATAGGTTTCACCAGCAGCAAGCGTTTTTCTGTTCTTTGATATTTAATAATGACACTGCTTTGGGGAGAGAACATTCCTTTAATCTCCTGCCTGTTTCCTGCTCCTCTTTAGGATCTGTGAATGCACAGAGGCAGAGGCTGAAATTATTCTTCAGCTAAAAAGCGAGCTGAGGGAGAAGGAGCTCAAATTAACAGATATCCGTCTGGAAGCCCTCAGCTCTGCACACCACCTGGATCAGATCCGGGAAGCCATGAACCGCATGCAGGTCAGTGCAGCAGCTTAAGTGATGACAGAGATGCACTCCAAAGGTATGACTGGTGTGTTTCCTTTCCCAGGACTTTGTTTCAGGCACCAAAAAACTGTCAATACAAAGTAAATTGCTGTGTTGACAGTACTTCTGAAGGATGGGTATGATAAGTGTTCACCTTACAATAAAGACATTCTTAGCATGTATTAATAGCTAAAATGTGTTTAAGAGATATGGAAGAAGACATAATCCGTGCCCAAAGGATATTTATTATCTCAAGCCTATAACTGGGATTAGCAACATGACAGAGAAGCAGATCAAAAAGTGATTTCTACAGCGTTTTAAATCCTTGAGCCATGGAGGGGGCCAGGATGTTCTGTGCATACTGTTTCATCATTTCTGATTCCTAATTCAGTCATGGCTTGCCAAAGCAAAGAATGTAAAATTGAACTAATTACTGTATCCAGCATCATAAAATTTTGCTATATTGTTTTGTTACACTGCCCCAATTCCTCTGTGAACACTTTTTTTTTTGTTAGAAGATTTTTCCTTTCAGGAGGCTGAAAGGATGCAAAAAGAATGGCAATGTTCTTCAGTGGAGCACAGAGCTTTACGGGACTCAATTCTGTTGCTTACATTCAAATGCCCACTGCCATGGTGGGTGCCCAAAAGTATCTCTAATATCCACACATTGTGACATAAATCCTTCAGTGGAACTGGGCTCTTCTGGAATGGCAGCTAAGATATCTACGTAATCCCTGAAGGCACTGTAAATCTGTATTTGGGGAACAGAATCAAGGCCATGGGCTGGGCATTCAGGTTGAGACAGAGTTGGTTACATTTAAAAGTCTGGGAATGAGCTACTTGGTAAACTTCCATTGTAGTCAGTCGGGTTTTAGTCCTGTAGTAGTGAGGGCTAAAGAGCTATCCTAAAATTACCCCAAGATAGGTACAGAGGGTGAAATGGAGTTCCTTGAGCATAGGTACTTCTTACCATTTGAACCAGCCCCAAGTATTTGCATCTGCAGAGGACATGAAAGTTTAGCATTCTTCCATGGAAGACCATATTTGTCATGCCACTGGAAGCCCACATTTGCACAGCTGAATCCAGCCCAGTGCCTTGCCAGCTGAATTGCTCTGTGTTGGGTGCTTAGGTCAGGTGCACTGTAAGGCATTTTTGTGTAGATGCCTATAGCACCTGATTTCATAACTACAGAAATAGTGTGCTTGATGTCTTTTCTAGACCTCTTTGTTTACACAGTGCCTGTGTCAGTTTCAGCCAGATTTTTAAACATCTTTGGTACCTACCTGCCATCCTCCCAGGTGCTCACGACTCCAGGTGCCAACATTAGTGTGGGATATTTGGCTGAACTTCAGTTAGAGGGAAGACTTATCAAGAACTGATCCATAAATGTGGTTTCATTTGTCCTGACATAAGTAAGGCGTTGATCTCAAGGAACTGAAAGGTTTTAAGGAACTGTGAGGAAAAGAATGTGAAAAGGAGAAAAGGATGTGAAGGCTTATCATCTGATGACAGTCTCATACTGGGATATGAGTGCCTGAGGCGGGTGAACTCTCCAGAGGGAGGAGTCTGCTGTGGGCACAGTTCTCCAAAGTCTGAACTTCCTCAAATCTGAGCAGAGGCAACTAGTTCAGAGGCTGTTATTGGTAATCACCATTTCTGAAGTTCACCCAAAAGAACAGGCAGCCGCCTTGCAGTTGCCAAAATTTGATATTTTAGAGGATTGATGAGGATTGGTAAGGGGAAAAAATAAGACTGGTGGAAGTGACACATGAATATTTTTAGATTCAAAGCACTTTAAAAACCTAAAGCTCAAGTGAATGGAAGACTGCTAAGAGCTATGTAACTAATAGCATAAATTGCAGAGTGGCTCCTGATTTGAACCCTAGACTAAACTGATACACCCATCTATTACTTTCTGTTACTATTGTGCTGGTTTGTCCCTTCCCTTTCACTGCCTTCTCACCTGTGTGTATGTGATCTAATCTTTTTGTAGCTGAAGCAGGGGTTTTTTATGATGCTATCTATCCCTTATGTTTTCACTTGTATAATATAGCTGTTCATCCTCCATTAAAAAAGTGAGACTTTTAGCAGGGTGATGTGAATGTAGAAATAAATTTGATGTGCAGAACCATCTGCAAGAATAAGCAGTTGCTTTGTAATGCACTTTGTGAAGCAACTGGAAGCTAGATTTAGATGGTACCAGGCTGTTCTCAGGCTAAGTTTTCATTTTATTATTGTACATTCAATTATCATTTGGCAGCACAGAGGATTTAGCTAAAAAATTCCAGTTGTTCTGATTCATCTTTCACTGTCTGTTTTCATCAGAGAGAGTTTGCTCAGTGCTATGTTAACAATCCCATGTTTGAATGATCAAAAAGTCTTATTTGATAGCAAGAAGGGTTATGAAACTGTTAAACTATCAATTTCTAATTTTTCATTTTTAACTTAATTTCTCTGTGAAGTTACTGTTTAAATTTTATATTCAATGGCAGTAATAATTTTCTGTGTCTTTAGAAACATTGACATATCCAGTAACTTTCTTAACTAACTGTTACCTTAGGAATTTGACAAAAGAAAGTAGCTGAAAAAAAATTAGGATAGCTGAGGAAATTATTACCACACTCACGTTATGGTCAACTGTACAATAAGCACAAAAGCTTGAAGCTGATATTGTTTAGGATCTAAAAATAAGGTTATTGGGGCCTTTCCCTTCATTTAACAAGTAAAGGCAATCCAGTTTTCATTGTGTTATATCTCTGTTGTGAAAGTGGTAAACTGAGTCAGGGGAACAGCATCACCAGACTAGCCAGCAATGGTGGTTTTCCAAAAGAATAACCTCCTGTGCTTTGGTGTTGATTTCTTTTGTCTATAGAATGAAATTGAGATACTGAAAGCTGAGAATGATCGCTTGAAGGCAGAGACTGGAAATAGCGGAAAGCCTGCCCGGCCATCATCAGAGTCCTCAAGCAGCACATCATCTTCTTCATCACGGCAGTCACTGGGACTTTCTCTGAACAATTTAAACATCACAGAATCTGTTACATCAGGTAAACATACTTTGGACGCATGCACGCCTCAGCAGTTGGTACGATTTTTTCAGCCTCTTAATGGGCCACACAGGAGAAGCATGACTGGAAATTAAAATACCTCATATCATTCAGGTTAACATCAGATATACATTCAGTAACAGAGAAAAGGAGGAATGCGTGTGGTCATGTCTGAAATGTAGCTTTTAGAAGCACCTGAACAGCAGTAACAGAGCGTTCATTATGTTTGCTTTGTTCCTAGCTATGACACTCTCTGCCTATGAAGTTTACAATACTCTTCGGTCATCCAATTTACAATTTCTTTGAAAAGAAATATCTGATGAAGTACACATGGCAACTGTGTTGATATATTCTCTTGCCTATATGGGATAAATATGAGTATAGTATGTGAAACTTTCTTCTTTTTGTTTACAAGTCTTTGATCATTCAGTTAGCTCTCTTAACTTGACTTCATATTTGCAGCTAAGGCAAATATGGGTCTCAGTTAGCTTTATCCCTTAAATGGTACAGCTAGTTAGCCTATGTTGGACCAAATCACCATTTATCACAGGAGCCAAACCCCTCCTGATCTATGAGGCACTCATTGTCTTCTGTGAATGAAGAAAAGCAAGCAGAAGTTGGGTCCACATCCTGAACATCAACATTTGATTATTTTCCATGCCATGGAGTTTATGATAATAAGCCTTCTACATTTGTTTTGATAATGTAGCCAAGAAACAGAAGTGCTGTCTCTAACATTAGAACCAGGAGTAAAGCAGGAGCAAAGCAGCACTCATTAGCATAGACGCCACAGAAATTATAATGCAGTCTCTGGAAGTAATAAAAATGTGGCTAATAATTGTGGAAAGAGTCTAGGCAAGAGTACAGCTGGGAATATGCCAAACTGACTGTACAATTTGGCAGTTAGTCACATTATCTTGCCAGTCATTGATTGCATGGATATTTGAACATTTTTTCTGGTTAATATCAGATTTTGTATGAAAATTGGTATATTTTTTATTTATATTAAAACTCTTTGAAGGGTTTAACTTTTAGCATGGAGGACCCTGAACTAGGCCTCAACATGCAATGAGCTGTTGCAAGCAGGGAGAAAAAATTTAACTGCTCACAGATCCACGCATATTAAAAACAAACAAATAACAAACAAAACAAAAAAAAAGTTGGTTTCTTTTTTTGCAATATGGTGGTTATAGAATGTCTCTCATGAGTAGCAGCCTTTCATTAGCACTTTTTTGCTTGGCACTAACTCTGTCTAGATACAGGAATAAACATGTAGGAAGAAAGGTCTGAAGAAAAGGAGGGGGAACCAGATGAGAATACAATGGGTGAGGAGGAATGGGTGAAAGAAAAGGGAAGGTAAAAGATAAGATAAAAGAATGAAAATAAAGACAATTATGAGGAAGTGTTCAGCAAAAGAATAGAAATAATAAAAGCTGGAAGAAAAAAAGAGGAAGGGGAAGAGAAAAACAGGGGAAAGAAAGAACAGGATGACTGGGAGAAGTGGTTGGATTTGATAATCTTAAGGGTGTTTCCAGCCTAAATGATTCCATAATTTCATGAACTTTCATGAACATGATATAATTTTCTGTGTTATTGTTCTAAATGTTTTTCTCACATGAAAAGTAATTACTTTTCATTACAAGAAATTTAAGATATAAAAGTGCCTAATGAGGAGTGGAGAATTTCATTTGATTATGAATCTAGAATTTTTGATCATTGAGATGATCATTTTGTTACCATGCCAGAGAACTTGGAAGGGTGAATGCTTCCCACCAAATCTTGTGGGATTTCTGAGACAGCTGGAGTACTACTGAACACAACTCCCTGAGATATGGGGAGGTTAATCATAATGAGGATGAGGATTAAGCTGAGAGAATTGAGTGGTTTGGCTCTTCATATTATAAAAATACCATTGCACTTTCTGGGAGCAATATCTCCAACCAGCCAGGTCATCTGGAAGTGACCAAGCTGTCCACTGTCACTTCCTTAAAGGTATGATGACACCCTCCAGATCAGGGTGAGTGGCAGCCTGGGAAGGGGTATGGTGGTCAGAGACACCCCTATTTCAGTCAGTCACTGCAGTGAAAGGAGCAAACAAGGACCAGTACAAGACTGGCCCAGAGTGCCAGAGCTCTGACAGGAATTGAACTCAAGTAATCATAGCATGCCTAAAAAGAAGGCTTTGCAGGGGAAATTAAAACAGTTAGTACCAGCACGAAATTAGAGGCCCTTGGGCATCTTCTCAGCCCCTTGTATCAGTGAAAGAGAGAGCTCTTAGAAAGTGGAATTTGTTCTTTTGCTACAGAGTGGTTCCTCATTCCTAAAGACTTAAAGAAGAATGAATTTAAAGGGCTGCATAAGGGTCATTTAGAGATTGAAAAATTTCACAGGGGGATCATATCATCATTTGCCCTCAGACAAACTATGACAATGACGTTGTCAAAGCTCTTAGGTTTGCTCAAAGGTTTGTCAAATATGCCAAAACACAAGTGAAGTGAAACATTCAGTGGTGACAGAACAGACAGAAAATCTGTCTGCCTGGAACAAAGCAAGCATAGATTTATTAAAACCCACCAAAAAAAAAAGCTTCTTTGTTCAATGAATTAAAAAAAAAACAAAACCTAAAAGCAAAACAAAAAAACAAAAGAAAACCCCAAACCAATAGCAGAATCTGCATTCTAGATCTGGATGTAAGTTATCAAACTTCTAACATGAAAACTTATTTTTAATACATTAATTGAAATTATATTCATAAACCTTCTTTGGTTTTCCTTTGAACAAGTGACTGAATCTTACTGGGACCTCATTTAGTGTGGATGAAATCTGACCTTGTGCAGACTTTGTCATGAAGTCGATGTTTTTCACACTAATAATGAACAGGGCTTAGGTTAGTGGATTACTGTGCTGGCCTTTGAAGAAAATGCAAATCCATAATCTCATCTAATTTTATAGTTAGCTTAAATGTCTAACAGTAAAATCTCAGAGAGAACTTCTAGAAGAAAGCAGCAGTTTTATCACTTGCAATAAAGCTGTAGGCCCAGCCTTTAACAGAAATACATCTGCTTTCTCATTTTAGGAGTTAATGAAGTGGTGGAAACAGAGATGTAGAGCAGATCAAAATCACTCTTCACCTCCAAGAAAAATGAAGCCTTTCCTTAGAGGAATGGCTGAAAATAGAGTCACGTGTTCTGGAGAATCCAGTGGTTTTCTAGTAGGGGTGAAAAGGACTCTATCCATGGCATATGTGCAGAAGGCAAAGGATTCATCTGGAAAGTGAAATTAAATGCTATTTAGCTTAACAGCAAAAATATCAATGCAAGGATTTCTTGTTTTCTCTTTGTACAACATTCTAAAGGGCACAAATGAGTGCCCAAAGACATACATTTAATTTAGTTTTTAAACAACATTACTTTGTGAACATACTGTAATTTTGAAAAAGTTCCAAGAGGGAAAGCAAAGGCAAGACTATAATGCAAGATTTTATTTATTTGTGGATTCTTTATCCCTTTCTGCATGATTAAAACTCCTAATATTCCTACAAAAAATTGACAACTTGTAACTTTTTTTTCACCTCCAACAGAAATGGTGAATCAGGAATAAGTACAGATTACAACAATTGCAAGTTGTTATCATGACAGCCTTTCTTTTTAAACAAATTTTTAACTTTTAAATCCTTTGAACAAATATTGAACTGATGATGTGAACATAATTGATGTGATTTTTCAGACTGATCACTTCCCTTCTTTTAATGTAGATATTTTGTTGGATGATGTCACTGATGGAGCACTCCACAAAGAAGGTCATAGTGTGAAAATTTTAGTCACCATAAACAAAGGCTACAGTCGAGCCAAGGTAAGCGCATTACCCAGAACAGAACTATAGCTCAAGTAAATGCTGGCATATAGTAGGTCAAATTTTTTTCAGTATTTTAAGCCAGGAACTTAAGGGAAGTATCCCATAGATTGCAGCTTTCTTTTGTCATCCATGCTCAATACAGTCAGGCAAACTCCATAGACTAATGCCATTTGGCCTCTTTCTGCCTTTGTGGTGGCTTAGACACTACTAATTCTTAGTTTAATTAGTAGTAGGATGTCCTGGGACTTGCTGTCACTAAGTCATTATAAATTAGATCTATGCATTGGTCTCTTTAGGGTGCAACTGTGAATTTGCTGCTGAAAAGTTGTATTGTCATGTTTTCATGTTCTGTGTTGTAAAAAATTACAAATACAGTGCAACCTTTACTTTTAGTTATCTCTTTAAAAACACAGATGCAATCAAAGAGCAGAAGATTCTGTATTCCCTTCTTTATAAAGATGTATCAAAGTAATACAATCTGTGCCTACTTCTGGCACAGAGATTATTACCAAAGTTGTAACCTCTCATTCTAAATAATATTCTTATTCTTCCTTAGGAAGATTATGAATCTTCACAGAAAACTAATTAGCACCATTTTTAGTCCAATTTCCAAAAATCTCTCTTTGCAGGATCAAAAGCCACATGCATACCTGATAGGATCAATTGGAGTCAGTGGAAAAACAAAATGGGATGTTTTAGATGGTGTAATCAGACGTCTCTTTAAGGTAAGACACTGAAAAATTGGCTTAAGTATTATTACAATTTTCTTTTTCACTTTAGAAAATTTCTGTATTCTTTGAGTTGTCTTGCCAAGTTTCTGTTTTGGTTTGAGGTTTTTTTGATATATAGCTAACATCAACTACTATTAAGCTTTATTCTCAGTGTCGCAGTTCTTTTTTCTATATCTGCAGGCAGTTTTCCAAATAGTTTTCATTCAATAAATATTTTTATGACTTATGTTTTCATATAATTTCAGGAGTATATTTTTCGAGTGGATCCAACTACTAGCCTGGGTTTAAGCTCTGACTGCATTGCCAGCTATTGTATAGGGGATGTAACTAGAGCCCATAGCCTAGAAGTGCCTGAACTGCTGCCTTGTGGATATCTGGTTGGAGATAATAACGTCATCACTGTGAGCCTGAAAGGTAAAACCCAAAGAATACTTCTGCAGATACCACAGAGTTCTTCACTGCAGTTCCCTATCCTTTTATGTTTGTTTTTCTTACACCTGACCTTTCTGTATTATCTCTAGTTTGAGGGCACATTTATCACAAACTGCCTGTAAGACATTGCATAATATCTATCAGAGCCTTTACAGGGAAATCTAAGAATATCTGTCCTCCACTGCCTGATTGCCAAATCACAACAAAGTACAGATTTCTGAATAGTGGCGAAAATCCAACCCCAAAACAGAGATTAAAATGAGAAATACTAATGTTTTATTCAGTTCCACAGGAAAAATTGTATACATTTCAAGAGCTCTAGGGATTTTCTATTGGAGGGGAGAGGGGGCCTTCAGGAGAACTTTATTGATGTGACAACTGGTAACCCTTGTGGCTGTCATTTTGACCATTTTTATGTCATCTTTGTCAGTAATGTCTGAAACATATATCTTTGCCTCACTGAGCCTTCTCTTCACATTTACTTTGGTTGCATCTCTTCCACTCATCTCAACTCACCACTGCTGTTTAATTTTTTGTGGAAGTATACCAGGATTTCTACAGTAAAGAAGTCCTTAACAGGGGTTTAATTTAGAAGATTTGATTTAATAGCTATCTTACCTTGCTTTGGGCATAGCACTGATGCCATCAGGTGCTGGGCCAAATAACTACCTTAGCAAGGATAAGACAGGCCATTTTTCTTTTCTTTTATCCCCAGGAGTAGAAGAAAACAGTTTGGACAGTTTTGTGTTTGACACATTAATTCCTAAGCCAATTACTCAACGGTACTTTAATTTACTGATGGAGCATCGCAGAATTATTCTGTCGGGACCCAGTGGCACAGGAAAGACCTATTTAGCTAACAGGCTGGCTGAATATATTATAACTAAATCTGGCAGAAAAAAAACTGAGGATGCAATTGCGACTTTTAACATAGATCACAAGTCAAGCAAGGTAAGTTACAGTTGAAAACATAATCTATTGCCCAGTTTGTAGAACAGATTCATTTATGGGTGTACTCTTTTGCTGTTCAGTTAGCATTTCTTCCTACAAGAATTTAATCCCAGTGATGTACAGGGACCAGATCTTTCTGTTGTAAACAAACCATTGAAGCACTGTCAAGGAAGTCTCAATTTTTTCCCTCTTTGGGAAACCCACTTTAAGTATAGATGCAGAGTCCAACTCCCAAGTAAATTAAATTTTTGAAGTGTCTGTAATTCCTTCATCAGAAGGTTTGCTATATAGTAATACTAGTGTAACTTGGTTTTTGTTTATGATGATAACATCAGCCTTTGTTAGCAAAGATTTCAAAGGGATGATTTGAAATTACTGTCTTGGACTCAGTTTCTTAATCAGCCCTGAGGAGATACAACCGTCATGATTTCTGGTGTCATCAGTCCGGAAGCTGACCATACTGAAATTGCCTCACACATCATGTCACATTCCCAGTGATTTACAAAGCTCAGATTATCAGGTTTCTAGCAGGGCTACTGTGCTAGCCACAGATAATACTATTCACCTGGCTGTCCTGAATTGAGTGTACTCCTAACTTGGTTCCTGTGGGGGAAAAAAATGAAAGGGTTTGCCCGGAGCATTCTGATTTGCACAGAACATAATGAATGCTAACATAAGAAGGGAGAACATACAGATCCCAAAGGGGCAAAAGGACCATTCTGGCAAAAATAACTGCTTTTCACTGTCTTTATACAGAGGATTTGTGTTGCCATTTACTTTGGCAGAGAATGTGTTTGTGTTCTATTTTTATACTATACACATCTGTAAAGAAAATTGTCCCACAAAAGAACCTTTTGGATTTCTAGTAAATTGCTTGGTCTGTGTGTTTTGGTGTTTCACTGTTGCTTTTGGATTGGATTGGTTGGCTTTTTTTCCCTTTTTCTTTACTTCTATCAAAATTCATGTAGAATTTTTTGAGTTTGTAATAAAAATAAAAAAAGAAAAAGCAACATTGTCAATTACCAAGGGTGTTTGAATAATATAGATGGTTCTATTCCATGGAAGAAACCTATAATGTTCTCTGAGAGACACCTGATCATAAAAAGGCAAAGAAAAATCTTTCTTGAAATAAAAAAGGTGCATGTTCCCATTAAAGAAGAAAAGATTCAGCTATCCCTGATCCAGAAGTTAAAATGGCAGTAGGAGCTTTGTCCATAATACTAAGCATTTCCAACCCTGACAAAATTAGATACCTCGAGAGATACAGCCGTAGAACTTGACTAGCCCAAATTCTAAAGAGCAACTGTTGACAAAAATATTAAATGTTTGGATTGTAGAAAGCTGTCTTTTACTGCTGCACTAAACAGCAGCCAGACAGCTGACAGGAAAAAAGAATTTACACACCAAATTTTATTATGAGGTGTGATAAACCATCTCCAAGAAGGCAGGCAGATTTTCAGTGAGAGTGCTGAAAGGAGATATCTAAAGGAGTAGTTCAATACACCAAAATTGTGTGACAGGGTGGTGGGGTTTTGATATATAAATGTGGCACTCATAAGAATGAAGGTCCAAAAATTATTAGGAGCATCTCAGCCCATTGGAAATGGCATATTTTATTGCAATCTATATTCCTCTGGATATAAGATATTTTATCAGCAAATTTCTAGGGAATGTATCTCCCAAATCAGAATGCTTCAGTCATTGGCCTTGTGTTCAGCACCTTTGTTTTTTCCTAAAATCCATGAGGCTTTAATGTTGCCCTGTGCAAGCAGCATGTTTTCCTGCATATGCAGATCCAGCTGAGTGATCCACAGGAGGAAAACTCTTTATCAGTCATTTTATCTTTCTGAATTTTTTTCCAGTGAAATTATATCTATGGTCTAATTGTTTAATCTTTTCTGGGCTTGGGGCTTTTTTTTGTGATTTTGTTTTTGGTTTTTTTATTAATTCTGCTGAAGGATCTGCGACAATATCTAGCAAACTTAGCTGAGCAATGCAGTGCTGACAACAATGGTGCTGACCTCCCTGTCGTCATAATTCTTGATAACCTCCACCACATCAGTTCACTAAGTGACATCTTCAATGGTTTCCTCAACTGTAAATACAATAAATGGTAGGTAGTACCTTTTCTCTCTCCTTGCACACAGATTTTACAATTAAAACAGTAAAAGCTGCTTGTTATTTTGCAAAATAAAATGTCCCAGTGCAAACTTAGGCCCCCATAGGCCATCTGCAAGGCCGTTATGTGCTTCAGTAATTTTAACCCCTTTCAGCCAAGAAAGTAGCTGTCTCCTTCACTTCATTCACATGACTTCCATGCTTCTGAATGAGATGTAAATGAACCACAAAATTTAAGAATGTGCTTAAACACTTAACTGTTTTATAGTGTTATCCTTTGCACCCTGTCAGATCACACCAGCTCATTAGTACTCTAAGAACAGCTTACACATTGTTATAGGGGAATTTGGGATAAACCATGCCATACAGAAGCAGCTGTGAATCTAGCAGATTTTCCCTTCCCACAGTTTTCCTGCAGCAGTGCAGAAGTATAAAGTTGGCTGACTGTCCTTTATTCTCAAGCAAGAGTAAAAATAATGTTTTCTAGAACTTTTACTGGCTTTTAACATTGGTTATTTCTGCTGTAAAAGTGATATCACAGGGACTTCCCTTCATAAAATCATTGCCTACATCTTCCTCATGAGATTCACTAGCTTTTGAAATTAAAAAGCTAAGCATATTGCCAAATTATGAATTACATTAAGACAGGGTTGCTTTATTTATTTCTTCATTACAGATGGGCACTAGTAAACTACATATGTGCAAGAGGGAAATCAAACAGGAATAGACATTTTTTAAAGGGTACCTCAGAAATATTTTAAATGTATGACTACAGTACACCCAGACTCTTTTGAAATTGGCCTAGTACAGATAGTAAGAAGGAATGTACTCTGAATATTTTAATGAATTCTCCCTCAAAAAAATCCTACTGCTTTTATAATTCCAGTCCCTATATTATTGGAACCATGAACCAAGGAGTTTCTTCTTCACCAAATCTGGAGGTGCATCACAATTTCAGGTACATTCACTCTGTATTTACTGTGGCCGCGTTTGCACAGCTCCCTGCTTCTGAGCCCAATTCTTTGGCAAATATTGATCTTGTGTCTCATCACAGTAAAGCATTTCAGTTTCAGCATCTGTCCTCTATTGATGGGTCTCTGTATTGTGTTGGGGAATGGTAAAAGAAATATGACACTGTCTGGCACCTCTAGCAAGTTGCTGAAGATGATTGCATTCCTGCAATTCTTTTGTCTTCAGCAGTGTCTTGAATTCCTGCTGGAACCTGAAATGCCTGCATTGAAACAGTGAGCAGAAATGAGGTTCATTGGAGCAGTGCTATACTTGATGAATAATGAGACTCTATGACGTTACTTTCATCTATATGTTTAAGAGGAAATAATGTATTTGCTATTCATTGCTGCTTGACATTTATCTCTTCTACCTAGGTGGGTGCTATGTGCTAATCACACAGAGCCTGTTAAAGGTTTCTTAGGAAGATACCTGAGAAGGAAACTGATTGAAACTGAAATAGAAAAGAGCATACGCAACAATGAGCTTATGAAAATCATTGACTGGATCCCCAAAACATGGCATCATCTCAACAGCTTCCTAGAAACACACAGCTCTTCAGATGTAACCATTGGTGAGTCCACTGCTGGAATGGTTTGAAATAAGGATGCAGGTGGAGCATTTTAGGGATTTGTGAAGAATATATTATTATTTTTTTAAGTTTCCATGTCTCAGTTGGAAGTACAGCATAGGTGTGGGAATTTGTCTAGTTGTCAGCAAGCTTTAAAGGAAAATTGAAAGTTTAATGAGAGAGTATATATATTTCCTGGTAGTTCTTTGTTGCTAAATACTTTCAAGTAAAATATCACTATTTTAAAACCTAAATTTAAAAAAATACCCCGATAGTAACTTTCCTAAGCTTAATTATTTTCTCCCGTTTTCACACTGCAGTATAATTACAGCAAAAAAAAACTTGGACCTGAGGTCTTTTAATGAGATAACTCTGTTAGCAAAGATGTCAGCTTTTACATAGCTTTGACATAAAACTTGTAAGTGTTCATCAAGCCCTAAAATTGGACTAAGGGACACCAGTTCATTTTTAATAAGAGACTATTAGCTCCTTTAATGTAGTCCTGTTTTAATATTCTCTGGACTTGAGCTTGTTCCAGTACTACTCTTTTAATTTTGAGAAGATTATTTTCAGTTTGTTTCCTAGTTATACCCTTTTAATACTCGACTTGACTTCTCAGGCCCCCGCCTCTTCCTCCCTTGCCCTATGGATGTTGATGGCTCCAGAGTGTGGTTCACAGACCTTTGGAACTATTCCCTGGTTCCGTATCTTCTGGAAGCTGTGAGAGAAGGACTCCAGGTATGTAATTTGTTTCCTAGAAATTTTTTTAATTGCTTTCAAAGGCTTTCTCCAAGCTGTTTTTAAACAGTGCATCCTAGTATAAATGCTATTGCAAGAGGAAAATCTTTGGAGGGGTTATAGAAGGCAGACTCAAATTCCTTTTGGCCTGCTCTTACTCTGGTGTATAATTTGACTTTGTAACATATCTTATTATGGATTTTATGAAGAGGGTTTCTTCTCTATGACTGGAGGAAGGTGGTTTTTTCCATTGTTTAAAGAGTTTCCAGCATGGTTAAATTCACCTCAGATTGTCTTCCTGAGTCAAGGCAGTCTCAGCCTACCCCTGAGTGGAACAGTTAATGAGCTTTACACTGGTGCCAGAAAATAGCTCCTACCACCTACATACACATGTAGGCACACAGATTTGTGGGAAAAAGTTTGTGAACAAAGATGTTTTCATAAGGCTTGGATTGGAAGGAACCTAAAAGATATATTATTCCTGGCTGTGAACACTTCCAGGGATGGGGCATCCACAACTTTTCTGGGCAGCTTTTTCCAGTGCCTCACTACCCTTACTGTAAAGAATTTCTTCCTAACATCTAATCTAAATCTCTCCTGTCTTAGTTTAAAACCATTCTCCCTTGTCCTAACACTATCTGCCCACATTAAAATGTTGTTCCCACTCATTTTTATAAGCCCCCTGGAAGGTTGCAATGAGGTCTCCACCAGGAGGAAAACTCTCTGGATTATACCAGAGGTTAGGATTTTGGATAATTCCACATCTTTGGAGGAAACCTAAATATTTACATTAATCCAGTCTCTCTTTTTTTGTATTTTTCCCCCAGTCTTTAATTGGCTTTCACCCTTTTCTTTTCTTTTTTTTTTGGGGGGTTTTTTTTTTTTGGTTTTTTTTCTTTTTTGTTTTTTTTGGTTTTTTGTTTATGCACAGCAATTCTATATACTCTAAAAATATGCTTTCTGGGAAGGCATTTTTTCCACACATGACACCAAAAGATATTACTGCATATTAGTGCAGGGGGGATTGTTATGGACTAGGCAAAGAACTGTGTAAGCAGCTGCAGTTTCTTTATCACCAGTATTGACACGGTGACATACTGATGCAATGGAGGTTTAGAATCTTGCCTGTTGAATATCTCATGCTTTCCTAAAACTGCTTATCTCTCTGGGAATTACAGTGTTTATGCCTTGTGCAGAATACTGCCAAACATTTGCTAGAACAGCCACAGTGAGATTAACAGCACTTGTTTAGACCAGCTATAAAAATGCAGTGATATTCTTCATGCTCATATTTTCCCAAGCATGCAGGTTAACTGCTTAAATGCAAACTTCAGTTGTGCAGCAGAAGATGGCAGCATATAGAAGAAAAATGTTTGTTTCATTAGCTGTACTAACTTTCAGCTACTTTGGATGGCTTCCATAGAATAATGTTATTAATAATAACCAGAAATTTTTATATCATATAATTAAGCGTTCCTGGAACCAAAGATGGATAAAAACTGACTTTCTGGTCAGGTGCTTTGCAAACTCACTTGTCAGACATAGGATTTACAAGCCTTGCTCTACATTCCAGAAAAGATTTAGTCACTGTTAATCTCAGATGAAAGGAAGTGCTACAGCCTGGAATTAGCCTGCTACCTCCATTTCTCTTGGCTTATTTAGGCAAATCCCTTTTGTAGCAGCCTAGCCTCAGTGCAGGGCAGAAAAAGTCCGAGTATCTGTGTGCCTAATGCAGGGAACTTAGCTCCCTAACCTGAAGCTCTGCGTTCAGCATATGCCTGGCAGCAGGTGTTGCAGTGATAAGCACAACCCATCCTTCTGCCTTTATCACTAAAGTCCTCCCCTGTTATATTCCCTTTAGGAGCACAGCCCATCTATATCCTCCATGAGTGTGTGCCCTGCCAATAGCATGGTGTTCCTTGGATTGTGTGAAACTGTTTGAGGCAGCAGAAATAAAAAAAGCCCTGGTGGATGGCTCCCCATCCCAGTGTATCATTGTCACAGCTAAAGGAAATCTTTAAAGCAGCTACCAAGTTAACGTGCTGCTTGTGAACAGCAATACCGAGAGGGGTGAATTTTAGTGAGGATGCTACCAGATCTCCTAAAATTACAATATTCTCATTCTTCCTCTGTCCTCCCCCCAGAGTCACAAGCATTTTATGCTTCATAGTGAGGAAAAATATATCTCTTGTGAAATTCTCTTAACCTTCTGAAAGTTATCACATTTAGGATGTGGACAGATGTCTGCTTCAGCATCTTATTTTTCTAGGAGAAGTGAACAATCTGTACTTCTAATTCACTTCAAACAAAATCCAATTAACTTGAATGCTTTTGATAGGTCTGTGTTAATTTCCCTGATATGCCTTAAGCAAAATACCTTGAGGTCTCATTTCACATTGTATCAAAGCACTTGGTGCTGTCTACAAGTGTCACTAGTTATGGAGCACTTTCCAACTTGCAGCCACTCTGTGTATTGAAGGATCATTAGTGGAGATGATCCAATCTCCTTAAGGTCTTATTTTACCTGAGTACTGAGAACATCCAAAAGCAAATCTCTTTCTAAAATGGTTTTGATGTTTGTGATGACTTTTTTTTCTGCTGTTATAACTGGTACTGAAAAGTCTGTAAAACATTTACGTGTCTTATATCCATAATGTAGATGTACGGTAAGAGGGCACCCTGGGAGGATCCCTCCAAGTGGGTAGCTGATACCTATCCATGGAGCTCTGCAACTCTACAGCATGAGTGGCCATCACTACTTCAGTTAAGGCCTGAAGATGTTGGTTATGAAGGTTATGCATCAGCAAAAGAAGGAACAACCTCTAAGCACGTTCCACAGACTGAGACAGAGGGGGATCCCTTGGTAAGATTCAAACTTTTGAATTCAAATATTCAGTATGCACTTGACTCTCACATGTTAAACTGTACACTGTGCAGTAAAAAAGTACTGTGCACCTCTTCCAGAATAGGCTTTTAAAATGCATCCTCCTATAATTTATGAAAATGTTGAAAATGAAAGGAAGCAGGAGGGCATGTATCACCAACACGTTAATATGTCCTTACATTGTTTGTATTTCCCATCTGCCCAGATGTATCTGGTACCATGTATCAGGTCTTCATCATTATATTGTTTGGGAGCCACTCTTCAGCAGCTTATTAATCAATTTTATCATGAAAACATCTTTATTCATCAGGCAATTTTGCATCTACATTATACAAATGAAGGACTGCAATATTCACATTATCTAACTTACCTATCATAGAGAATTTAGTGAAAATAGAAATTATCCATCCTCCCATTTCTCATAATATTTCAAGTCAACTGATGATTGTGTAATAGTCTTAATGCAGAAGGAATGCAAGTGTGGCAGCATTAAATGATAAGAAGTTGATTTCCCTCAATGCCAAGTATTGTTTTATTTAAATATGATCGCAGACATTCAGGTTTACCATTGCCTCCTCTGATCATGGACTATTAAAATGCATATGTTGAGCTGCTATTCTTTTGTAGTGCTTTCTCTGTGGACTGCCTTTATCACAATTCAAAATACCATTTTAGAGAATTCTATATTTCTAGAATAGGCAGCCCTTGGAAAAGGGAATTTCTCAGAGAAAAATGCACTGAACTCTTAACTGTGTTAAGAAAATGGTTCCTCAGACTCAGTGTTTCATGTTCAAAAACAGACAGTGTCCTGAAGAAGTGTAGAAAATCATCTTATTTGAACTTATCTTCCATTCCATAAGCTTCCAGGTGATATTTTGACCATATGATTTGAGCTTCCAGTGAGTGTGTTGGACAGGCTTCCAGCACAGCATAATCTCCAGTGTGGTGAAAACTCAGTCTATGGGCAGCCTGAGTTCAGTTTCCACTCACCCCTGCTCCCTGCACTTTGGGATCAGCATCTCTACCTGAGTAAATATCATAAGCTTGAAAGTTGTGACTGGAAGGTTTGCCCCCACCTCCAGTGGAGCTCATGGGTGGACAGACCCTGCCCTTGCGGCAACAGGACACGTCTCATGCAGGTTGTATTGAACACCCACTGCAGGTATCCTGTGTTCACAAGCATGGATACGTGTTAAAGCTTCAGCAAAACTACGCAAAAATGTTGAACACTCTTCAGTGCCAAAAAAAACTTCACCATGCAAGTTGAAAGCACAGAGATATAAGGATTTCTGAACAAATTGGAAATAGGGGCTTAAAACACAAATTGCTAGGAGTACACCTTGGGCTTTGACTTTTCTTTGCCTGCTTTTTATAACAGCAGTGAATTTGTTCCTTGAAAAACACTGAAGTACTCTTGACATTGCTTGCAGTCCTTAGCATGCTGACAGAAGTGGATGCTTTATAAATAAAATCCTGACCATTATATAGTCAAGCATCAAGCATCCAAGTAATTTTCTGGATCTTAATGCTGCTATTTGATTATTTTCAGATGGTTTTCAGGTACTATTAATACCTAAATTATGGTGGGCTCTACCCTCCTGGGTAGGAGAATCTGTTGCTGTTTTGCTCCTAAGGGCAGCCCCCCAACAGCAGATGGGGCTCATTTATGTTACTGTGATTATGTTTTCAGTTGCTTTTCCAGTGTAATGCATCTAAACCATCCAAAAATTTTCTGGAAGCTTGACTGTCTCCAAATATGGGCGCAGATGTCCAGCTGAGATATGGCTTCCTTCCTCTGCCGGTGTTGCAGCTGCAGCTGGCCTCACCCCTGAATTAAAGAGAGTTATCAGGCAGCTCCATTTGTATGCCTCTTTGGACCTTTAAACTTCTATTTAAAATCAGAAAGCAATGGAAAGAGTGCCAGTAGGAGCTGCTAACACCCTGCCCTTTCTGAAATCCTTTTGTACGGTCCCTCCTCTAGGTACCAGCACACCTCATACTGCAGGGGAGCTTAATTAAGTTTTAACACGGTCACTGCAGTTTTAAATGAGACGAGATTATGTAAACATTGCTTTCTTCTTTCAGATGAATATGCTAATGAGGCTTCAAGAGGCAGCCAACTATTCGAGCGCACAGAGCTGTGACAGTGATAGCACCAGCCACCATGATGACATTTTGGATTCATCCCTTGAATCAACTCTCTGAAAGGGAAAATCTTGCTGTGGGATGATGGTAAAATCTGTTTCCACTAGACCACTGCCAGTATTAAAGCAGCACACTGAGGTCTCTCAGTAAGAACGGTGTGTTGTAGGGAGGCAGGAGACCTAATTCTGCAAAATCAGGAAGAAAAATTGAAGTGGAAAGCTTGAATTAGTTTAATTTCAAGGCATTTCAATACCTATGGAGCCGAGTGAGACTCCATTTGTCAACTGGAAAGTGCCCTAGACCAAGGGCATCTGAGCAGATTGCACACGTGTTAGCCAAACTGGAATATTTTTTTTCCCTTATCCTCTTTCTCTCTCTCTGTCTCTCTGTGTTTCTCTGTACAAGTTTACAGCGAAACTTCTTTGGATTTTTTTTCCTTTAGTTTATCCTGAGCTGCTGCATGAACAATGCAGTCTTCTAATTATCTTCTAACCTCTGTTGTGCCACATGGTGCTGGTCACAGGACGGCAGTGGTGTTTGTGTTATACACTACTGCCCATTCCAAAAGGAGTAAAAGATGATAGTAACTCAGAAAGCACAAACAGTATTGTGCAATCACCAGAAAACATGACTGTGATATGCTGGATAAGTGCCAATTTAATTCTAACTGCCATGGTCACGGTGATGCGCTCCATAAAGTTTTTAGTACACAAGTCACAGATTTTATAAAGTTATTTTTACCACAAGGGTCTTTTTTAACCGCCTGCCCACTCCTTAACAACAGTTTTCTACCAATTACTAACCAACACTGATGAAAGGCTTTTTAGGGCTTCATTAGTTTGAGCCTTTTCAGTGAAAGAAGGAACATTTCTTATGGTGCTGTCTCACTGCCTTAAAACAGATTTCTAGAACAGTTTTACAGTTGGTTTAATTCCTAAACCATTGGTAATTTACACTGTTTTTTTCTTCATTTACTAATGAGAAAACATCAGTTAACATAGTAGCCTCATATCTGTATATCATGATTTTTTAAAGTAATGGATACGAGAAAGAACAGTTGCTATATAATATTTTTATCTTGTGAATATATTTCTCTGCCTACCCTCAGAAGTACACAAGGAACCCAAACCCACTTTCACTGCCACTTAAATGCTGACAAAATCGGCTCAAATCCATTTGGTCCCATGGAATGGAATTTATGGGAGGATAGATGTTTTGAATACTTATCCAGCAGAGCTGGATGCACTTGATGCAGCATGAGCACAAATATATGGGTTTGTTTTTTTTTTTCCTTTTTCTAGTTTCAGCATGTTGTTTTGATTGCTATAGTTGTACATGAAGAATTCAGCATAAAAGAACACTGAAGCAGTGATGTCCACTGTGGAAGAGGAAGAGTTTATACTGTAAAAGTGGGTTGGTTTTGCACAGTCTACTGGGTGGGTATTGTAAATATAGAGAAAAAGAAAAAAAAAAAAAAGAAAAAAAAGCCTTGCACAAATCAAATCAAGAGCAAACAAACAAAAATATTGTATTTTATTCTGTTGGTGTTAAGAGATGTTTCACTTGCTGAGATTTCTTGTATGTTGCAAACAAATACAGAATGCAAAACCTAAAAGCTGTTATTACCCGGTGTGTTTGTCCTGTACTTAACAGTTGTTACGACTATGCAGGAGCTATCAATGCCACAGTTAGCACGTTTCAATATCTGTATGAAACCAATACATTTTGGGGGGAAAAGTCTGAAAATGTTTGAAATTCATATGTCACGGCAGGCTACAAGCAGACTGCATCTGGACTGCTCAGAGTAACCGGAAACACTCTTTTACCACCAGAGCCATGGTTAAAATAGGTGCACGTGAGCCAGAAGGTACCCAAGGGCTCTGGCATTGTGTAGTCACATACTGTACACCTCCATGGATGTTACCTTCGGGATGTGTATCTGGTGCTATTCACTCCTCGTGGCCACCCCGTGGCCGCCTGCTGTAACTTAAAGAAATCAATGCAGTTTCCAAATGGCACTGAGCTGCATCACTGAATCTAGAGGTTCCTACACGGTGCTATTGCCCTAATAAAACTCTGAATTTATGCACGTAGGATTCAGTCTGACCAACATCGTGCCCCCCAAACCTGGATCCGTTTCTGATGCAAAATGTCAGTTCATACACCTTGACTGACTCAAAGAACTAAAGCAAAGCTGCTCTTTCTTGTACCTGTGCTCTGAGCAAACCTGCAAATCTTTTCCTGCCACATTTAGCTCACAAACACACAATATTACATATACAAAACTTCCTGCAATACATCTCAGTGAGTCCACCTAGTTTACAACTCAGAAATTGTTTGTGAAACATTTGTCTGTACACATTTTATATTTTGTACATTTTTGATGTAACATATCTTGTAAATAGACAGAAACAGTGAAATAAATCATCTGAAAATTTTTGTAGTCTTTGTAAAACCCTAATAATAAGTATTTGGTGTCATCGGACTTAACTGGATGATGTATTTTCTATTGGTTTGTTGTTCCTCTAGCTTGTAAACCAGCTTGCATATATTTTTTTTGCAGGTGTGCACACTGTATCTGTCTAAATTATTACTTTGCCATTAAAGTGGAATTATTTATTGAAAACACAGTCTGATGTTTTTGCAGTCAGGACTACTTAACAGATATTCTTTCAAATGTATGAATATGAAAACAAAATGATATACTGAAGGATGTGATTTTTCTGTATTCAGCACAACTAATCTCTGTAGAGACAAAATTAAGTACTGTTTCTAGTTCCAGTGATTCAGCAGGATTTTTGAATGGCTGTTTCCTTGGTGGGAACAGGTTATGCCATTCAGAAAAAAACTTCACAATCTCCCCATTCTCAGGATTATTTTAAAATACAGGCCTATTTATTTTAGTGACAAAAAATCTATCCAAAACCAGTGAAGTATAATGCCTTATTTTGAAACTCAAAGATCTAAGGACTACTTCCTCAGCAGGTATACATCAATATTATTTGATAGAATTCAAACAAAGAAAGTATAATTGTCTTAGTTACCTAATCATAGACTTTGAGGTTGGAAGAGATCATTATGCTCCTACAAGTTGCAGCACCTCAGCTGTAAGTCTCAGCAGCTGGTCTGTAATTTCTCCTGGAAGTGCAATATCCCAGGAAAGACCTTTAGACATATTGGTACAGAGTAGAAGATTCATCACCTCATTAAAGATATGGGTAATTATTCACTGGGTGATTTGGGTTTTTTAAGGGTTTTTTTAAGATTTGCTGTTAAATCTTACATAACACTTTTTCAAGAGAATAATATCCCATACTGTCCTTTTTTATGCCCTTTCTTCTTATACTAAAAAGAAAGTCACAATCAAAAACACCTTTTACAATAGTATTCTTTGCTTGTGTTTTAGATAAGACAGGCAGCTTGCTCATTCCTAGCTTTTCACAATAAGCCATGCCTTTCAGGCCTTAGTATGTTTATTGCAGGACTTTATGTGGTTTATCAGAGAGTCCATTCTGAAATGTGGGTATGAGAGTTGCACACAGCATTCCTGTCATGGTTTTACATTTGCTATAAACAGAGCTAATATCACCTTCTTACTCCCACTTCATATTTTCCCTGCTTAGGCTTCAGGGCTGACATTCACTCTCTAATTGCATCATCCCACTGCAAACTCATGTTCAGTTAATTATCTACCAAGACCCTGACTTCTTTTCATGTTCTATCACTTTGAAATACTTAGTCCAATCCTGTCAATATAAACTGTGCTCTTTCTTCCTTAGATATATGAGTGCAAATTTATCTGTATTAAAACAGGATATTAAAATCAGCCCACCCTACTAAATGATTAATTCTCTACAGTTATCATCTATCTAATTAACAGCTTTGGCAGCTTCCATATTTTCCAAAACCTGCATTGTCATTTTACTGTGTTTTTCAGTTTGTACATAAAGGTAATAAGATATGTTTTGTCAAGAGCAGAGCCCTGTTCAATCCTGATAGGACCTTTCATGAAGCTTTCCTGTTTACAGCTACATTGTTTACAGCTCCTCCTGCCATGGGTATATTTGTACTTCACTTAATATGGGTATAAGCATACAAAGTCACGTGTATATAATATTATGGGAAATACATGGGGAATTACATGGCTTCTCCATCAGTGTAGGTCTCCAAGGATAGATTAGATTTCTTTCTGCTGAAAATTACTTATGTAGAGATTATCTTCCACAGAAAAAGGACTAGACTAGGGTGATCTCAGTGTGCCTTTCCTATAATTCAGTGCTGCAGTCTTTGCACGTTGTCCAGCTGCCATTACTTAAGGGAAAATGTATGAAATTTAATTGTTAATTTAATTGTTTCAGGTCTCCTGTCTCAGCATATCTGCCTATTAACCTTCATCTGGAGACCCGCTTGGTGAATGCCAGGTTCCCATGACAGGAATGGGATAATGCAGCCTCAGAAAGAAGTGTTTTTAGCAAAGTACTTGAGACATTGCTCTTGCTTAGAAGAGCTCATTTTTTATGCTATCATTAACTAACTACAGTGTTTCTCAGCACATGCTTTTTCTTGATAACTGAATAATATCACACAAATTAAATGCTACCACTAAGTTTGGCAAGGCAAGAGCTCCAGATGCACTGTCATGGGAGAAATGTAATTCTGGTAATAATACTAGTAGCAGAAACTAGAATCTGTCATGAAAGATAAATTAACTAATGCCAAGGCCATGTGACCTTGCCTTCATACACTAAACTGCATTTACTATTCTTTCTTCAATTGCAACCTTAAACAAATGCTGATAAATAGCAATGAGAGAGCACACTGAATAATCATGTTATAAATAAAAAATTTCATAAGTGAAATTATGTTTCACCTTTGTTAGTGCATTCACTTGTTTTTCCAACAGTTTTTGTTAAATTAGATTATACAATTTAGGAAACTTATATGCATCTTGAAAATTAGATGCCATACCTGGAAGAAAAGACACCTGGTAACAAAATAAAGCATTTATGTGGTGACACATAACAAGCACTAATAATTTTATCCTGCCATATATGGATGGCTCTGACAGAACAAAGGAGCAGACAAAATATGTGTTACCTGTACAATGAAAGCCCAAGGACTTAGTGAATGAAAAAGTAATTTAAATTAGTTCATTGTATTTTAGCACTGAAAATTCAATACACCTTAGATACGTTGTGCTGTGGCACACACAGTCTGAAAACTGAGTCTTCAGTGCAGGTAAGCTTTTCCACTCATGCAGGCCACATGCCAGAAAGACATATGGCTTCTGTACAGCAGTTCCTGAGCTACCAGACATAGTTTGTTGGCAGAATGAATAATTTAGCTCCATCATTAACACACTTTTCATGTAACTGCCATGATCTTTAGTGTACTCTGTCCCTGTTTTGATCCCTGTCCCTGGATCAAGCTAGTGGCACTGTTTTGAACTAATGGTGCTGACTCTTGATTGTGGCTGTGCAAAGTCACACTGGAGACAGAATTTTCATCTTAACTAACATTACAATGTAAATGTATTTTTCATCAAGAGGAAATAAGAAACATAAAAGCTATATAAGAAAACCTTTTTTTCTCATTAGTAATTACTCATTACTACTTAATGTCTTTGTATTACTGCTTTTGTAGAGTCAGTGTGTCTCAAATACTTTATAAGTAATTTTCTTGTAAAAACAAATTACGTTTCCAAGTATAAAATTATACTGCTTGTTTGAGAGCTGGTTATTATCTTGTATCAATCTACCAGCTTGTTTAACAAACTACATCCACACACAGTAAATTTCATCTCTAGCTTAAGGGTCTCTGGGGTTAAATAACATGCTTAGTCTTGCTATGTATTCTGTGTAAGTCATGTTCTTTAATTTCTGTTCTGAATATAGGGTTAAGCATGTGAAGTGCTTCCCTAATTTCAACTTCAGTGCCTGCAATTTATTCCTCCATAAACCGTCATCTTCAGAGAATAAGATGGTCAGCCAACTTCAAGATTCAGCTGAACATTGTAGCAACTGTGCAGAGTATTACAATCAAGAATTATAATGTAATTGCATGCTTAGGCACACTATTCAGTGGTTTGCCATTTTGCCAATTGAAGTGTTGAATAAAACCTGCAGACCATGATGGTAATCAGAATGGAGGGAGGCCTCCTCTTTTTCTGGAGTGGAGCAGCTGCTGGCAATAAAGCCTAACTGCCTATTTTTAGCTACAAGACAACAGAGAGGTTACTCCACCTAGGGAAAGACAGACAAGCTATAGCATGATGTTACAGGGCATGCTGGAAGAAGTGGTTCGTATGGAAAATATCGCTATCATTCAGCTGTTACCAGTCCTTGATAAGTCAGGTAACTTTCTTAACTAATCATAACATTTTCTTACCAGGTGTCAAAGACATTGGTGAGGGTGGGGTCTGAACTAAGCAGAACTCCTTAGAATGTAAAATGTAAGACTGAAATTCAGCATGAACTTTAGAACAAATATTAAGGGCTGTTATATTGAAGCAATCTGCCTAATTCTTGGGGACATAGTATGATGCACAGAAATTTCACCTATATCTGTATAATCCTCCATATTTGCTCAGTTATGCTGAGTCCTGTTCTTGTCCTTCCTCTGAGGGAGCAGGTTAAAGAGAAAAGGAGTTCTGGTTCATTTGCCTATTTATGTCTATGAATTCTGACCCCTCAGTGTTATTAGCAGACCTGCTAGTTGAACATTAGACCACAGCTGGTCAGGAGGTTTCCAACTAACAAGGCTGTCCTTTGAAGCCAAAATGGTGCACCAAAGAATGTCAGAGTAAATAGACTCTGGATGTACCACAAGCAGAGAATATTTTGTCCTTGTTTCCTGCCAGTTCCCCAGGCAGATGCTTCAGAAGGGAAATGCAGAGATCTGCAGCTCTGGTGAAGTTTTGTTCAGGATCCAGAGCATGAAGGTTCTTGCCACAGAGACAAAGATGCCTATTGCAGGAATTCAGGCTCTCACTCTCCTGGAAGCTCCAACAGCCCAAGTGGATAGGGTATCCTGGCATCCCTCACTATGAATACCCACACTACCCTCAGCTCCCATGGAGGAACATGTCCTAAAGTTGATGATGGGGTAAAAATTGCTAAGATGTGTGGCAGGAGGAGGGGACAAAGCAGACATTGCTCTGATCTGTTCCAGATAATATGAGCAAAACCACCTATTCCTTCTAGAATGAAAGTATGGAGAATTTCTTCCCAGTGGTATTTTTTAGATAAGCTTTTACTGAAATTATTTCCAGCACATTCACATCGAGGATGTTACTGCAAAGGTTATTTCTATATGGATCCAGCTTTTTGTTAATACAGAGTCATTAACAGTCTGTTTAGACTGCACTGGCGATGGTAGCTTTGTTGAGGCAGACTTTGCAACTTGCTCTGAGGACTGCCATTTCCAAAGAAAGGAAGGCATTTTGTCAGAGAACTCCAAGCATTGAGGTTTTAGCCTTTTTTTTTTCTGCTTGGATCCTTTCATAGATAAGAAAACACTTCCTGTCACTGTCACAGGTTCTTTCACTCCTTCAGCATTTTGTTCACTCCCCTCTCTGCCCTTATGCCATTTAGCACATCCCTTCTTCTTCTTTTGCCTTTCTTGTACGTTCTCTGCTGTTCCCGTTGACACTCAGTTTAGCTCCCCTGCTCTGCCTGACACATTTCACTCGTCCATCCCCTCACTCCCCAGAAGGCTGCTGGCTGCTCAGAGTGTGCAAGGACAGCATCATGTCCTTTTCTGGCTCTGAATGCTGAGCATATGCTGTCACAGCTGAGCAGTGTGGCAATCACAATCCAGCCAGCAACATCCGCTCCTGGACCCTGCCTGAGTGCTGACTCCTGTGCCAGTGCCATGGCAAGACCCACTGCAGCAGCAGGAGAGGTCAGCAGCCTCTGGGAAGCCCTGTGCCTTACCCATGGTAATAAGTTTGCAGTGAAAAAGCTGAATGACTTGCAAGGTCGTGGCCCCTCAGTACTCCTGTCCATTTCTCTATACCCCCATCTCTGCTGACTCAGGAATATTAAGTTAAAAAGCAACCTTTTACTGCTTTTAGTACTCTGCCAAAATGAAATAGCTCGTATTTTGTAGCCTAGAGGAAGACTGTGGGATGTAAGATGGGAGACACACAGTTATCTAGGATAGAGGACAGTGGGAGCAGAGGCTCCAAAGTTATTCTTCTGTTCTCAAAATGACTCTTTTCAAAGGAGTTTTATTCTCTTTCTTTATGGTTGGCTAAAGGAAAAAAAGAATATCAGCACTACTACATCTGTGATCAAGAAAGGTGAATCTTTATTGTAAAAAATGGTAGAATTTTTCAATTTCAGAAATTACAAGCAGAAATATCTCATCTTGAAAGTGAAGCAAAGTCTCCTTGGTAATTTGAAAGAAAATTAGAAATAGTCATGTTACTACAGTGATATTTGTTAAGTAGTCATTAGCTCTGGGCAAACAGAAAATATTTTTCCATGGTTGTCACAGGAGTTATAATGATCAGGTAATATTATTTAATACTTTCTTAGTGATTTTGCAGCCCCATGCTGAAGTACTTTACAAAGATTGGCATGAGTCCTTACTGTTAAGGACTGAATGGGAAAGAAATCTCATTAACAGCAGCAGGGTGCAGATGGCAACATAGCTTCATGCAAGGACTGTGTGTCAAGGTGCTGCTAATGAAGAAAGCTCTGGGACTGACTGGCATTCCTACTGTTATCACCCCTTATTTCAGAGGGTATTGTATATAATATGCAGCTTTTGAACATTTTTTGGATTTTATTGTGTAAGATACTGCTTTCAATATATGAAAAAGAAGATTCTGGGAAAGCCTTTTAGACCCACATAGTTGTCCCTCTGAGCAACTAAACTAATGTTTAGTATGAAACGTTTTGGTGCCTGTGAGAACATATTCAATCCCACATATGGAGAAGGAGAAGGGGAAAATTAATCATTGGATTTGGGGATTTTATAAATGGGAATTTCACAGGGCTTACTTAGTGAAGGGGACTGAATTCTATTTTCAGTAGTTGCTCAGGATTACCTGAGAAGACTTCATATTATCCCTTGATGGTTTTTAAATTTATGGTAGTTTTTGACAGTTTTCTTCAAAATTTCTATGCTCAGGGTTAAATGAGAGAAGGTAAGCATTTCTGCTTAGAATCACAGCAGCATTCGTGTCTCTAAATTCAAAATTTCAGGTGTACCAGTTAGCTGGACTTGGAGACCTCCATGGCCCAGTAGAGCAGGGATTTTCTGTGTGCCTTTGGGAAGCAGAGAAGATTAATCACAGCCTGTACTGTGATCTAATATTAGATCAGCAAATGAGATTTCCAGGCAACTGCTAGACATGTGGGTTTGGATCCCATATTTTCAGTTTGATAACTGTAATCTTAGATATAACTCATTTACAGACTAGTCTAGTCCAGCCAAAAGACCCCATTTCATTAGGACATGGTTAGGCAGACATTCTGGCAGCAGCTTCTGTAACTCCATTAAACATGCTCCACCTAGCTTTTCTCAGGAGATGGCAGCAGTAGCATTCCTGAATTGGCTGCAACCATTAACTTTGAGTGCCATGAGATGTAAAGCAGTAGTTAGGTGGGAAAAAACCTCTTGCCCCTGAAAAATCCTCTCTGCAGCCATGTGGAGCATTATGCTTAGAAACACAGACCAGTGGGTGTTATGTGCAATGAGAGTGATGGCTGAAGGGGTACAGAAATATAAGAGTTAGCTGGGCCTTACCTGAATATTTCATATGTAGCCCAAAACAAGTCTTTCACTTTTTGAGCCATCCAAAGAAGGCACTTGAAGCAATGCTGTGGCAGAGCAGCACCATTGCACTGCTCCCAGCTTGCTTACAAAGGTCCCCTCTGTCGACACAGCAGAAGGCTGGGAAGGAGGATGAGTGAACTGAATGCTTGTACCTGCTGGTGAGCAGGATTTCTCTTTGCCATGGGAGATGAAGATGAGGCAAGGGAGAAAAGAGAAGATAGGCATGACATGACAGAAGCAGGCAAGAAGCAGAGAAGGCTATTTTATATTTTAATCCATATGGGGCTTTTTCTGATGCTGTACTGAGAGCACCTGAGCACTTAAATACCATGACAAACAACTTTCATGTCTTGTTTGTGCTATAATCCTTCCCCCAGCGGGAGGAGCAGGGGCAGAACATTTTGTTTTCTGAAGACATTTTCATTTGCTTTTCTTTAAATCCACATGCTTCTGTGAGACCAGGGTGGTCAGAGGTGGGTCTCTGGCAGTAGTAGGTGAGGAACTCGCTTTCAGCGCAATGGTCCCTGTGGGGCATCCATGGGCAGGATCCACCCTGCTCACAGAGAGGTGGAGGACTCTCTTCCACTCAGATGTACACAGTGAGACTTATATTTATAGGTCTTGGGCACAACTTCACTAGTATTTTTATGATAGGAATGTGTTTAGTTTTCTTTCAAATTCTGTGAAAAGCTTGTATGCAGCTCAGAGAAAGGTTTGCTACATATGCAGCATCCTGACTTGCAGACAAACATAGCTGTTTTACTCCAGGCTACCTGGAATTTTCTAGAACTTCACACTCAGATATATCACAGTGGACTTCATACTCAGATATATCACAGAGCTTCAGTCCAACTGACAGGTGACAAAAGCAAGAATAATCATTGCCCTGCCCTTACCCTCTGCTGTTTGCCAGCTGTAACCCATGTTCCATTTCAGCTTGCCACTTTCCATCAGTGCTTTGATCACACCCAAGTATGAGATGGTATTGATGGCAATAATATAGTTATCTGGGACAAAAGATGAGTTATATGTATTTTTCACCTATGGTTGCACATGAGTCTCCAGACTTCTTATTCTTGGTTAGGGAAAAAAAAAACCCAAAATGTTCTCTAATTATTAATGTAATGGCTGCTCAAAAGAAGAAAAACAAAAAACAAACAAGCAAACAAAAAACCCCCAAAAAAAACTAAAGAAAAAAATGACAGACAAGACTATAATGCTGTGCTTTTTTACTGCTTAGCTCATCTAGGAATCCCATGTAGGGAAACAAGTTTTCCGACACAAAGATGATAACTTGTCTCAAATTCATAGTCAAATCCTCCATCCATTTTTGCCATCTTGAATAGGCTGTAGGGTGCTCTTAACCTCAACAGTGCCTGAGTGTCTGATCAGTGCCCAAATACTGAGTGGCCCTTGAAGCTGCTTGAGTACATCATCTTTGCTCAGATATTTAACAGGAGTTGTTGTCACTATTTTTACTAACCCATCCAATAGATGTGGCACATCCCAAGTCTTCTGACACAAGAACTGCCTTTTTCTGCCTGATGCTTACAGGGGATGGAAAGGTAGGTTTTGTGTAGGGTCCAACAGGAAACCTGTAGATTTTAGGTATACCTGTGATCTTAAAAGAAAAAAAAAATAAAAAGACAGGGGAAGGAGAAAGGAGTTGTAGATAAGCCACATTTGCTTTAGGGTGGAGAAATGAAGCATCACAGTTATTTATTCATGTCCTTGGGGGACCAACTAACTGAATAAGAATGAAAAACTAAGCTTCTTCAGGGAAGGGTTTCTCCCTTTCTTCCCAAAGCTCCTAAGAGACAGCTCCTAAGAAGGACAAGGCAGGTGACTTTTGAGAAAATAATGTGTTTTCTAAAATTATTTATCTTACCCCTGCCCAGAGCAAGCATGTCAAGAGGTGAAGTTGATACATGAAATTTATGTGAAAGCTGAAGAATTATCATTTAAGAAGGCCATAGCCAAGACTGTGATAGCAATTATCTGTAGACCAGATAGCCAACACTGTGATACCAATTATCTGTAGGCCAGAAGAAACAGGAGAGACAGAAGAAGAGGTATTTTGTGGGAGCAGCAGTCTTTATCTAAAAACTCAGGAGTGTTTCTGTACTTCCTTTCATATCACACCCTTCTGATTTCAAATGGTTAATGGTGTGGTGAGGTGAGTGGTTTCTGTTTTGTTGTTTCTCGGTGGCACAGCTGATCTTGTCAGGATCTAGTTCCCTGCAGCTGAAAAACAGAGGTTATTAACAGTGAAAAACAGTGGTAGAGGAAGGGTTTTGAGAGAATACTTTATAGAAACATTAAATACTTGCTACTAAAGAACTACTCTCAATTGTCAGAATATTTTACATTCTCTTTTGTCTTTGAAGGTAAAAACTGAGCAAGAGGACAAAATGTGTCCTTTTCCCACCTAAAATGGTACATTATAAGACAAAAAAGCTGAGTAGGGATCGAAATGAAGATGATGAAACACTGTAAGAGCTTGCTCAGGTATTCTAAATGAAAGAATATGACCACAAGCAGCTTGTTCCCAGTTAAACATGATTTGAGAAAGAGTCAGGCAATGTAGACAATGGAAGTCAACTTCAGATTTAGTTACTCTGTGATTCTCATAAATAAGGATCAGGAAAGAACAATGTCCATAAAAAGTGACTTTATTTACTAAAATGAAACACTGCATCTAGCTCAGCCAACTGCAATTCTGCTCTAAAGAGAACAAGTAGGACAAGCAACAATTCCTTTCTACATTTCTTTTCAATATCTCTTCACTGCATTCCAGCAGGAAGAACTTGGATTATATTATCTTCTGAACAGAAGTTTTGCAACCTCTTTAATCAATCATCTGTGCCTCAGGCACCCTCTTCTTCTTTACCAAATTTTCAGCTTTGTTACAAGATGTGCTGATTGCTTCGCATTGGGAGACTGATAGATACTCCTTGATTATTTTAAGGTGTGGGAGATGGAACAGTGAATTCTAATGGGAATGTTCAGCAATGAGTTCACTGTTAAATTTACTGAGTGTGATAGACAAGAGCCTGAGAGCCCTACAGACTTGTGCTCTGGTAACATTCTGCACCTAGGAGGGGCAGCATTTAGAACTGTATCACTTTATTGTGATTATTCCTGATATGGAAATGAAGAAAACAGTCATAGGTATTAGCATTACTTGGTTTGTAATGTCTGGAGGTGGTCACCTCCAGAATATGGAGCTGATAAGATTTTCAGAGGATTTGGGAAAAAGATAAGGCACATAATGGCAAATAAAACATGCCTTAGGAAACAGAAACATTTCAGTCTTTAATAAGCACGTGGAATTATTCATATACTTGCTAGGTTCTCAATTAATGGTAAACCTTGACCATCTCTGAAAAACCTCTACATATTCACAGTGGTGAAGGCATATGGATTGCTGGCAATTCTGAAAAATGGAATTTAAAATAACACTGGGGTTGTTATATGAAAAAAACCCTTTACATTCAGCTGGTATGCTGATGATCCCCATTCAAAATGATAGTAGAAGAAGAAAATTATTAACAGTATGTGACTGAAGATGAATAGCCAGGGAATTCTTGGAAAATAAAAGATCAGTAAAAGTATTATAAGCCATGAACAATAATACAGAATAAAAAATGAATGCTTTTCATTTCCTGTTTCTGTGCTACAAGTGAGGAAGGAGAAGGACAACCAGTGAACCAAATGATGAGTTAACAACCTGGCACTGTTGGCAGGCAGGATGCATTAGACAAACACAGCTGGGCTAAGGATATCTGCCACCAGAGTCCAAGGGTCAGGATAAAGAAATAACAATGTGCCTTAAAAAAAGGAGGTTCCCATTAGGCCCACAAACATTTATTGTGGACTGCTGAAACACATTGATCAGAATCCCTACCAAGAGTACACATTTAGCTGAGTACTGGGCTCTTTGTCCTTTTACTGGTTGTACTGTTTCTCTGGAAAGCTCTGTGAGTATAGCAAAGCACATCTCTTACACAACCCTGGGATGATGTCTGGCACAACAAGGAAGGCAAATCCTGCATGCTTCCAGTCTCCTCTTGCTCTGATGTTATTCTGTTGCTTTTTTGGCATGGTTTATTTAAAGGGGGGAAAAAAGAGAAACATTGAAAAGACAAAGGCAGCCAGGACTCACACCACCTGTTTTCCCCTGGTGCTTTTGTGTAGTGTTTGACTGGGTAGACTTTGGCAACAGAATTGCACATTCATTGACACGACAGGTGGTTTTAGCCACAGCCTTCAACTTTGTTTAGCTGTTATCATAGAAAATCGGATTTGCTGTGACTTTGTGCTTGTAATATTACAGCAGTTCACCTTAATTAGACACAGAAACTAACTTTGAAATCCCTGTTGTCCTTCTGGATAGAAAGATCAGCCAAAAGTCTTGTGCCTATGTTAAGTATTTGAGATTTTGGTCTACCAGTTTGTCTAGTGAGGACATGAAGATGTGCTGCAAGCAGAACTGACAGAGTGCTGAGGGGATTGTTAAAAAATCACAAATAAGGAACAACAACAAAATGGTGGTGACGCTTAACTTGCACTTGACACAAACTAATAATTTTAAGGAACTGTTTTAATTATTTGACCTATTTAAGCATTCTTCCCCCTCTGAAGAAGTGTTTCGCTTCTCAGAAATCTCTTTCTCAAGCATGTACTCATAAGCTGTGACTATGCCATCTTTTAACCTTGATCATCAAATAAATTCCGAGAATCTTCTTCAAAAACTGGGCTTTTTACTCTGTTACAGCATCTCATGGTTCCTTCCTGACCCAATTCTTATTTACAAGCCTCCCTTTTGAAGTCTGAGCTTAGGAACTGGACAATCTGTTTCAGGCAATGTCATTCATATCTAAAGCTTTCAAATTTACCCTGGACATTATATCTTGTGGTGCTACTCCTGTTCAAAAGTTTTTGCCATGTCTAGTATTATTCTTCTGGAAGGGTCTGGAATTATTCAGTTTCCCCTATTTACTCCTTTTTAAATTAGCAGAATTGCTCAAGTAGTCTAAGGTTGCTAAAAAAAAAGTCTGTGATCACTTTTCACTTTTGAGAAGTTCTTGCATTATAAGTATTCTGCATTTTGTTCATTGCTTCTATTGAATCCTTGCAGTTTAACAAAATTCTAAAGAACTCTGAGAGAGAAAGTATTTTATCACTGTATGACATAATTTTACTATTTGCTGTCTTACTGTGGATAAATGAAGTTCTATGTTTTGCCTTGTATCGATGATTGTTGGCAATTCCATCTTATCTGTTAGTTCTTGGAATTTTCTTTGTTCAGGCTCTGCTTTATGGACTTATAATCAAGTCATATTTTTCTGCAACAGGTTATTTCTTCTTTTGCCTTCTCAGTGTTTCTCAATTCCTTGTTTCTGATTTATATAATTCAAAATATCAGAAAGGTCTTATCTTGTGAACATGTCTATAATATATATACCCGAAGACAAATATTTCTAATGTAAATATAAATGCAGACATATGTGTACACATACCTAGACACACAAATAAGGGCTTTATTTTTTTGGTTTTTTCACCTTCTCTCTTGTTTTCCAGCCATTATTATTTTCATCTGATTAGAGGGATTACAGTTTTTGATGTTCTTAAATTTCCAGTCATGTTCACGTAGTTCTGTCAAATTACTTTTACAAATGGTTCATTTCCCCAATTTTTTTTTTCAGTTTCAAGAACACCTCATCATTAAGAAAATTTTTAGTCCTCATTCCGTTTGCAAAAAGCCAAAGTAAAAAGTCATGATTTTATCTGTGCTATGTGATCACATCTGCACAATCACAAAGATCACAGCAAGGGTCTTTCTGTGCTGTCAGTGTGTCACAGGTTAATCCCTGTGATTCTGGTCCCTGTGACCCTACTTATCTGTCAAGATGAGGCCCAGCACAAAGTTCCTTGTGTTGAGTGAGCATATCTGAATTTAGACATAAGCATGCAAATGTAAGTTAGTATTGGCAGTGCCAACAAAAGCTCTCGTGATGATGCAATATTCTCTCATTTCTCTCAGTTAGTAGTAGATATGTAAGATGCTGCAATATTCTCTTATCTGCTATGGGTTGCTTTATGATCAGAATTTATACCAATAGCTGTTTGAAGTCTTGGAATAGGTGATACTGCACAATCCAAGACACTCTGTTACCCAGATATGAGACCAGTAATTGCTGAGCCTGTCAAATTCTTGCCCTTCAGCCCACTTGATGGACCTGAAATTGAATCTACCCAATAGCTGATCATGTCAAAGTTCCCACAAAATCTCAGTAATAGTTTTAAGGTGAAGTGTATGCCCTTTAATGAGCAATTCTTATTACTTGTGTTCATTAATCAGGTTCCTTATATTGCTTTATATGCAATTAGAGGTTTTTTGCTCCCCATGTGCTTTCATATCTAGATTAATTTTGATTGCAAACCTCATTCTGGCACTCAGGTCCTCTTTTCTTCATTTCTCTTTCTTCTCAATGCCTTCTGATTTGCCTTCTGATTTGTTCATCTGGGCTAACCCCTCAAAGCCTTCATTACACTGACAGAGATTCCACCCAAATCATATAACCCCTTTATCTTGTGAAAGGCTAACAAAATACTCTAGCAGAAGAGAGAGCAACAGTCTTATAACAACTAACTTGCAAGAACAAAACAGCCAAAAAAATTTAGTCTCATTCTTCGGGTACTAGTGAAAGATGAAAAAACCAGGAAACCTCCTTGCTGTGTCCTACCTTCAGCTCACTTCTGAGTTTCTTTAGAGCAGTCTGTGGGCCATGAAGGTGCCATGGGGCAGCATCCTTGGGTCACCACCTTCAGTGTATCCTCATTACACATTTCACAAGTCTTTTGAATCTCCAAGTACACTAGAGGCTACAAAGTTGTAGAGGTACCCAGCCAACCTTAAATGAACTCACTTGGCATTACAGTTTGCAATGGCCATAGCCCTAAAATTGTAATTTACTGAAGAAGCAGGGACAATTAACTCACTTTGACTTCTTTACTGCTTGCTCCCCTGCTGCCAAGGCTCAAGCAAGCCTGACCTTTTCTTTCTTCTATCTTTTTTCTTTTTGTATCACTTCTGAAAACCAGTTCTGATACTGAAATACCTCACTGCAGACCTGCCAGTAGCTGTACTTAGAGAGTGACACCTTGTGTCTCTGCCTCAGGGAGATAGCACACCATCTGCTGTCTCGTCCTTTACAGGATGTTCTCTCAATTCCATTTGGGGGAGAAGGCATCACACCAAACTCCATTCTGATCTGCAAACTTGTTTCAAACATTATATCCTTGAACAAGAGATTAGCCTAAACTTTTATTTGAAATCTTTATTTTAACCCAAGACTGACAACTGACTATTGTTTCTTCAACCTTGATTGATTTTTTTCCCCTGAAATTTATGAAAAAAGGTAAACAACAAAAAAATCACCCAAACCATAAACCTTCTATCACAGCTGAATTCAAAACAGGCTGGACTGTGTGGCTTTTTTGGATAGATCTTTTTTATAGATTTACTTAGTTTTCCTACAGCTGCGAATTGTGCACCTGTGTCTTCCTTTCCTCTTTCTTCACAGTAGGTTTTCTTCCTTTTTGGCCAACTGTCACCTACAATAGCAGCTGCAGTTGTCAAGCCTACAGCCTAGTGATCTAACACCAAATTCTCCTGTTTTCCCCTATGTTGGCAAGAATGCAGCCATTCTTCTCTACCTCCCAGTCCTGGTCCTCAGCTTCTAATTTCTGTTGACTAGGAGTCATAAATCTCTCTTTCCCACACCTCAGTATCTAGCTCTTTCTCATTTGAAATTTTGTCTTATCTTAAATTACTCATCTCTACTTCTTGGTCTAATTTATCACTCTTCTGGAACAGCCATCATTTCGCATTTTATACACAGGATGTTTCTCCTGGCTTGTGGTAGGGAAAACCCCAGCTCATCCATTATCAGAAATAACCACTGTTGTTTATGACTTCTGAACTCCTTGGAGAATCTAACTGCTAAACATATTTCCAAGGTAAATATTTGAAAAGATATAATACATCAGCATGGGGTTAGATATAACCTGATGACCTCATCACTGGGTGTGATGAAGAATCCACTGTTTTGTTCTGTTTTTATAATTCATCAGATGCAATATCTAAAATTAGCCAGAGGCTGTTTGTAGAGGAAAAAACACTGGATTAGATAATATCACTGAATTGTAATGTAAGGAAAATTTTGAGCTCTGTGTGAAATACCTTAACCTTGACAAGTCATTATATGCCAAAATATTTTGAAGAGGTTCCAAATGAGATGAAGAGCAAACATAACTGCTACCTTTTCAGTCTCCCTGTCTACAGCAGTAACAAGTAATGGTAAATATGGAAAACATTTTCTTTATATAGAGGTAGATAGAAATCATCAGCTATTTCTGCATCCTCATAAATGCTCTTATGTTATTTCCAATTTGCATAATTTTCTTATTATACTACAACTTAAAATTAATAATCAGATGAAAGATAAAAGTCTTCTTAATAAGTATATTGTTGATGGGACAAGAATAAATCCTTGAGGATGAGAAAAAAAGCACTGTAAAAATACTCACAAAAGAACACAATATAGTCAAATATTCAAATCAGTAGAAGTACAGGAGAAGAGTAAGGTGAGGTAAGTAAATAGCAGCCAGGATTTAAACTCCCTGTTGTACTTCTTCGTATTGCAAAAGCATAATAGCACTGATGTGGAACAGGGCTGCCCAGGCTTACAAGCTCTGAAGATCCACCACTCATAAAATTTTAATAACCTTTATTACATGTAGCTTTTCAGAGATAAAGAGCCTGGCTGTAAAATTACAAACAGTCTTTGTGGAGTAAAGGCTAAAATTGCAGAACAGCATCTGGACGAAGATGAGCTTGAAGAAAATACACATGCTTGCTTCAGAATTAATCAGGCAACACTGTCAAAATTTTGACTTTCAATATAAATTAATTGAGGGAGGGAAGCTTGTTGCATTTTGGTTCATAACACTCTTCACAAACCTGATTCCTGCCACAACCCCCTTTGAAGTACAGCAGTGTTGCTATTAAAGCCAATGTCCTATGTTAGCACTCTAAACCACCTTCTATTTCAATAATTCATATATATTTAATATAAATTGCACAGACACTATTCAGGATAGTTTCTTACCCATTTTCTTCATTTTATATATATATATGTATATACATACACACACATACATATTCATAGATCTTCAGAGTAATATTTTAGCCCAATTCTTTGTGGTACATGCATCTTCATATCTTCAGAAGTAAGAATTTAGAAAAACAGTTGCAGCAGTGAGGGCAGTGATCAAGAAAAACTGATTTTGGGGCAAGAGGGAAGGCTTGGCCATGTAGAGGTCACATAGGAAGCAAAGTTGAAAGAGAAAACAGAGAAGAATGGAAGAAGAATGGAAGCCAGAAAGAAGCAGGGATACCGATGAGGAAAATGGGATGCACAAAGAAGATGGTAAAGGACAGATCTTCGCTGAAGATGCAATCAAATTCCAAGGGAGAACCTAGTCCCACCAAGAACATGTTTAACAGAAGAGAAACGGTAAGGGAAAGGAGAAATGAAGCTGGTGCTTGAGAGGACAGTGTTCGCTGGAGGCTCGCGACAGAATGTCTGTTGGCAGACATGAAGTCTGCGCCAGCACTAGAAAAGATTAGCCAAATGTAATCACTTGCATTTGGTACCAATTCACTGCCTTTCTAAGAGGGCTAGCCCTTCTCTTTCTGTCCTGCAGCTTTCAGCATCCTGAAAATATGTATGCTGCTCTCCATTATGTAAAAAGCTTTTTTTTTTCCTGTTCAGACTCCTACAGCATGCCAGGTGGCATGGAAGGCAGAACAGTTGCACAAAATACCCTTTTTACATCAGACAGCATTTAAATAGTGCTGTTCATAGAGTGTGGCCCTGTTCCCACTGAAGTCAGTGGGTGCTACTGAGCAAAGCTACCACAACGAGTTTAGGCCTTATGCTTTTGAGGCACTGTCCCGTTATAGTCCACACCTCAAATAGCATCTTCCCTCTAACAAACAAGCAGGGATGGATGGGAGCAAGCTGCTTCTCTGGCTGTTTCCTGCAGCACTATTTTATACTCACCGTCTGCCCACCCATCTGTTCAATCTCTCTTACAAAAACTGAAAACATTCCTGCTTTTTAAATGGGTGAAAAATGCCTCAGATGAAGAATGAGTACTGTGAGATCTCCATGAAATGACTACTAGGCTTTTCCCAATTAAAGGAGATAAAACCTGGAAATTAACAACATTTTTATTTGTTGAAGGTTATGGTCTTTTTTGAGAAATTTGTGAAAGCAGCATATTTTTTCAAGGATTTAGCAAAAAGCCAGTTATCAACTCTGGTGCCACTCAGTCCCCATTTATGGATTCATGGCTGATATTGAAGTGTTTGACGAAACAAAAGTGCTGGCTGATGTTTCTGGGAGCCTTTGCCTGTAGAGTGAGCCACAAAGCTCCAACCTGAGTTCATAGGTTGTCAGGAATATTCCCACAAATACTGAGAAGCCACCAGCTCTGGGGAGCACTTCACAGCCAAGCTCCAGATGCTTCACAGCCAACCATCAGTCACTGGTTAGTTCTTATCCTCTGTGGACCTGGCTTTAGTCACAGATAAAATTTTGGAACTTGTGACCAGGCCTTGGCTCACAGCTACTTTGAGGATGGCAGGCTGGTCTGATTTGTGAAACGAGATCAAGGTGAAGCTCAAAGTGGACAATGAGAGCTACTGATGTGGGGGACCCTTCCCAGAATCCCAGGTGCCTGTAGAGGCAATCCTCAGCTGGGAGTGGCAGGGCTTGGTGCTGACCCAGGCTGATGTCTGCTTACTGTACTCTCAGAGGCTGCCTCTCTTATGAGGAGACCATTCCTTGTGGCTGTTGTAGAAAAGCATCCTTAGAAAAGTCAGATGATGGCAAGGATCCTTTCTTAATGAGGCCATGGTCCTTCTGTAAGCTGAGCAAGAAGAAACGCTTTTGGGTCAGAAAAGAGGAGAGAGATTTTCTAAAGCAACCAAATAAGAAGGCCCATTAGGAAGTTTCTTGGAATAATTAGGTAAGGCTTCTTGATGTTTTGCCATGGCTCAGAGAGGCACATTGAGCTGGCAAAGAGTCAGTAATACTCCTTGAGCAGAAAGGAATTTGCTTGCTTTTAGACAGTTATAAGGATCACCGTTTAATCATCTAGACTCCAAACCTCAGCCCTTACTGCCGGCTTTGCAAGTAGCTGGGGGATGATTTTTCCAACACCCCCAAACAGAAAACTCTAGTAGGGATTAGGACTGGCTCTGCATGGGGAGTGGGTCATTATGTTTTATAGCCCTTAAATTTTGCTGTTCTGGTAACTAAACCATTTTATTAGTGAGCTTTCAGGAAAGGGAAAGAAAAGATAGACTGAAGATTCTCTGTGACAGGAGGGAGCACTGCTGTTGAGGCTACCTTGGCTTTTGCACAGATAAAGGTGGGTGGGCATGAGAAATTGCATGTATGATAACAGACACAGCTGAAAAACAGCCTCTAGAAATCACGAATTTCAGAGCTGTGTTTGCCTTCCTATAAAAGTAGCCAAGTTCAAGCAATGTCTGTCTCGTACAGAACCTTCATAATGTTCTAGTCTTAGACAGGGAACAGCTACTAATGACACCTGTTCATCATTTAACAGAGAAAAAGATACTTTTTGTTTGCCAGAGTAGGCTGGTGCTTAACTTCATCTCCTCTTGACTTCTTATAAATCTAAGACAGCTCAGCACCCTGGCTGCTTTTCACGTAGTGAGCAATGCCTTGTTTGATTGAAATCAAGGTTTTTGAAGGAGTCTCTTCCAACTTTCCTATTTGAAGCTTATGACTTCAGCTCTTATCTGAAGAAAAAGAATCATACACAACACATGAATGAATTTTAGCTTGAATTACAGAATGCAGAGTCAGATTCCAAACTAAGTAACTTGGATTTGGGATATTTTTAAACATTAGTTTCAAATCAAACTGTTGACAATCTTTTCTGTACAGAGAGTATCTTGCTGCATTAAAGAACAGGGTTATCAGCAGACAGTGTGCACTTCAAGGACTTATTATCTTCCACTAGGCTTGTCTCCAATTAGAAAAATAAATATTAGAAACTGCTGAGCAGCTTCATGAGCAGGAAGAGATTCAGACATGTTTCTAGCTGAGAGAATATTGTCTACTGTAAAATTTGGAGTGCAAGAAGGCTGAGTACTGCCTCTGGAACAAATGGTGCCAATATTCATCTTGAAAGATCAATCCAATAACAATTACTCTCATTTTGTGCCATTTATGGACTACGAGTCCCACTCTGCAATGCTTCACAGTCCTGCAGGTCAGAAGACAGCTTGCAGGATGCTGAGTATTGGCAACCGTAGTCTGTGCATGATGAAGCTCCATATTAAAAGTTTTTACAAAAGACCTGTTTTCTGCTGACAGACTGCAATATTCCTGACAGATTCTAACCCACACTTTGCCTAAAAAAGCAGTCTTCTGGTCCTTAGTTAAAGGAAAATATATTTCTGCAGTTTGAAATAATAGTGTTTCTCAGGTGATGGGAGAATTTTAATTTTTATAAAATTATTTTCTAGTTAGGGAAGCAAAAAGAGATTGAATAAGGCAGACTGCCTAAAACTAACTTCATGTGAGGAGCTAGTGGAATACATGGTGCAGTCAAATGTATTTTTTATTTCCTAAGCCCCAATATCTCTGCAGTTCAATCTTAGCCTAAAGAAAATGCAGCTGATCAAAAGGGGCTCCGTATACAAAATAAAGGGAAAAAACAGTGGGGATTTGTGGAATCAGAGCTTGCTTTGGTGTTTCTGATTGGTGTTTATATTCTGAAGTCAAAGTGTTCTCAATACTTCTGTGGTAGGAGGCAAGGCTGGTGTGTACCAGCCAGAGCAGAATGCTGAGGCCACTGTTTGTGCCACCCTGCTCTTCCCAGAAGTGTGTAAAACTACTGCTCATATCCAAGTCCCACATGGCCTGTGGAATCTTTAGATGTTGGAGCTCAGCAGTCATTACAGACCTGGAGCCTTGGAGCTTCAGTCCCAGACTCTGAAGTGTGTTGTGGGCTAAATGAGATCATGTGCTATGTGGTTAAGACTGCAATTGCCATTGTCAGCACTGCAAGGCTGCAGCTACCATACATGTCCAGTAGATATAAATGTATGTGCAGAAAGTAGTAAAGGAAATCTTAATGTGCATAAAGGTAAAAAAAAAAAAAAGGCTCGAAGTTCTTTAAAGAAAGAAGATAGATAACATTAAGATAGAAGCTCCTTACTCACAAAGCAAATAACAAGTTTTCAAGAAGGTTTTCTTTTCTCCTGTGTTGGCAGCCACTTTGTTAGGTAATTGCTCTGTTCCAGTCAAATGATACTCCTAAACAGCTTCTGGAGATTGTTGCTTATTAGGGCAGAAATATTGTCCTTTTTATTGGAGTTGCAGGCAAAATAATAGGAAACTTCTAACATTCTGTCTCTTCTGGTGTGCATACTTTTGGGACTTAGAAATCAGTTTTGAGGATGAGAAGTGTATCTAGTACAAGCAGTTGCACTAGAGATGTATTTATTTTCTTCTGGAAGTGAAGAGCTCATTAATTTAATTTTGTTATTAAGATGGAATTTCTCTATTGAGAATGCAGAGAATGGAAGATGCAGTGAAGTAGTTTTCTTCTAGACTAGGGGACTATGCAAGTAAAGAACTAAAGTGTTTCTTGTCCTTCTCACTGGTCTGCTGCAATAATTGTGATGGAGAAGTACAGTCTACCTTTTTCCCCAGGCTCTCTGAGGGGTTTTATAGGAAGCACGTAGTATGGAGGAGGACAATCCATACAGTGTGCTTGCCAAGTTAAAATGAAAGCACAAAACAAGTTGCAGCTTTTTGAAACAGCCTCCTAATATCTCCACAGCTCAGTGGAGAGAGGCAGTCCAGTATCTCTTGTAAGACTATTTTAATCAGCTGGCCCAAATACCAAAGTAAATCTCTACCAATTTCCCAGCAATCTTGTTTAAATGCAAGCAGTGCTTAGTTTGCTCAGGAGAACAATTTAGAAGACCACAGGGTCAGGCAGATCTGTCACTTTCTTGCATTTATGACAAAGTTTGGTAGAGTAGTGAGGCACCCTGACAAGATGCTGAGGGTGCCAGATCTTTTAGGCTCCTGATCTATCCCTGAAAGAGCATTAGGGCAGCATTTCCTTCACTGCAGCAAAGCACTGGCACCACAGTATGGATTCAGATGGTCAGGGTTTACCTGAGATTTTTTTCCTCTTTATTCAAGGTCAAATCCTGAGTCCTCATATAATGCGTGTCATTGTAATCTTCCCTTATCTGGTCACATAAGGTCCTCTAAGAATGTTTTTTTATAAAATGTGTGTGGTAGAACACGGTCACTGGCTTCTCAACACGGTTTCTAAACTAAAGAGTTAGGGATTTGGTAGGGCAAAAGATCTCACCTTCATCTTTGAGTATATTTTTTTTTCTGAAAATGAAAGGCATTTTCTTCATCCTAATGTAGAAAACCAACCAAAGAAACTTTCTTCCAAGGAGAGGTCATTAAAGTTCTGATATCTAACATTAATCTAGCTACCTCTGCCTCCTTTTATAGAAATAGTTTTTCTAGAGAGCGATTCATCTCCTCCAAAGAAAGACACCTAATGTAGGTCAAATGAATTGCTCTCTTGAGGCATCTATTTTTTTTCCTTGACTACAAAGAGATCTTGAGATGAGTAACACTGGTGCCTGAAAGGGAAACATTTAAGTCAGGGTAGGTTAATCCCACTTGGAACAGGGAGACAAAGAAGCTCCATGGGGGAAAGTGTGCTGGACCTCATCAGGAGACAGAGCTCACCAGTGTAAGTGTTCAGTGTGTATATTATTAACATTTATTTTATGTTGATATTTGACGTGCTAGTGACTCCTTAATATTGAATCCTTTTGTCTCTGGCTTTATGGTGCCTGTATCTTCTCTCTCTTCATTCTCTGATGATCCCTTCCTTTTCTGTCTGTTTTTGATTTCCCCTTCTCCCTCACTCTTCCTTCATTAGGTTTCTCCTGACAATCTTTTTCTCTCAACCACTTGCAGACAAGGACCCTCTAGGTGTCTAATGCATAACTGCATGAGCTCAGAGCCTCATCCCATGATGAAGAGCTTGAAGGATTTGTAATTGCACAGAGGAGAATCTGGGGGTTGAGGACAGTCCTTGGCAATGTCCTTTGCATAACTGGTAGTGCTCCTGTATGAGAAACTGGCTTTTTTTATTCCTTTTCTGACTCTGGTTTTTGTATCCTATTTTTCTGTCAAAGGGAACTGTGCTAGCTTCCTGCTTCTGCAGATGGAAGCAGCTGCCTGGGAAACTGGCAGAGCCCACTCCGAGCCATGGAGAAGCCAAGTCTGTTCAGCAGGGAGGCCAAAGAGACTGCTGCAGGCAGGAGGTTTTCAGACCAGAGACTATTTAAGCAAGTCACCCAGGGATAGATGTTTCTCTTTTACTATAACAGCTTCTCTGAAAGACCTTTAGGTAGTGAAACCTTTTTGGAATTTCACTTACAAGGTCACAGTACTTACTAGAATACCCATTCCACATAAATCATGGGTTTTGTGCATTCATGGCACAGATTCTGGAAACATCTTCCACAAGGTCATCTCTCTTTTTACGGCAATCTCTTCTAATACCCTGAACAACTAATGGTATTATAATTTATATTCTTTGCCTTAAGGTTTTTTCACCCTTACTAGATCCCCCTACTTACAACAAACTGGAATGCAGCATTTTTGCCTTACAACAGCAGAGGGAAAAAAAAAAAAAGAGAGAGAAAAGGTCTTATGCTTCCTGTTACACATTTGTAGAAGCATTCTGTATAAGTCCTTGGAGAGATTAAATGGATGATAGTTGTATTAAGTCTTAATTGGGTCTGCCTCCTAACAGGTAATAGTCATGAGAGAGACAGATCCTTCTGTGTGTAAATTGCTGTCATTCCATTGACCACCACTGAGCTTCACAAACTCCAACAATCTGAGAATGAGGTCTGTGAGGTCTCCCTGAATCTTCAGAGTTCATTGTAAATGGATCCCACTGTACCTGAGACTGGCATTAAGGAGCTATAAATCATTTGTTTTAGCAAAAGCAACCTCTTTATTGTTTTCAGCTTTTGCTATCTCTGTAATTCCCCAGTCTGTTAGCTTGTGTTTTAGGGGTTTTTCTTGTCTCTTTGTTCAGTGGCATTAATTTTGCTTATTAGTAAAAGTTGTGCTGAAAGACGTTAAAATAAGGGGAATTTTCTTACGCATAACATAGTTTTATTATTTGATATTGATGAAAACAATTTCTTATTGCTTATTTCCACTGCATTAGCTCTTACAACCTTAACTAGGTCAGGGTCCCACTGTACTAGATGGGGATGCCATAAAAGAGAGTCTCTGAAGCAGAAGACGTAAACTGTAGAGATAAGAAACAGCAACTGAGAGAAACAAAAGAACAGGGAGGATATGAAAAGGTCCAGATAGGCATGAAAAACAGACTCTAATTTCTATCTGCACAATTCCTGGGTGTATTAAGCCAATCAGTAGCAATGATAGCACCTCTGCTATTTGCTTTTCCAGTACAGCTAGGCTGAACAGAATTTAAATTTCAGAGCACTGCATACTAATTGTGTTTGTATTACCCACTTGCCTTTTTCTCCTTTTTTTAATGCCTTATCACAGACCTTGCATTAATTAAAGCTTTGCAATAGATAGGATTGTTTGGCCTGTACAAACGTGACTTAAAATATCAGCCTCTTTCACAGCATCAAGGAAGCCATGGCCAATTGCTTGGATAATGACCGGCAGAGCAAGGCCCTCCCACCATTCTGGTGCACAAGTTGATCCTTTTCCCTTCTGACAGACACCAATGGACTGAAAGCAGCCAGTCCAAGCCATCATACCTCAAAGGCACCTTCCATGACTGGTATGTCACTGCAATATAGTTGCTCCTTCCGCAGACTTCAGCACAAGTTTGGACAGATCATGCTGATTTTGACTGCTAGCTGAGATGCAAAATAATGGAGCTGCAGCTCAGTTAGTTCACTCATGCTTCTTTGCCACCCTAAAACTATTTTGACCTTAGTATTCTTGTATATGAGGCACCACATTTCCTTTGTGACCTTCTGGTTCATCAAATAGGTAATAACAAATATGTTTTGCAATGCTAATTCTTATACTTGCTTTCATTTCTTTCAGAATATTGCTGTACTAGATACTGACCTCTTAAGCTCTGGACCTCAATCACTTTGCTCTCAGAAACATGCAGAATATAAGTCTTTGAGGTTATTGATGAGGAAAATGGGTAGCAGGAAAGTTGACTATGTGAATTATGTTGTTTATAGAAATAAATAATGGAAAAAGCAGGTGGCACCAGTGAAAATGAGTCGAGATTCTGGATCAGTCTTCCTGCTTGTTAAACTGGGGTTAATTATGTACAGTCTAACTTTGCCATGTCTTCAAGTAAGACTGAAGGAATTAAACAATCCAGCAAATAGGGAGTCCTGCCCATCTCTCCATTATTATACTGTGTTTAAAGGTGTACTTTTTGCATTCCCTAAAACCATGGAGCACTGCAGAAGGAGCGACTGCATTGCAGTGGCATACCAGTCATGGAAGATGCCTTTGAGGTATGATGGCTTGGACTGGCTGCTTTCTGTCCATTGGTGTCTGTCAGAAGGGAAAAGGATCAACTTGTGCACCAGAATGGTGGGAGGGCCTTGCTCTGTGGGTCATTTTCCAACTGGCCTTCCTTACAAAGTTACCCCAGCCCAGTTTGCATATAGATTTCCTTCTCACACACATTCGAAACTGAACTGCATCTCAGTACTACAACGTACTGGAAAAAAAATTAGTTCTTGTATATGTAAAATATGGGTCTGGTGAATCTTTTTGTCCTTTCTATCGTTAGAGGGTTTTAGCAGGATTGTGTATAAATGCCTGTGCCTCTCAACAGAATTTTTGGTAGCAGGGAATTCTTTATGGAGTTGGCATTTACTGAGGTATAACATCTACTGATGTTAGCGCTTCAAAGGACAGGCAGATTTCTTGGCTGAAAAACAAGCATCTTCATTTTAGGTTTTGACACAGCAGGAGATTTATGGCAGCAAGAAAGTGAAGGAAGGATGCTCTTTGTACATAATTAACTGAATCACCCAGACAGATATCTTTATAACTGGTGTTGCTGCAAAACCAAATTTTTATCAAACTTTCACTTTGTCTATAAATCAATATTTATTTTATCTGATGCTGCAGAATCCAGAAGTCACATATTTCCATCTTGAAAAAGTTTCAGAAACTAAACTGATTTATTTCCTGACCTCTGCAAAAGAAGATTTGTTTCATTCTTTGATATTTTTAGTAATTTTAGGTAATGCATACTTTTGAACTGAATTTAATTGTTGTGCTTCAAGATCTGCAAATTTTTCACTTCTAGAAATACAGGTATATGTTTAAGCATTTAAAAATGTGACATTTTTTCTTCCTAGCAAATTGTCCATTTATATTTCCTTTTTTTCTTTGTTATCTTCAGTCTTCAATCTCTGAGAATATTTCTAGAAATATCAGCAAATTCTTACAAAATGAATGTGTATTGCAATATCATATAAGAAAGAGATAAGTATAAGATAAAAACCCCTACAGTCCTAAAATCAAATTACCAAATCTTGAGTTTCTTTAGATTGGATACATTTTTCATCTTAAAGGAAGGAAAAAATCCTTGCCTTACTTCTTGGAATTGTGGTACACCTTAACCTCACATTTAATCTAGCCCTAGTGCCTTACAGCAGCATGTTCTAATCCCTGTGCAAAACAGGAAGAGGAAAGAAGTCTGGCTGGGAACAGATTTTGTGAAGTATGCTAAGAAAAGTCTTGCAGTTCCCCTGGATTAAGAATTGCTCTGAATACCCTCAGATTTCCAAAGTCATTCTAATTTTATTCCCAATTTCAATATACAATGCAGTTGGACTCCATTTGTATTTCTTGTATTCTTGCAAACAGTCTAAAATGCCCCTAGTAGAATGAATTCTCTCTCTCAAAAGTAGTTCACACAGATAAAATCCCATTTATTTATTTTTCAGATCATTCAAATGTGCAGCATCAGTATTATCAACTCTGTGTGGACATAAATGCTTTGAATTCTTGCTTGAATGGTAACCATGGTCATTAACATGCCATATTATTTGGCTGCAACAGTGGGATTATAGCAGAAAATCACTGATAAGTGGTGTTAGGGCAGAATTCATTATCAGAAGATCCAGGAGTAAAATAGTTAGTGGATTATTTTAATAACAATAATGACAAAAATTTGTCCCCTCATAAATGCTGAGCTACTTCAGTGTCTTGTGCTTCTCAGGTATCAGCCCCTGGATGACTGTTTCAGAGTGCACCTGCTGTGTGGAGAGGTACACCCATTTGTCTGCTAAACTGTACGTGCAGCTGTCCGCCTTCCACTAGGGGTTTGTAAATTCTGGAGCTGCTCACAGGAGTTTTCACAGTACCAATTCATCACATGTTTATGAGATAGGCCATAAAAATACTCACAAATATCCTGGGTTGGATGTTAAAATCTAATGACTGGTTCTGCTTTCAAAATACACTTTGGGCACATGAGGGTTTGACCAACAAGTACATTAGGATCATATACACTTACCAGAAGACAAACATCATTTGGTGTCATCAGAACAAATTCCACCTTGGTTAGATTTTCTCTTTTCTTCCCCATTTTAGCCTTTTATCAGCCAGAATAAAAGTAATGCTCCTGGTCTTTCAAGCTTTATTATTTAGCAAAGGCTTAAGAGGCAATGAGAACCTGGCCTCTTGTTTGGAGAATGATCAAGACAGGACTTACTTCATTCTCACCTAGTTACAGCCATTTTAAGAGCATTTTGCCTCACTGTTCAGGAGATTTAGTCAATGTACACACAAATGAAAAAGTAGGGGATTTAATAACTTCTCCCTGACCTTCAAGGAGGATTTAGAATATCCAGTTGTCCCCAAAAAGTCAAATGAAGGCTCAGGGACAAATTCCAGCACAAAAGCAGGAAAATGTGTTGAGATTAAACCACTGTTGCCTCAGTGAAACAAACATTAAAGCCTGTATGAAAGAAAACCCTGAATAAAAAAAAAAAAAAGAAATTGAGAAAAAGTTTTGGGCTGATAAAATGACATGATTCTTCTAAAGGTTTTCATTAAGTAGATACAAGCACACACCTGCCTTTCAGCCCTTTGTGAGAGAAAGCTGGTGAGCTTTAAGGCAACTTCCTGAGTGGGAGACTGGCTTTTCCCACTCTCCAGGACCTTTACCGAATGGAGGTGCTTGTCTTCCTCTGGGGAGAGAATACCATCACTGAATTAGGAGTGAAGTCAAACAATTGATGTAGGCTTGGCATTTCAGACTGTGAATAATCCTAATGGGTCAAGTTGCCACATGTGGGCTTTTACTAGCTTTTCCTGAGGCAGTAACCCTACTGGATGTGGGAAAATCTCTAGAAATATGTTCTCCCCCTTTAATTGTAAAACAAACAGTGAATTAAACAGTTTCATGCTGTGTAGCAAAATTGTAGGAACTGTACTGTTAAATCATGAAAATCTTACTTTCAGCAGGGAACAGGGTACAGTCAGGTATTGCTAGGAAGCTGAACTGCTGGCAGATGAAGCTGCTCATGGGGTTGAGGAGCTGGACTCATGGGAGCTCTGCCTTAAGATTTTGTTGGTGGCATGTAGGTGCTGGCCAAGCTTTGCTGGACCCTCTTCTGTAATGACAATTTTAAAATGACATCAGGGATGAATAAACAAGTAGTCCTACAATAAGAATTCTTGCTATTTTTGTGTTTAATGAGAGAGTGTGCATGTGAAGTACCTGCATGTGTTTAATTAGTAAATGTTTCTCTCCTCCTCTGAGGGAAGCTCTGTTCTGGAGCAAGGCAAGCATTGTGAGCAATGCACTCAGCCTCTATTTGCTACCTCTTCTTTTTATCCTTTTTTTTCTTTTTTTTTTTCCCCTTTTCTTTATGCCAAGGAATGGTTAAATGGCATGTACCTTAAGCACAGCACATTTATAGAACAGTGACCTTAAGAGCTTTAAATGACTACATTGTTTAATGTGAAGGAAAAGAGTACCACAGATCAGTGGAAATGTCAGCAGTACTTTTAATGAATCAAGTTTGTTTTAATCGATAGCCAAGTCTTCTTTCTGTTGCCCTGAGATTGTCAGGCTTTGCAAAGAGATAATAGTAAATGTCATGCTCTGGAAAAGCAGTGACTTGGTTGCTATAAATCAACAGAAGCATTGTTCTACTAGATGTGACATATGAGAGACAGAAGTGCTGTCTTTCCAAGAAATCATTGTTTCCCTACCCTGTGTAAAAAGGGGGCTTGAGGAATATTGCTCAGAGCCTCAGCACTCTGTATCCAGATGGACTCTCCAATAGCCTAGTAAAAAGTGAGGAAATGCTCACAGGATACCCCTGAATCTGAGTGGAGAACTACCTAGAATTACTCACATATAGAATTATTCTTGTTTGTAGTCTGTACCATGAGTTTTGAAGTCCAGTTGAGAGTTTAGCTCACATAAGAGCTGATAAATAAGCTTGCTCCTTTTTTACATTCAGGTGAAACAAGAAACTGCAGAACCACACCACAGGGTTTTCCTGTACAGGCAGCTGAGGGTTATCTCTATGGGAAAACCTCTTTGCCTTTTCAGGAATTTTTTGTTGTTGTGGTAGTTTGGGTTTTGGTTCTTTTTTCTCCCTAGCCTTTACAAGAATGTCTATAACTTGTTCTATATCTTGTTTGCTTGTTCATTTGCTTGTTTGTTTTATAGGTCATTCTGTCATGCTTTTCTGGGGTATAGTTAGGAGTAAGAGCCTGTAAATTTTATAGCCAAGCAAAGAGATATCTGTCTTCATAAACTCCATCCATCTCTAGCCCTGCCAGTAATACAAATGAGAGAAGGGGCCTGTCACCTAGTCCAACACAAGAATTCACTACTTTAATGCCCAAAGCGGGCAAAAGTATGCCAAAGTATAAAATATATTTATTTTGGACCTTGAGACTAGGACCATTTAGATTTTACATTTACTTTCTCAACTTTGACTTTATACCCCTGCAATTTATGCAGTAGTGTAGAATTTAAACAGACAGCACCTGTCTAGGTTTGTGCTCCAGAAACTTTATCAACTTTATAAACCCCTGGAGTGTGTTCCTCTCAATGCCATAATTTCATGCTCTTTGTTTAACCCCTTACAGGCATGTTGCTTGACCAGCTGGGAAGCAGCAAACTGCTTTTTGTTGGCTTTCTCTCTCTAACCACTAACCACAACACTTCTTCCATCTTCTGCTTAGGACAGTGCTCCAGCAGAATTACCCCTTATCCACCTCTTTCATGCCTGAAAGCTTTTTAAGAAAACTTTACCTCATGTCTTACTGTCACATATTTCTGAAACTAGCAACTTTTCTGCCTGGCAGCTCACTCCTGAATTTACACCAGTTCTATTCAAGCCAAAAAAAAAAAAAAAAAAAATTTGTAATCCCATCAGGACTCAAAACTTACAGATGGAGGGTGGAAAAAACCCAGAGCACAGTAATGCAAAATAGTATCAGTATGCACTAGACTGCTTTTATTCCCTAGGAAACAGGCCAATTGTTTGAACTTCTTGACAACTTCCTCAAATTTCACTGCATATGCTTTTGATTTTCCAGGTTAGTTTGTACTTACACCAATACCGAAATTCCCAGAGTAAGGGGAAGCCTGGGACTGAGAGAGGTTGGCTGAGAATCAGCTTCTTATCTGTGCTGTACCAAGGTCTGAAATGTTCACTTTTAAACATAGATCTATTTGATGGCAATTTTCTTCCTTTGTTGTCTTTCAAAGATAGTTTCTGTTTCACTGCAGTGGAAGGATAAAAAGTACAATAGGCAATGCAGTTCTTGCTGACCTACTTCCTTAGGTGTAAGACTGGCATCAGTTCTGGGGTGGGAAAACATTCCCTCAAAATTCTGCATGCAACACCCAGACTCCACCACAGACTTGTGCATCCTTGTTTGCTAGCAGACACTAGTGACATGGAGAAGAAATTGTTGTTATGGTGGTTTTCTGATCCACGTATCCATTGTACTAAATAGGAATCATTTTGGGAGGTTCATTACATGGATAGATTTATAAGACTGGACAGGAAAAATAGCAGAATTATATGACTATATTGAAAGAATGAAAAACTTTAATTAATTAACTACAATTTTATAGAGAGATTGATGAATTTGAAGAGGCAAAACTTCAGTAGTTTGAATTTCATCAGAAAATGTACAGAGCCTCCTGACTGAATGAACGGGGCTTTTTATTTGGTTTTGTGTCACAAAGACTATTAAATTTAGAGGCATCTTTGATGTTATGAGAGTATGGGTCATGCGTTATGAGAATAACAACAAATTGTAGGCCAAGTAGTGACCTCTCCTTCTGCCTTGAGTCAGATGCTCTCGTTGACAAGCACTCTGGGGTGCTACCTATGGCTTGGTTCTTTGGGGGGTAAGGGTGAAGTGTCCTTGTTCACAGACCTTCTTGGTCTTCATAATCCCAAAGTGGCTTAGAGATACCTTTTCCTGACAGTTCCATCACTTGGGTGAGACAGGCTTGTACTGTCATACTTCTTTTTCTTTGTTTTCTCTTCACATTTCTCATGAATTACATATACCACATAATAAAAATCTGGCTTCTCCCTGCACACTTGCAAAGAGCTGGTAGAGTACTGAAGTAAGAAAAAACAAATTACAGTACTCCGTGAAAGGATAAGCATGCTGAGGTGCCCCCTGTGATATAATTCCTTTTGGATGAACTAGATGTGCTGCATGCATTTGCTCTGAGCATGCCCTCTGAATAGCTTTTTCTGTCAGCAAGTCCCATCATGTTTATTGTAAACTCTATTAAGTGTTCTGGGAAAGCTAAGAAATGTATTTTCTATAAGCAAAATACAGAGAGACTTGTTAAGGCAAAAAAAAATCTAATTCTACTGCAATATGCAAACTGGACCACAAGATTGCAGTTATCATCCTGAAGTGAAATAGGGGACTGAGGAAGAGGAAATGTAATTTTCTGAACGTTAGCAAATTGGCACATTTAATGAAAGGCAGGAGGCACAGGTAGTGTTCAGAGTCAGCTTCTCAGGAAGGGGGCTGCATTCCTCAGGCAGTTGCATACTCACCTATGTCTGTACCTTGCTATCCAACCTTAGATGCTCTTTCAGGCTCATATCAGGCAAAACAGTGGTTTTCTGGTTTGAATATTAAGCAATATATAAGAACATTTAGTATATTAAGCACTATACAAGAAGCTTTCTGGGATGCTTTTTGGAAATAAATGAGTTTTCTAGAAAAGATTAATTTCTGATGCCAGTTCACAGGGAAGTCTGGCAAACCATCATCAGTAGCTTTGACTCATTTTCCCTCAGTCTAAACGAGCAGGCTAACCCATTCTATGGTTAACAGCATTCATAGTTTGTCCTAATCATTTGTGACCGAGCTTTGTGTTCTTCACACGCCTGCAGAGGCTCCTTACCTCCTTCCATAGCTTCTTGCAACCCTGCTGCAGACAAGCTTCACGGGATAATTCACAAAGCATCTCTGTGTTAAGAAAAGGGAAGTACCATGCTGGAATAATAGAGTTCTGTTAAACAACACATAAAAATCACGTACCAATACCCATTCTCCCCAAAAGACCCTTCTTGTTTTTAAGCATATTTGCATGCTTGCAAACTTGCAGATACACACAAATTTTCAAGAAAGAATGTAGGAAGGTCAGAATATCCAGAGGCATGTGGTTGGCATTACATCTGGCTTTGAGATGTGGCTTCTACTGACTGACAGGACAGTTGCTGACATTTGTATTGTGGTGGCTGAACATACCAGATCTGCAGAAGAAGTGGTTTTGCCTGCATGGCAGTGCTGATACAGCTCCTGGCAGCAGTTGCAAGGTGAAACTGAGCCAGTGGAACAGTCTAATGTTGCTAATACTGCTTAAAACCATTGAAAGAATCAGCTTTTACTACTGCTTGGTTTCTTTTTTTATCACTTGATTGTGATTGCATCACTGAGTGCACTCATAGAAATGTAGCATGAAATCATACAGCAGGCAGAATAAAGGACCGTCTAAATGAAGGATGGATAATGAATTGTAAAATGTACATATAATAAACTACAAAAACATATGCAGAGATATTTAGGAAAATAATTATCTTTAAATCAACCAAATTATATCAGTTATTAGTAGGACCTAACACTTGATGCAAACCAGAACATGCTTTTGAGGCTAGCTTCTAGTTTGCTCTCACAACAGCATCATTATTTATCATCCCTGTCTTATCCTGTATGTTTCAGTTGCTGTAGACTCCCTATCCAGGTCAACTAAATGTGCCCAGGAACATTTGTGGGCTGAGAGGCACAGGCCTGTGAAATTTTCTCTGAGTCTGCTGCCTGTGGGAGTGTTGCATGGAGGAAACAGCATCCAAGGCAGGCTTGGTAATTGCTGGGAATAGGGATAATTTTTAGAGGCCAAAATAGTCCAAGGAAGCATTATAAGAGTTTTATTAATGTGTTAGCAACTGATTTTCTGCATTTTCCTGAATACTTTGATTTACCAGTATGCCTTCAGCTGCTTTTACTAGTAGGGTTAAATTTGCTCTTCACACATCATTAACATATTTTGTAATCTTTTACAGAGGCTGTTGGGTGCTATATAGTATGTGAATATACTCCTCACTTCTTCATTTTAATTCAGCAATTCACCTTGAATTGAAAGATAATTTCTTGGTTTTTCCAAGCCCATTGTTGGGTTTAGTACCTTTTTAATTATGCCATGTTTAATGATAGGAAAAAAAATTGTAAAACAAATGTTCCTTGTGTTTTCTTCCTCGCCACTCCTCTTCAGTACCAAAACATCTTTGTTGCTTGAAAAATAGCTTGTATGTCCCTTGTATGATAGAGAGATTGAGTCTTATATGTACACAGATATTTCTTTTTCTCTCTACTTAAAACACCACAGAGCTGTTTACAATCATCACATGTAGAAATTCGAAGTAAGACCAAAGGGGATAAAATCAGCCTGTTAATCCTGTTAGCTGATGCTTACTAGATCATGATGTATTTGCCCAAGTTAATTATCCCACTGATGATACCCTAATGGAGAATTTAATATTCATTTCCCTGTTTGGCAAATGGCAAATCGCAAAAAATTTGCTTTATAAGATATATATTACATTGCTGTGGTACCTCTCAAAATGGTGGTGTTATTTGATGTGCTGTATGGGATAGAGGAAAAACAAAGAAAAGGTTTTTTGGTTTTTTTTTTTTTTGTAGGAGACAACAGGAGAGCAGACTTGTCCATATCAGAGCTATGTGGCTCCTTTGCTCCCAGCAGTGCTCCACTGGCTTCCTGATCTTGGAAACCTTGCAGGGCCCTTTCCTGTGCTTCAGCCTGTGTGGCAGTACTGATAATGGCAATCCTCAGCAAAGCAGAGGATGTATCTGCTAGTAGGATCCAAGAATAAAGCCCCTACGCTTTAATTATATGCAAATATATTTGAAGAGATTAATCAGAAGTGTAAGGTTGCTCCAATAAGGTGAGCAGAAGAGGTTCAGTCTGTTTATTCATTTGCCAGAGTTGTCACTTCTGATTTACTGACTGAATCTTTGCAGGCATTGCCTTTTGCCGTTCATAAAAGTTAAGAAGAATGAAAATCCCCACCAAAACTAAACCAAAATTTTTCAAGTGGGGGATATCCTGATACAACTATCAGCACATCCTTTTACAAGTATAACTGCCACCTTAAATAAATGTTGTATAACAAATGAGTGCACTTAGTAATTAGGCCTGTAGAATGCAGGACTAGAAAGGGTTATTTGAGCTGAAAATGTACATTTCCATTATTCACAGAACCATCCTTCCAGATTAAGAGTCCTATTTCTGGTGTACATGTACAGAATTACACAGCACTATGGTTTATGTTACTTAAATATCCAGTAAAATGTTTGTGCTCATAGAAAGACTTATTTTGTTTGGAGCAGAACACACTATATTTCTGATATGTCACCCTTTATAACAGTGCCTTTTGAAAGAATTAATAAGCCCCATCTTGCTAAAAAGGAAATACATTGAAAAGCAGCAGGGTGTTTTCCAAGCAACCTAAATACTACAGCAATATTATCAAATTTTAAAAACACATGATCCATAATGATGGGCAACAACAGTTTCATGCTGTCATGGCAACAGGAAATCTTAGGGTTGCAAATCCATAATTTGAAAAGATTATTTTGAGGGAGCAAAGAGGTTTTATACTGCAGCTGCAGCCCTAGTAGACACAATATGCTGTTGCTGGCTACTTGACAAGCGGTACATACCTATTTTTTAAATTTGTGCTGCTTTTCATGGTCTTTAAGCCTCATTTGTGTGTGTGATGCTCTTTTCTTAAAGGATTTGTTTTTCTTTCATTTCACTGTGAAGTTTTCATTAATCTGATTTCATGCTAGTTTATAATCTGCTTTTATGAGAAGTCTGGGGGTTTGGCCACATATTTCTTTTTAATAACAAATTCAGTTCTTTTAAGTGGCATGTTATTTTGTGTCAGGAGTATTTTTTTATTTAATGTGTATTGTCTCAGAATTATAGGTACCTAGGCAGTGTTCCCTTTACTGAAATACCCTTTACTCCAAGCACTGCTGATTGTAACATATCCATTGGTGCTCATTTGGGGTTTTTTATCCTCCAAAGATTGGTAAGAAGAAACAAGGAACAACAAGGAGCAACATGGATTTAGGGTTTTTTTTTCTGTAACAGTCATCCTGTGATTTCAGCAGCCTGACTCTCCCACTGTTTGCTTTTTTTTAATGTTGAGTAGCCATAGCATTAGTCATATAATATGGGGACTGCAAAATGTTGTCTTCTACTGTGATCGGTTACAAAATTTCTATAATCTTCTGGGGAGATGGGATTTTAAAGTAAAAGGATATTCTGTTCTGAGGAAAGGAGGCATGAACAAATTATGTAATGTCTCTCCTGATCTAAGATGCAAGATTTCTCTGCTTAGTCACATGGAAGGGAATGTCTCTGCATCCTAAATTTGTCCTTACATAGCAATAATGGAGGAGGAACCCTCTCTAAGTAGATGTACCTTGTTAGCACATTTCATAAGGCTGAAGGGAATTCCTGGATATGTGCCATCATAAAAAATTGTGTCACACAGTTAATGAAGCTTTATCCTAATGCTACACAAGTTTTTTGCCTCTTGATTACTCATACTGAAAGGCTATTCCCGTAAATATTCCTAAATATTCCTTCCAGCCTAAACTGAGTCATACCACATACCCATTTGTTCTTGTGCTAGTGCTGTTCCTTAGATTTAATAGGCCTTCTCTCCTTCTGCTGTCAGCCTCTAAAGCATTTAGAGAGAAAAATCATGTCTTCTGTCAACCTTCATGTTGAGAGCTGAGCTCCTTGTTTGCCCTGGTGGTTCTTTCCTGCATTTCTTCCCTTTTGAATTCAGCTGTCCTGAACAACAAGGAAGGCAGACCACTGCATTTCACAGGATAACCAGTGCCACGCTGAGTCCACATGGCAGAACTTACATAAAATCTCCAGATCCACTTTGTTCCCAAATATTTTTTGATTCTATACATCACAAAGTGGAATTAACTTCTTACATGGTTATATCTTTATCACCTCTTAGAATTTGGTTTGTTACACTGAAATGTCTTTATGTGTAGAAATTAAAACAAATAAATGTTACCAATAATAAGACTCCCAAAAATGTGAATGGAGGTTGTGACCACATTTTAATCAATGGGTACTAATGAGAATATCTTTATATAGTCTACGCAGTGCATCACATGAGATCTTAATCATGTGAAATGTTCAGTTGCCTTGAAATCCCAACATGGCATAGCATAGACCTTAAGATAAAAGTTAGGTTCACTGGAGGACTATTCTACATGGTTTTCTGAACATAAACCTCTAAATATTTATGGAGCACAGGTTTTTCTAAATATGAATAAAATTCATTTGTAGCTCTCTTCAAACTGGATCACATATGCACCTCAAATATCTGTATATGCTAGGAAACAATGATTTTGTATTTCATAGAGGTAAGACTGAGCTAGAAGACTATACCTATGTTTGCAAAACTAACAGTCTTAGCAAGGACTCACAGTAAAACTGAAATAATAAATACTGCTATAAGACGGTTACTGACTAGAGGATAGATAGGGCTTTATCTTTTTAAGTTCTTATCTAGAACAGCACATAGAGAATACAGAACAGACACGGCTTGAGTTTATCTTACTCATTTCACAGTGTTGTGAAAAGTTATAAATTCACTCTTGAGACTCCAGGGCTTTTTCAGAGCTAGACTGAGGTTTGCATTAGTGCACACATCCTGAGGCTTTGCTCCCTTGGCGTCGCTCTAGTCATGAGATCCACACAGAGCCACAAACTCATTTGGGCTGAAAATTATGCTGGATGTCTCCTAGACAAACTTCCTGGGTGAAGTGGGGTCAGCACTGGACTCAACATTGGCTTTTTCCACAGCCCTGGGCCACTGATTCCCATGCTTAGTTTTCCTTATTGAAGTTTTTATTTTTTCTATATTTCAAGTCAGAAGCTCCCACTTTGTGACCACTGTTGTTATTCTTTTATCGTGCACCACAGTAAAGGATTTGCTTCTGTCTTGCTGGTAGCCACCTCACAGGTACCAGGGGAAGCTATGAGGGCCCCCTGAAGCTGTCTTTTCTCCAGGATGAGCATGCCCCCTTCCTCACAGGGCAAGTGCTCCAGTCCCCAACCATCCCTGGAGCCCTGATAATCAGATGATGAAAATAGTGATTAAAATGGCTTTACTTCTGCCCAAGGAGTTACTATGAGAACTACAGGGTGTGTGTGATCATGATTCCTGAGTAACTGGTTATTAAATAGTATTTAAAAACTGAAATGCATGAATACCAAACTGATGCTGGAATGAAGGGACTGGGGTGATTTCACTTTGTAGACTGAACTCAGTGAACTGAACAATGCTGTCACATTGGTTAAGAAACAAGCGGTCTATCAGTGATTCACTTCTGAAACCTGTTGAAAAAAATCCCACATGGGTACATTGCAGCAAAGCTTAAGATTCCTGTTTCTGGCTAAGTATCCTACTGTTCACAGGGGATGCCTGGTTATTTCCCCCTCTCTGAAGAGAAGCTTTGTGCAAACCTTAAGTGCAACTGGACCAAGGGCTGGATCAAGACCCTAGATTCTGTATTTTACTCCCTGGAGAAAACCAGGAGTGCCATATAAAGTGTAATGAGTGTCAGTACCACTGTTCTGATGTCAGACTCCAGTTTCCCCTTTGCTTGTCCTTTTTTGCAGCTCAGTGTTTCAAGCTGTGTGAACTCAGCTGCTTGTCTCTTCTGTGGCTGCTCAGTTCTGTGTGTGGAAGCAAATCTTTGAAATCAATTCTGTGTGACCATGGCATCCAAGTAATGAGTATTTAAAACAAAGATATGAGAGCACTGGGGAAAAGGAGAAAAGGATGGGCTGAGGAGGGAAACATTCATCTGTTTGAAATGTCAAGGCTTAAAATACTGCTCCCAAGGAATTTCAGGGAGCTTTGAGCCCAGTCAGGAGCTGCCTGCTTGTCCTGCTTCAGGCATTTTGTCATCAGAGAGCTATGGCCTGCTTAGAATGGGGACAACTTTTCCTTTTTTCTGGGTTTGAATGCTCCATAAGACTGCATGTTTGGAAATCCTGATTTATTTATTTTACATTATCAAGATATTAATACAATGGTATACAATCCTGAGTGTATATTTGTCAAGTTGAACCGAAACTTATGTGGTCTGTTGAACAGATGAGATGTTTACATATCTGATGGGTACACATAGCCTTTAGCATATTGAAAAAGTATCTTTCCCACTGTCTATTAAAAAGTTTTGATGCTTCCCACCCACTCCCTCCCAAATTTTCTGATGAATGCTTTGTGTGTTATTGCTTATGGCTTGTAACATTGAAATTACAGCAATTTAATTAAAACAATTAATATTCATGTAGTAATAAATAGTAGGAGCGATTTTGTGAACAAAATTGGTTGCAAGTACCCTTTATGCATACAAATGGTTTAATTTAAATAAATACTATAATTAATGTCTTATAGCATAGATCAGGAAGTGTTTGCAGAGCTCTGTGTTGTGTAGCACTTTCGAAAGACAAAGATCCAGGCACTTGCAAACATGCAAAGAAACAGGGATGAGGGGACAAACAATACAGCCATTGTACTATTTTCTCAGATTTAATCTTCCAAGACACATATAATCACAATTAAAAGAAAGATGCAGGAATGAAAGGAAGGTAAATAGTGAAAACTGAAAGACATAAATCACATTGCTGTGAGAAAAGAGATTTGATTGAAATTCTTGTGAGGAGGTGCTGATTTTGAATCCTCTCACTTGTCACCATTTCATTACATTAGTTTTAGTGAGAAGCTCAATATAAACCCTTCAGTGGATGACAAAAGTCATTGTCTTCCTGCAGATCTATAACTCTAAGCTATCAGGTGTGGAAAAACAACTGACATGCACAAGGACATCCTGTCACCGCACCAAGGTGGGAGAGCACTTTGAATATTAGTGCTGTACTGTGACTTCTCCATAAAGGTCATGTTGACAACATCAAAATTTTTCCCATTTAAATAAAGCTTCATCTACAATATTTTTTGTTTGAAAGCATTCTTCTTCATTAAAATTATTAGTAAGTAGCATTTGGACCTGGGGGAGGACCAGGTGAACCTTTTTTCAGGAGCACTCCATCCTCCTACATTTCATTAACAAGGCTTTCTGCTGGCCTGATTTCCCACTGGAGCAGAGATGCTCTGCAGAGATGATTCTCTTTGCTCTGTGCTGGGTTCCTCTACAGTAATATGACTCCTTTTTGCATGTGGGTGATACTTTTCTTAAAATCTCTCAAGATGGTCATTCCAGTTGTAGCCTGTTATCTTTCTTTCCTCCTTCTTCCCTTCCCTGCCCATTTGCTTATTTCTCCATTTCTCATTCATCATGCCTAGACTTTCAAAGCAGACTGGATTGGACCCACCCTGCTTCTTTAGAGACACTGTTTTGGACCCACACTGTTTCTTTAGAAGCATTTATCCACCATTCAAAATATAGAAGGAATATTGTGGATTTTTTCAAGTAGATATTTCCACTACATCAGAATAAGTCCTAAAATGTCAAAGCTAGAGTAAAGAATAAATACTATTTTACTGCAAGGATCTAAAAGGTATCCCTTTTTCTCTAGGAACTTGAAACACCTGAACTCTGTTCAAATCCTGGTTATACCCAGTTATACCCAGCAGTTTGTCCTAAATTGCAAGCAGCACAGATGTGAAGAATTTGTTCCTACTGCTGTGTGAGTTCTCCTGGGGGCAGAGGCTGCAGAGTACTGAGCTAGGGGAATTATCTTCCCCATATTGAGATTGTTGGTCTTCAACCAAAATTGAAAATTTTAAGAATCAAAATGCAAACAATTAAAAGCCAGCCTAATCTGCAGTCTAACAATTAGAATATTCATACTGTGAACAGGCTAGGCTTCTGCTCCTTCCAGTTTGGTCTTTATCTAATAGTAAAAGGCTGTGTTTGTTAGATAGAAGACAGAAATCCTAACTAGCTCATCCTCTCTGCCTCTTTTTATAAGAGGTATAAATAAGCCTTGCATCAGGGTAGACTGAGAGTGTTATGCCCAAAATTTTATGTACAGTTACCTACTCATCAGTCTGGGAGACGGAATTTCAACTGTATGCTTTGCTGAGAGAGTCAAAAAAGTGGTCATATTTTATTCTGTTTTATTATTATTAGATTGAGAATCTGTTTTTCTATGTAGAAAGACAATATTTTCTAAATATGCAACAAGTATTGTAAAATATTTTTACCTGCAGATGCATAAGGGATTGTAGAAGAGGTATCCCCATAAAAGTGCATAGATTAAGCATAAAGGCAACTAAATAATTATTGACTTACAACAAATTATATTTCAAAGCCTATTCATTCATCTTTCCAGCAGCTTTATTGACTTTGGGTCTTATTTGACTTATTAGTGATATTTTTTGTTTAATTGTAGTCCATTGGTTTTAACCCTTGTTAAAAAACAATTCTTGCCTTGTGAAACATTTTCTGTTTTTCAAGCTAGTACTCTTGTGTGATGATAAATGTGTCATGAGGATGGGGTATTTGAGGGCAACATTTTAGAGAATTGGAATACATAGAAGCAAACGATAGAAGAATGCACTGATAGCCAAAGAAAACTTTGGACTTAGCACAGAAATGGGATTCATTTCCTAAGAAGCTGCTCATTAGAAAGCCTGTATGATTTTAATACTTGAAGAGTTGTGAAGTAATTTTTCGGTTGTGGTTCTTCCCTCAAGGCAAAGCTTATTTTTAAAACATCAGTGTGATATTACTGATAGGTTTCATTTAATAGGAAGGCCAAATGAAAATATCATGTCTACTTCTTTCAGAAAATTCTGATGCATTTCTTCATTTGTATTTTGTCTCATTGAGAAATTTATTAGCCCAAGGACAACTGCCAAAGTTTCATTTGTGTGAACTGTTCTTTTTTTCCCTTCAGTAAAGTGGCTTAGTAACACCCAGTAAATTGCTATCTAATTTTTGTTTCTTTATCCCTTTGCAGTGTACAGTTTCCAGTTGTATTTCTGAAAGTGTTTATTGCAGAAATCTACTGCAATAGGTTTCTGTCATGGTTGCAGCTCAGGTTTAACTGGAATTACATTACATAATTTCAGTACAAAAGGAACCTCTGTCATTGGTCTTGCACAGTATAAAAGGTGTTTAGCAAGAGAAAGAAAGCAATTTCAACTATCATCATACAAAGGTGCTTATGTGGATGTCCTGGAAAACTCCTTTGGCTTCAAAGTCGTTGCTTGATTTTTGCCCAGTCTATCAGAGAAATACACAAAATCTGCTGTATATGAATCAAAGTGGAGATCCTGCACTGGCAGACACTGAAGCACAGGGAGATCCTCCTGAATGTGATGAAGAGCTCCCTTCCTGTGCAGGCAACCGAGCACTGGCACAGATTGCCCAGGGAGATTGTAGAGTCTCCCCCACTGGAGATATTCAAGAATCATGTGGACAGTCCTGTGCCATGGGCTCTAGAATGAAGCTGCTTGAGCAGGAGGTTGGGCCAGATGACCCAGCTCTGTGTGTGACCCTTTGTATGAGGAGAGAATCAAATAGTGGGCAGCTCGTTCAAAGTGTTTCTCTGCAGGAGTGGATGCAAGAGGCAAATTAAAAATTAAGCCAAATACACTGACTTGGTTTTTAAGAATTAGGAGCAGAACAGGAGGGTAAAACCCAAGTGACAATTTCTGAGGGAAGAAAAGAGCTGAGCACTTCTGCTTGAAGCAAGTCAATGGTACTATTTGAGAAGACATTAACCAAAGAAGAGGAAACAGGCATCAAAGCTGTAACATACAGACAAAATCGATTGGGTGGTCCCCACAGATCAGATAAGCTCATCTCCTTAGCCCAATTTCTTTCTAGTAGCAGCAGTGAAGGCCCTGGCAGTGAGAATAAAGGTTAATATTTCTGGAAAGCTGTAGCACTGAACCTCCTGCTCTCCAGAAGAGGGAGCTTAGCGTGGTTTGATGCAATCTTGTTAACCTCTGAGTCCCAGCATAACCTATTCTGAGTCCTTGTCACAGCTGCAGCAACCATCTCCGTGGAACCTCTGCCCCAAAGCACTACCCAGAGTGGTTGCAGCAGCACTCACTCTTTGTTCTAACCATTTGCCTGAAGTGGCCCCTGACTTCCCAGCTCCCCACTACCCTCAAGGGAAAATTTACTCATGATTTGGAGCCTGAGGGATTACTCCAGATCCCATTAGAGTCAACAGTTTCTTAAACCCCTTTTTCATTCATCAACTATGTAATATTGTCCACTCTACTAGGTTCACTGGCACTTTTCTCCAACATCCACTTATTGATCTTTCAGGAATTCTTGCTTTCAGGCTTTCTTTCAGTCACTTTCTGCTGTGGGAAGGAAGCACTGAAAAGGAGAAGGCTAGCAATTGATTTGTTTAAATCAATTGCTCTGGGTCTTGCAATGCTTCTCTTCTGTAGTCTTTCTCTTTTCTTCATACCTTTCACCTTTGGTAACACCAGGTTTTGAATTTCCCTGTTCTTACATAACACTTTGTGTAGGAGTCCTTTACTTTCCTGGAGATCATGACTTTGTCATACTTCTTTATAAAGAGTGAAACTCTGTATTAATTTTTCCTAATTTTCTTAATCCTGGAATTAAGAAAATTAGGAAAAATTAATGCGCACTTTCAATTTGCTTGAGACTCACACTTTTAGTTATTAATGATAGACACAATTGTGTTAATGATTTCACTGAAATGCTACAAAAATGGTCTAGTAAACATTGAGATTATATTACACTGAGAAGGTAATAACAAAAATTGTTGGAGCACTTAAGCTAAGCACTATGAATTTAATATAGACATTATGGATGAAGTGATTGTTTTTCTTGTTATGTTATTGTTTTAAGCTCTACCCTTAACACTTTCATATTCCTCCTAGGATTTCAGAGGGCTTATTCAAAATCTCATTTTATACAGTTACCAGCTTTTTGCATAAAGCAGCATAAATATACTCTCAGTATAATTTAAAATAGTTTGACTATTGCAATTATAACCATATGACTGTGTAATGTGCTATATAACAAACAATTACTTAACTGTGCAGAACAAGATAAGACAATTGGGTTTCTAAAGACAAAGACATTGTCTTGATTTCAGTGTTATTTAAGTATTTGATTTCTGTCTGAAAACAACAATGTTCCATTAGTTCTTAGTGGACTCTACTGTTATAGAAGAGTTAAAAAACCATTTCTTATAGAGGGCAGGGGTATATTGATTTGCAGTGACTCTCAGAGGTTTGCATGGTACGCCCAGGTGTGAATGTTTCCTCTCTAAGGGAAGCCTCTGTATTGCCCTATGATCCCTCTTGTGTGAAGAGAAGATTGCATGAAAAGAGCCTGGGCCTATCAAGAGGAGATTTGGTCTAGAAGTGCTTTCCTACTACAGGAGTTTCATTCTTGGAACTCGGTGACAGAGTAAGGGATGAGGAAGGGCATCTAGAAATGGGTTAACATGTTTTTGTGTGAGTTTAGATGCTGAATTTGGTAGCTGTGTTAGCAGAGTTATGCATAAAGTACCTAAGGCAAATCCCTGTCTAGTTTTATCCTGGTAATGCAGGACATCAGTCCACCACAGCAATTTTGTTACAATAAGAGTCATTGTGGTATCCCATGCTGTGATTCATTAAGGGAAAGATGGGGAGGGGGAAAAGAAAGGGGCATATTAATTCTGATTTATCATTATCCATGGACAGTGATCTCTACAATGAGGCACATGTCTTGAAATTAAGTTCTATCCCTTCTTCATCAAGCAATTTATTTATTAATTTATTTCCTCCTGGAACCCTGTGCTACTATCCAGCAAATACTAAGCAAGTAAAACTGTTGGCTCTTTTGTAGACTCCCATTATATTAGACTGGTTTCAGATATTCCAATTGTGAGATGTGGCAATGAAAGGTGACTATTAGCATTACATTTGCATTTTAATTAGTGGATAATTAGTGTTCTTTAGTGTTCATATTAATGCAATTTAGAAAATAACTTACAGGTGATAATTAAAGAAAATGTGTTTATTCAGTTTTTATCTATCACTCTATAAAAAAATCAAAGGGATTTTTATAGCAAAAAGTGAACTGGAAGGAATCATTCATATTTAATTCTCTTCTTATCATTGTCATGTTCAATTCCATTCATTAAAAAATAGCTCTTAAGCTCTATCTTTAACACTATTTTTTCCCATTGTAAAGCTGCTTCACTCCTGTGATGGTTTGAAATCTTTTCTTATTTCAAGTCTAAATGTATTCATGACTGCTTTATAATCATTTATTCTTGTGCCAGTACTGCCTCTGAGTTAAAGTTCCAGTGTCTCTGCATTTACCCTTTCTTCCCCCACCCTACCTATTACTACATAGAAGTCTTTTCCACCCTCATTGTTCTTATGGTCTAGCTTAGCAGGCCAAGTTCTGCTAGTCTCTTCCAACAGCTCTTTAATTCTCTGCCAGTCCAGGAAAGTGGACTGCTGTTCTGCTGCTTCTGCTCGATCTGCAGCATTGCTACTGTGAGTCAGGTATTTTGAACATATGGAAATGGAAACATCTGTCTTGCAGATGACATCTTGGTAGGAAAATGTATGTGAAGCATAGAGAAAAACTGAAGACTGCAGTATATCTATCTCCTGCTGATTTTTTTAACCAGGATATCTTGGTTTTTGTGTCGGTGTAAATTACAGGTTAAAATTTTCCTGCATCATTTTCTTATATCTCTATAGTTTTAAAGATACTGGAGGACTCTTTGAGGGCCAGCACACCATTTTGTTGATAAGCCTGTTTGTCTTTTCTTGCCTTGTTTGCAAGTTGTCATGACAAATTGATTAATTCAGGTGCCTTTCTTCTACCTCAGATCTGATGCTTTCACTTCCACTCCCTCTAGGAGTCTGTAACACTTTCTCCTAGGACAAAACAATGCTTTGACAGAGGCTTCTTAATGAAATGGTTGTGACTCAGACAAAAAGCTGCTTTGTCTGTGTTATTCATTTTACCTCATGTCTCATTATATCATTAGTGCAGGTTACATGACGCACTCTTACGTGCATTTCATTTTTTCCAAAAGAGATTGTGTCCTTGGGCTAGCCTCCTTCTCTTCCACTAGGTTTTATTTACCTCTGCAGCACCACTTCTTATATTCGATATCAGTGGCTAGAGTTGCTCCTTGCAATAATATCCTGGGAGCCCTCCCAGACCCAGTCAGCTTGAAGGACTATCTACAGCCATTTAATTTACACCACTGTTTCTCTGGGCACTGAGCTCACCCATATGGGTACCTTCTGCTCTTTTCAGCTCTTTTCTGTTCTTCTCTCATTAGAAGTCTGAATCAAAACCCAGGGCTCCTCCTTCCCTAGCTGAAGGGAGTGATAATAACAGTGACATAAAATGAGAACTAGGCACAAGCACAGATGGAAATTTGCTGTAAGAATAACCATTGTGATTAATCTGCATTTCAAATCTATGTCCTCCCCATCCCCTGTCATTTCCCTCTCTCCTCCCCCTACTCCTGTGGCAAAGTCACCAAAAAAGTTGCAGGTTATACACTGATGATTTACTTTTCTATACGTTTATACTATTGTAACAAAATGGTGATCAATAGTTCAGTTACAAAATAGTTTGGAGGGGAGGAAAGGGTTTGGCTGCTTGTGAGGCAGACAGCTCATCTCACGCAATGAGGCTGAACAACTTCTGTTTGATGATTGTCACGCTTGGGTGAAGTGGAGCAGGGAGGGAATAAATGTCTTTCAAATTAGATTGCAAAACTACAGGGCCAAAATGCTGCCTTGAATTTTTAACCAGCCAGAGATCTGGTTAACTAGAATTATGGCTTTATTTAATTTGATAGCTACTTCTCTAATTTGCACTTAAATTACTATGGTCCAGCCCTTTTTGAGAGGGGTCTGTTCTGGAGCTGGTTTTGTCTGCACAGTCCTCCATAGGTACCACCAAGGGCTGTTTTGCCTGCTGCCTCTTCTCCCAGCTTTCAGTGAATGCAGTTATCTCTGCCCAAGCTGGGAGTGAGGCAACATCTGAATTCATTCACAGCATACTAAGACACCTAATTCTGAGAAACTCTCAGGCACTTGCGGTTTCAGATTCTTCAAATGGGGCAAATTCACTGTCAAGATAGACTGTGCCAAAACTTTAGAGGCAAGCAGGAAGGCCCTCAAAGGTCAGGGTAGATATAACCACTGAATTTTAATGGAAAGGCTGCCTTACTGGGTTATAGATTGACAGCCCAAAGGCTTTACAAGAGTTCTGTTTGCTTTAGCAAAGTCTAAAAATGCACTCAAATTTGTTGTTGAAGTAGCACCTCTCAGATCCAGACAATAAAACTAAATAAGCAGAATATAAGGCAAATCTCACAAACTTTGCTTCCAACTAAAAGGCTTCTATCCTATTTCTCAGATGGTAGCACCAGTTAATTTGCTTCTGCTGCTGTTTTAACAGATGAATTACAAATGTGTTTGCTTTTCACAGTAACTTTGGGTTATGCTGGACACATCACACTTGCTTTTGACTGAGCAAAGTCAATGCCGTGTTGTCAGTCTGTTTACATGGATATTTTCATCATCAAAATTTAGACTGTGATCTCAATTGTCAATGGTTTACTAGTGTGATACGTGGAAATATTCTCATAGTAGAGGTCAGGTCTCTTCAGAGTGGCAACAAAACCTTTTGTTTAGAAGGTTAGGTGATATTGTGACTATGCTGATTTATGCCATTTGATAGGCTAGCCCTCCAGTATTAGCCCAAGGGGATAATAAAATTCTTCAGAATAGCTTTAATTCAGAAGTAATGTTCCTGTCTTCCTGCTGCTACCCTCCAAAGGAAAGTGATTGACTTGTATTAGTTGTGATTTCTTTGTCAGGAAAAAAACAACAGGTAAATGGTGCTGCCTCTGCCATCAGCAAGGGGTGTCGGGAGCAGCGTAATGGAACAACAGACAACCTGTTATGACACTCCTGGGTACCTGGAGGAAATCAGTTCACTCCTACTGCCAGAGAAAGGTTTAGGGTAAAAGAATCAATTTACCCCACACAACTTAGGCTTCAAAAGAATAAAGCTGTCCTTTCCAAGTCCTTAGCTGATTGTAGCGGACAGGAGAAATGAGGTGTCACTAATCCTCTTGCTGCTTTCCCTGGCTGTTTGAGAGTACAGATCTCTTTTAAAAAGGCCTCCTGCAGGCAGCTCTCTGGCAGGTGAGTCTGTCTGCAGTGCCAGTGGGGTTCCATATTGTACCCATGTAACAGGGCAGTGGTCATCTTCAAGGTCTTTAAATGTTAGGTTTTCAAAAGAAAACATCCGTTCAGTTTCAGGATAAAAGTCTCTAAATGCCTTGTTTAGTTGGGTTACAGCTTAAATAATAATTAACACTAGATTTGGTAGTGGGACCATGAATTCTATTCTTTTTTCCACAGCTTTCCTAAACTTCACAGTCTGAGGAAGGCTTAATCCTTAGCTTGATTTGCCACTTTATTGCTGTTGTTTGGGCAAAATGCCATCATGCAACTGAAAATTGCTAGGATAGCATGAGCTTGGACAGTCTTACAAATAGTAGATGTAGCAGGAGCACCTGCAAATTCCTTCACTGCTCAGTAGCTGAACACAGTGGACTGGTGTGCACCCTGAGGATAATGTACATCCCTGCACAAGGCATGCAGGTCTGTGCCTTTCCTCATGCCTTGTTTCACCTTCATCAGAAAGCTGTCTTTAAGGGGTATCTTGACTGAAATTATTTCTGCTGGGACAGCCACAAAACAACTGAGCCACTGGGAGCAGGAGGTGGAGGCGTGTTGTGCATATGAGCAGGACTGGACACAGCAGAGACAGCATCCAGCTCGTGGAGGAAGGCATTTTAACAAAGCTAGGCCAGTTCTTTCCTGCAGGCTCCCACTGTGGAGCAAGATCATGACCCTTGTTCTTTTTCAAGCAGACATATTTTCAATTAAAGCTGCCTTCTTAACAAAAAGGGTATGTATTAGAAAGGGCAGGCTGGGACATGTGATGGCTCCTCCAGGCTTTTCCCCTGCAGTGCAGCTGGAACAATGGCCTCAGGCAAGGCTGCTTACCAGAATGGGGGAAAACTTTCTCTTGCTACCTTTCAAGAAAAGGCAAGGGTGGAAGGGCATTTTTTCCTCTGGGAGTTGGGTTTTTTCCTCTATATAGATATCCCCTGTTACTGTTCAGCCAGCATTAGTGTGTCCATTATAAACCTGTTTGTGTGAAACATCTATGTTATATGGTTTCTTAAAAGAAAATCACATATAATTTATAAATGGGAGAAACTTTTGGTTTGTGAAAAAAATAGTATCCTACACAAAAAATAAGAAAAGAGAGAAGCTGTAACATATCATTCCATGTGGTGTCCCAGTGATATCTGTTGCACATCCCCTATTGATCCAGTTACTGGGTCACCACAGCTCTGGCCTCATCAGCTCTTGAGTCTTGCTTGGTCTGAACAGCCTGCAGAGTTGGCTCCTTTCATTATCAAACTGGCATACTAACTGGGACGGGCCTGAAGGTAACCCTTAATAAATTTTTCCTAAGAAAACCCTTGAGTTTCCTTGTTTCTTAGGAACTAACCCTTCATTTCATATTTTTAATGAGTTCCGTATTATTCAGAGCACTGGCTTCTCTGAATTCTTTAAAGACCTACGAAGATGCTAGTAGAGAGATGCATAGGATCATCCTCTTTGCTCTCAGCACTACAAATATGCAGATCTTGACACAGCAGCAAATGACAAAAAAGCAGATGTAGAGTGTCTGGCCTACCCCATATGCTGTCCCTGACATTTGTGAGATGCTGATACTTGTCTTCAGTCTCTTCTGTTGTCCACTCTCTACCTATTTCCTCATCACTCCTGGGACAGGGACAAAAGTCCAGCTTCCATCTTCTCACCTTTCCTTCAGATAACTGCTTCTCTGGAGACTCCTTTGCTTCTCTGTGATACTTTCTCCTTCCATTTCCCAAACTCTTTTAACAGCTCCTTTACTGCAGCTGTGTAAAATTGACACTGCTTTAAACCTAGGTCCTATGGGTGTGCTTTATAGGTGCAGCTGTTTATAGCTGTGACTTGGTTTCACTATTCCACAGAGAATTTTGAACCTATTCCACAACCAGTCAGGTTACTCAGGAAAGGTACACAGTGAGCTGGATACCCCATTTAGCTCTGAAGTAATATCCTGCACATACCCCTTTCATATTTTCCTAATAAAGAGTTCAATGTTCATGTAATTCAGACGAAACATCGCACCCCACCTGTGATTTGTCACCTTCACTGGTCCTTCATTTTCTGAACAAATGTGACTCCCAGCAAGAAAGTGTCACTTCAAAGACCCTGGAAGTCACTTGCAAGACTTACAAGTGTCTTACAAGATGCTATCTTGCCAAGACTGGGACTCAGATGCAAAAGCATAAGTGTGTGGAAGATGAACAGAACTAACAGACTATGAATGCTTTGACTACAATGCAAAACAGAAATTTTCTAAAATGTAATACCTAATTTTCTAAATGTTTTATAAATTGTTTTCTAAAATGTTTTTTTTTAAAAAACAGTATCTTCCTTTTGCTGTGATTTTTGAGAGTCTAGCAATATCTCATAATATGGAGTGAAGGAGATAAGAGAACAAGTTCTCTGCTATAAAACAATAAGGAAGTAGACATGTAACAAATCCTTGAGATACAATCCCTGAGACATAACATGGCTTATTCTTTCATAGTGGTTATAGGGGAGCAGCAGTTGTATGGATTATGAATGACGCATGCCCTGATCCTCCCAGAGTTTGCTTCTGGTCTCCAGGAGGAAATGCCCTTCCACTCTGCAAAACTGCAGCAGCTCAAGAGCTGTGCTACCATTGACTGTTAGCAAGCTTTCATTCCAGTTAAAGGGTCAAAATGTTGTCAAACGAAAATGAATGTTGTGATTCTGCCAGACTGAGGTACTTAACATCATCTTCGCCTCAGTTTTCAACAATGAGACAGGTTGACCTCAGGACAACTGGCCTCTTGAGCTGGTAGAATGGGACAGGCAGCAGAATAACCCTGCTGCAATCCAGGAGGAAGCAGTTCATGAGCTGCTGTGCCATTTAGATGCTCACAAGTCTATGGGACCAGATGGGATCCATGCTAGGGTGACAAGACAGCAGGTGGAAGAGTTCACCAAGGTGCTCTCCATCATTTCTCATCAGTCCTGGCTCACAGGGGAGGTTCCAGATGACTGGACGCTGCCCAGTATGATGCACATCCATAAGAAGGGCTGGAAGGAAGAAAGAGGAAACTACAGGCCTGTCAGCCTGACCTTGGTGCCCAGCAAGGAGCAGATCTTCTTGAGTTCTGACCTTTGAGATCATCAAATCCAACCTATGACCTTACACTGCCAAGGTGGTGTAAGGTCATAGGTTGGATTTGATGATCTCAAAGGTCATTTCCAACTTAACTGATTCTGTGATAAATTTAATAGCTGTGTTAAAATCAAGCAGTTCTTCCAGTCCTGATTAGATCTGTGTCTGGCTGGTCACTCCACCATATTTTGTGGAAGGCCTGTGTAATTTAAAGGAAAATACAGATTTGAAAGCAGGTTCTAAATTGCTCCTCCTCTAGATTTTTCTTTTTCAATATTCTTTTTATTTTCTTTTGATTCCTTGATTCCCATAAAACAGAGGACACAAGCTTGTTTTACGTTACCAAGTAGGCTAGTGGTTGGGCATTTTTGTTTTGGTTTGGGATTTTTCTGTTGGTTTTTTCTTATTCCTTCTTAGATGTTAAAAACCTTCATTCCATGTAGTCCACACATTGGTTTGTAGTCCATCCTAAAGCAATTCTAGCATGGAGCTTTCATAATAAGTTGCACTCACTGAGTTGAAACAATAACTTCAAAGTACCCATGGGGGAAAAAATTGTATAATTTCTTTTCATGTGGATTGCCCTCAGTAAATAATGATGATTAGAACTGTTTTAAAGTACAAATATAAAACTCAGCCATGTATCAACCACTTCCATAGGTGCTACTGCAGAAGCAAAATAAGTTCAACAGACAGGAATTATCTTAGAGGTATTATACAGGCCACAAAAAAACTAAAAGCTCTAAGGACTTGTATGCCCACGCTCTTAAGTTTTGCCAAGTGTATAACAGACTGTATTGAATTATGTACCCATACACCTGTTTTGTTTGGGGTTTTTTTGTAAATCTAGTAATGCTAATTTTTCTAGTGCACATCACTGTTTTCTTTGTGAAGCTCTTCACAGCAGCTTTTAACTCCCAGCTCTGTGCTTTAATAACAATACCATCTGGCAGAGTTTTTCAGGCTTGCCTCTAGGGGTTGAAAGACCATTTTTTTCCATTATAATTCATGAGATTTGGGTGTCCAAAACCCTTGGGCAGTTTTGAATACATCACCTGCATCTTTTGGGGTTCAGAAGTGCTTCGAGATTTTCAGACAGAAAAGCTATTAAGCTGACCTGAAATGATAGGATGCTTTCCAGTATTAATGTTCAATACTCCTTTCTGTGTAAAGTGACCAAAGCTGGCTCTGTTGTACATGGGAGGAAATGTTGTTGGCTTGGTTAAGAGTGAACAAAGCTCTTGAGGACCTTATCAATTACATTTAATTTTTGTTCTGGAAATATTGACCTGAAGCCCAGAAAGATTTTTTTTGTTGTCCATATAAAAGCAACATTTTTTGTGTCTTACATTAGAGCAAAATTAGGTACTCATAGAAGTACATAAAATTCTGGCGAGCCTCAGTAGCAGCCGCTATCTTTGGTATGATATATGTGCAAAAATTTGCTTCAAAATGCTATGCACAAAGGGTGGCCAGCTTTAATGTCAGGTTCCAAAATCTTCATATGATCCCAGCCAACAAAACCCCTTCCATATTTACAGAAGAGATGAGAAAAGAGGGCAGGCAGTTGCTCCTAGTAATCTTGGAGACTGGATTTCGGCTGTGAGGGCAGAACTTAACTGTCCCTTCTTCATCATTTCTGGCAGCTGGGGGCTTGGAGGCTCCCACAGCTGGAACATCTGGACCTAGCTGTTCTGGGGAGTCACATTTGAATTAAACTGGTCACTTCATTCTTAAGCAAATTGCTAAATAGACTGACAGCATAAATGGTTGACACTAAATTATTTCTATTCTGTGAGTAAGTAAAGCCTGTCTGATGGCAGATGTATTTCATAAACATAAGCCAGTCCTTGGCATTTATTATGAAACATTTCTCCATGAAAACTGTGTAAAAATAAAAGTTTCTAAGGCAGAATTAAAAATGTATTCTATCTACTGCAGGAGAATCCTTTCAGCAGAGGTAAGATAGATGGGCTCACTAAAATAGCAAATGATATAAAAGGAAAGTGGCTTCAAGCAGAGGGCAGATATTTGCTGTTAAATGGCAAATAAAAAGTAAGTAGTGAGTCAGTTCAAATAATGTTTGGGGTAATCTATTTGGGTGTGCTTATATAATCTATTTTTAAGATTGGAAACTGCTTAAAAATCTCTGTACTCAGCCTTAAAAGTCTTGTTCGGTTTTATGTTGTTTTGGGCTTATAGCAAAGGTTCCTTCTGTATGTTTTACAGCAAAAAATGGATTTTTGATAAAACTCATGAACTGTCAGAATTTTCATGCAATAGTTTTCTGGACTTAAACATGATACCTCAGATATGACTCAGTTATTAGATTTCTAAGCTGCATGTGGGAGGATGTGGTTCTATGCTCAGTGTAAGCAGATATGTATCTTGTACTACCTCTCAAAATAGTAATTTTACTGCAGGATCTCAATTTTCCCTTGTGCCAGTGTTCACAGGAATCCGATCTGGCTGAAGACTAACCTTCAACTCAGAAAATTAAAAATAAAAAACAAGCGCAAATATTTCAGCAAGGTCAGTTTGCTTGGCTGAGCCAACTCAGTGAAAGGATGGAAGCACAAGGTTAAGGGCAGAGAGGGAACAGGAATCACCCTTCTGGCCCCTATGTGCTCTCCAGGTCAGCTTATGCTTCTAACATCATCACACTCAATATGAAAACACATATAGAGAAAACAGACAGGCAATTCAAGATATCAGAAGCAGCTGGCTACATGCCAGCACATAATAATTCTTGATAAATCACATTGCTGACTGTTGAATCTAGAGGGGGTTGTGTGTTTTTGAGGTTGTGGGTTTTCTTTAAGACTGGCAGCTCTATATTCTACATGGATTTTAGGCAAGATCAGAGAAATAATTAGCTATGTAAGTATGTGCAGAAATTTCTCTCTTAGTGAAACAGAAGGAAATCCTGACAGACCTAGATGAGACAGAAGAAAGGACAGCAATTTTACCAGGAATAAGACACAGGTTTCAGAATAAATGCTGTGTATAAAGAAAATGACAGTAGACTCAGTAGGATGTCAAAAGATATGGTACGGTAATGTCTGCATTAGTATTTGTTGTGAATTTCAAAGACTGCAGACTGACCTCCAGAACAGTTTATTAGCTGGGCTCAGCAAATCACTTCTTCCTTTGTTTGCTGGTATAAGTGAGCAGAAAGGGAATAATACTGTAATTCAAGGAATTACAGGGAATTCATTGCAGAGCATTTGCACCATGTAGACAGTTGTTAAATGATACAAACATTAAAAAGGCAAGACCCCACTTATGCTTGTGGAAGGGTAGAACCTTTGTATTAAAGGGAAAAATAATGTAAACCTATTTGAGAGCAATAATCCAAGAGGGGATTGTTGATTCATGTATACTGTAAGAAAATCATTGTGAGCTACTGCAAGCTTCTATTTATTTCTCCATGTTTCCACCACCACCCCCCTCCTGAGACAGTAACTGTGACTGAAATATTGTTTTTCCATCCCCAGATGGCAGTGCTGCCTTCCAAGATAATAACACTCTGTAGCTCTGGGAGAGAAATGCTGCCGGTCTCTGGCTGTCTTATGTGCCATGTTTCTTTGTTTCAAGGGAAATATGCTACAAATTCTCACGTAACAAGACTCGGGTAATCAGGATGGGCTTTCTCATCCAAGTTTCACACAGCAGCCATCTTCTGTTAGAGGCACTCACCAGATCTCAGCCTATTCACAAGAAATGATGCCTGTGACTACCAGTCAGAAATTCTGCTGAACTTTAACTGTGCAGTTTCAAATACCTTCTAGGTGGACTAGAGAAGCAATAAGCATGATGGCCATTTTGGCTCTTAAAGGTGCTGTAGAAGAAGACTGCACATACTAATCCTGGCTCACAAGCCTTTGGCATCTGGCCTAATCCTGCTTCCACTTTCCTCACTAGCACAATCCTTGCAGTCCTCAACGGGGCAGGCAGTGAGCAGCTTTGTAGGCACTACATCAGGCTGTTACATCAGGCTGTTAAATCTCACACTGGCTTGCAGGCTGAGATCCTGGCTTGGTCCCACCGTGCCTTTCTCTGCACAATTGCATGTCCCTTCAGTTACCTGGAGCAAGAACCAAGCTGTTACTCCACCCTGGGCTACCCTCACTGAGGTGTAACAACAACACACCTTTGCTGGGCAATGCTCGTAACTTTACCCTAAACATAAAATAAGCGTGTATCAGAATAAAGAAACCTGGTGCATAGGGATGGCTGCCAGCTCCAGCAGTGCATTGGAAAGATGATAAGAAGCCCTTAGCCCCTCTAGAGAACCCAGGAGAGCTAGACCTGATGTCTTGGAAAGTGCAGCTTTTCAGCAATTGAAAATCCAACTGAATGCTCTAGCATGTTGTTCTTTTCTATTTCAAGTTGATGAGCAAGGTCCTTCCAGGTTGGGAGGGTACGATCTTTTCCAAAGATCTTCACTCCCACTGCGGCTGTTTGGTGGGTAGCAGGCAGGAAGCTGAAAAAGAACTTGTTCTTTTCCTTCACTGGAGACATTTGTGTGTGTCAAGCCCTCTTTAAAAATTCCTGCTACTTCTTGAATATCCTAAATCCCAGATGGCACTAAACTACACTTCAAGGTAATTCTCTGACCCTCTCCCCCAGCTACCCTGTTTGTGGTTGCTGGGGAGTGGGGAGAGGCTTTTTTCCACCTTCCCTCGTGACATGCTCACGGATCCAGTAAGGAAAGATTAAATACAATCAGAGCTGGGATGTGCATTGTCCTTCTCCTGGCAAGCCCAGGGCAGAGGAGGACAGGGGGCTCCCCAGGACATGGTTGAGCAGGGAGGAAGAAGGGGAGGACAGCAGTAGCTGCACGAACAACCTGCCACAGAGGCTTCATCTGGAGGTGGTGCTGCTCTGTGATGCTCTTTAATTGGAGCAAGCAGTAAATATAACCTGGCCTTCCCAGTTAATAGGATAAGAGAAATGCAGATTTAGTTCAGAGCAGCTACTGTGTTTTTAATGGTGCTTGGGTCACAGCTTCCATCCTCAAGCCTTCCTTTATCCTCTTTTATTCTCTTTGATTTTCTGCATAGGAAAAAAACCTCTTTTTTCAGGAAGGAAATATTTACTGTCCTTTTCCAGGTTTCTCTAATTCATCCCTTCTCACCCCAAATTCCTGTTATGTCCAGAGCCATGTTTTCCAACTCATCACCTCCATGCCCACCTCTTTCACTGACCTCAGAAATTAATAACTCACCCTACCTAAAATGAAGATATATCAAACTTAAATTGTGCATTCTCAGAGGTCTACCGCAGCTGGAATTTCTCTATTCTTCTCTGCTAGCTGTAGAGAGCTTAGAGAAAAATTTTAAAAGTTAAAACTAAAAAAAAAAAAACCTTAAAATAAAATCCATAAGCATTTTTTTTTCTACTGGAAGCACTCAGCCTTCTTGCCTATTGAGAAGACCAGGACATCCTTATCACTATGCCACACACATAGGCCAGCAAATAAACATATCTGTAAATAAAATGTAATAGACATAGCCTTTGGAACAGAGAAGAATAAGCTATCTTTCAAAATGTAGGCTGAATTTTGTGCCATTTTCTCAATCAAAATCCCTCTCCTTCTCAAAAACATGAGCAAAAATGAAAGAGACAGTTTGTTTTAAAAGCTGTATTATCAAACCCCTAAAATATTTTTTTTTCTCCTTAAGTCTGCATACACAGAAAAGAGGCAAAAGGAACTCAGTAATCTCAGCCATTTAAAGACACATCTGCTCATCCCCAGAATTTTATTTTAGCTGTCACCAATTCACCTGAAATGATTATATGGGAAGCCAAGCTTATCAACTCCAGTTTCTTATTTCCAGTGATTACAGCACTTTGCAAGTCTGATGGGTTTTGCCTGCAGAATATGGCAGACTGAAATATAATATTGGTTTATTTTTTAAATAACCAGATTTCTCAGTTCAAAAGAAAACCAACACAAAATATAAACAGCATTACTGCTGCTTCAGAATAAAGATACTTCCATTTTCTAGAATAAGTTTGCTGCCAAATCAATGACTTTTCCATGGCTAGAACATATTTTTCATTTAAATGTTAAATATGTAAAGTTTACTGAAAACAGAGATATTTTATCTGAAATTTAAAAACCCAGAACAGTCCTCTTCCCTCTAAATAGAAGAGAAAATTTGTAAGTGCTTTTTATAATTTCCTTTATATATGTACTGAAAAATTACATTTGACATAACTTGGAAATAGAATCTGTCTTTTTTTTTCCAATGTATTAAATTGGAAGACAGTAGGAAAATTTGTTGCTATGGTTGGATTAAATCACCCTTAGATTAATATTATATACCTTTCACTGTTAATAAACAATGTAAAAAGTAAGAACATTTGGTATCTTCTCCTTAAGACCAAGATGGTACAACACTTTCTGGGATACAGCCATCCCTGGCATACTTGCAGGGTACATGTGGATAAAGGGATATGGTTAAGGGTTTCTCCTTCTTTTGCAGGGAAATATGTGTGAAAAAAAGGCATTGAAAAGTCTATGAAAAAATGAAATTAGAAGTAATTAGAAGAACATGAAACGTTATGGGGTTTAGGAGAAAGGGCTAAGTAAAAAGAGGCTGTGAATTTGCTCATGCACAAATTGTTTTCTTATTTTGCCTATGGAACCCTAGTTAGAAATACACAGGTCGCATAGGAGAGTTGTCAGTCTAATCTTAGATTTCCCTTTGAACCAAAATCTTCTGTCTAGCTGCATGGGTCAAAAAGGGCAGCTGCATTAGAGAGCTAAGCTAGCAGAACTTGGTTAAATGTCTGTCTTCTGACAAATCAGTGGTTTTAAAAACAGAAGTGACTCAGAGACATGGGACAGGAAGGCTATGCACCTCAACTGGCAGCAGCTTCACTCCCCAAATCCTCCCAGGGAAGGTGAACTTCTAAGGAATATTTGTTTTGATCCTGTGTCATGTCTTGTAACTATGCATACTATTGGGACAAAGGGCAATAGAAGGTGCCCGTACCCAATCTTCCTGGTTTGAGCAGTAAGGAATTTGTTGCAGGTCCCCTTTCATAACTTGGCATAACTGGGAGTCCTCTCACTTCTGGTTTTGTCTCTCTGCCATCACCTACTATGCAGCTGGAGCACGAATTTCATTTCAGACATTTTAATTGCAGTGTTCGTTAAGACTACTGATAGATACGACCCACTGCAGGGGCACTTGGTGCTTCAAAGATCTTTCTCTGTCTTGCAAACTGACAGATTTTGTTTTCTTTCCCCATGTGAAAGTACCCGATTCAGCTGGTGAGCAACCACAGTGATTTGGCTGAGTGAGCTGGAGGGGGCCATCCCCCAGAATTCCCAAGACTGAGCCAGCCTGGCCCTCATATCAGGAAGCAGGATCACTCTGCTATCCGGATTGCTTTGCAGCCAGATTTTGTCAATTTCTATTCACTTTTATATTTTTATTTATTTACTCACAATCACTATCTAGGATATTCAACCTGGACCAGATTCTGACATTCTGAAGCCCTAATTACCAGTCTAACAGGGAAGCCTACGTTAATTGTCAGTAAGACAGTGAGACTATTATTGAAGTAACTATTGGCAACAAACCTAAACGCCTGTTATCAGCAAGGGAGAAAGCCTGCCAACCTTATGCTAAAGAGAGTTTTTATGCAGAGTGGGTTTTTGATTTGGGAAATTAAATCAAAATGCAGAGGGTATTTCCAAAAAGAATTATTATGAAGGGATACTAAAAATGAAGATGAAGCCAAGAGAATGAGAAAGAAAATGATGCTTGGGAAATTTTTCCTCTGGATGCATAATCTGGTTTGAGGGAAACAGAAGATGGGAAAATGAACAGAGAAGTTGTCTTTTTATGCACTAGGAGCTGGAGACAGGTTGCTGGGAGTAGCACAGGAGCACTCCTACTGCTTCTAAAATTTCTCAGGGGCTTGATTACTCTGGCTTGCTCAGGTTTAAAGAGACTGATGCCTATGTGGGAATGAAGGAATGTTTCCAAGGAATGGACATTCAAAGCTGGATTTATTTCTATTTTTTTGCTTAATTTCATGGGGCATTACCACAGACAGTCCAGAATCAACTGCACAAATTTCCTGCTGCAGAGATCCTTGATCTCTTTTGCTCTGTACTTGTGACACATTGTAATAATGTGCTTTTACTGTTTAACCATACACTTAGGGTACTCAAGGTTTATGTAGTCCCATAGACCTTTCTGAAATAATTTTTATTGTGTTTACCTGTGTCAGTGAGGGAGATAAATGGTATTAGGTGCCATAATGGCTTAGGTGGTTTGTTGGGGGAACAAACCACCTAACGGCACCTAATACCATCACATGGAGAAAAATTTGCCATGAAATCACATGCCAGCTTGTAGCCTGCTTCCTCTGAAGCACTGGACGTGGCTTAGAGCAAAACTCCTACCCCCAGGTCTTTGTGCCATGCAATCTTGTCAGGTATTTTTATTCACTCCTAAGTTTTATGAAAGTAAATAGGCTAAATCAGCTGCCCTCCTGTACACTTCATTAGGAGTTAATGTTCAATCATAATTTCTCAGAGTTCCAAGGGAAAAAAATCCAGGATAACTTGAAAGATGATCTCAATTTGATATTGACTACCAAATATTGTGGTGGGCTATGACCTCCATGACAGGTGTTTCTCAGAAATTATCTAATAAATCACCACTAAACAACATGGAAAAGTAAAATACATAGATTGCTGTGCAAAGCAATCAGTCAGCTCATTTCTGTTATCTTTGCAGTGCTTTCTTCTGGAGAAGATGTTGGAGAGATCTCTTGGTGCCAATGGATATTTCCACTCACTAAGGCCAGCTCAGTTGTTTAAAGATGTTTGTTCTGCTGGGAAATTTATGTTGATGTACACTGTCATGCTTTAGCCCATTCTGGTAAGAGGATCTTAGGAGAGAGTTGATAGGAGATAGTAAAAAAAACTTCCCAGAGAAAGTGGTAAAACTTCTTTTTAGAAATTCAAGAGTTTTGCCCATCTAACAAAAGTTTTAAAAATATAGACAGTCTTTGGAAAATTCAATTGAAAAAGAATATTTCTCTGTCAGATTCATGGAAGCAGCCACAGTGGGATGTAAGTGCTGAGTTTGGTGTACAGGTATCAACCATCAGGATGAAAATATTGATGTTGAACTGAAGGGCTTTTACTTGGAATATTGTATGTGAGAATCTACATGAGCTTTGAAGCTCTAGCCACACCACCAAGAATTCTTCAGTAAACCACTCATTGTTCTCACAGAAACAAGATTATCCAATCCTCTTAGTAGTTTTTCTGTAATGAAGGATCTAATTTTCTCTTTCCTGATTATTCAGGGTCTTGCCTGATGCAAACTCAAAAGCTAGTACAACTCTGTTCTTTTCCTTGTTACTGCTTGAGTTTTCTAAAGGTAGTTTTAACTTTCTTGATTGCCTTCCCTGCTGTACAATCTAGCACTGAAGTATGATAGCAACTATCACTTGATCTACTGCTGTGATCCTAATCTGAAAAATAATAATTTAATAATGACTCAGTTAAATGCTGTTTATTATGCCAAAGTTTGCAGAATATTTTTTCTTCCTGCGTCTGCTGGGGCATTTTTGTTAATGCTCATAATGGGCCTGTACCAAACCCTCACCAAGTAAAAGGGAACATTCCCCTTGGAGGAATCTGACTTTGGATCAAGCTCTCAAACTCCATTTTGATTTTAAATGGCATCTCCTTCCCCAACCCTCCCACATCTTTGCAATGCATTGAGGGAAGGAAAAAAGCTAACAGTGTTGCAATATCCTTTGCTCATTTGAAGGCAATGCTTTTAGAAGGAAATAAATGTGATATTGTGTACTCCCTTATAATAGCCATGGGTAAAATTATGCTGCATTGGTTATTGTTCTTTACATATATTACCAATTGAAAAGGAAATGAAGTTAGAATTAATGGACCCATTTGTACAAACATGATTGTTAATATTAATATGCAGGGTAAATCAGTTGGCAAGAGCAGAAATAAATTAGTGAGTGTCTCAAACACAGTATTTCACTAGAGACTAACTGCACAGATGCTGAAAATACAATCCTGTAGTTAAACCAGTGTACGGGGAGGCTTCTCTTAGAGTTTGGGAGAATATCAAAGCGTGAATTCCCCACAGTACACTCCTGTTGTCCAAAAGTCTACAGGTGTTGCCAGGAGATTATTAGTGCTTTCTGAGAAAAAGCACTCTGCAAAGGAAGGAGCTGGTGGAAGAAACAACCTTCCCTGTTTCCCTCTATGGCTGCTGGGCTCACACTGCAGCTGCAGGAAATTCTAGATTGATTTTTCATTTGAAAAAATAACCACAGGGAGTGAGTTGGATGCTTTTATTTTTTCTTATTTTTTGGTAGGCTCAGGCAGAGTTGTTATAACCCCGTTTCTGAGCCGTGCCTGTCTGGGGAGAGCACAGGTTGACTTCCTTGTATTGCCACTGTAGGAGCAGACAACACAAGCAGAAAGACTGCAAAAGCAGTTATGTGCAATCTCTTAGGACAAAACCCTGTCCCTAGTTAAGAGGTAAAGCTTTGGAGAGCTCAGTAGGAATCTTAGTAGTAGAGTAGAAGTTTTGGAAGTCAGTTAACCTTGTCTATAAATTTTTCCTCCAAAAACATTCCATTCGTGATCTTTCATTATGATGTTGAAAGTAGTATTTTTGTGCATCAAGCCCAAATTTCTTTTAATTATTAATTATCTTCCAGGCAATTAGTTTTTGGGAAAAGTCACCCATCATAACCACACATCCTTGTTTTGTAATCTCCTTCATTACATTGATTCTTTCAAAAAAAGATGTGATAGTTTTGCTGGCCTATTTCAGAGCCGATTTTAAATTACCTTACTGAGACAAAGCTATCAATCTCTTAATCTGGATAAACTGCAGATCAATCGAAAGCTTTCTTTTTTTATATAACAAGAAAGGGTAATTTTCCTAAAATCAAGGAATACTCTGGGACGTGGTCTTTCTTTGTTTATGTGAAACACTCTAATTTTTTTTCCTTTTATTCATTCACCAAGCTTTTCAAATGTAACATATAATAACATTAGAATAACATTAGAAAAATAAATAACATTAGAAAATAAAATGAAAGTCCCTAAAATGTTATATTCTGCATCTGAATTATAAGAATCCAAATAAAACCCAACATTAAAGCATTGTTTGCTGGAAGAAAAATTGTTATGACTTTGATAGAGAAAAACAAAACCAACCTTGGCTTTTACAGCTTTAATCAAGTAATTTGTGAGAGTAAGAGCTCTGTACTGCTGAGTTATTTTCGGAGCATTTATCACAGGTGTTTCACTTGTGTTCAGCACATCCTGATTCTAATCTTAATACTCTTAACAATAGTAGGGCAGCTTTTGAGAACAAGCAGACTGGCTCTCCTCACAAGCTAACTAACTCTCTCTCTAGTTATTATGTACTGCATTCTTACACAAGCATTATTTATTTGGGATTTGAAAACCTTTTCCAACATTCACTGCATCTAAAAACTAGCTCCATCCACATAGGGGGGTCTTCTTGCATCACTAAGTTGTATGAAGAGAGACATTCACAGAGAAATCTAAAATTTGGGCCAGTTCCTTCAAATCTGAGCAATGATCGGTGTGCTGGACAGCAACCATCTGAAGAAACATTCCTTCTCTGGGTGCTCACCACCTGGGGTCTTCTCATCCAGTTGACTGGCATCTGGGCTGTATTGTGGGCTTAAATCATGATGTCATATAAACAGAAGCAGAAATATCCCAGAGTTCTCTAATTAGCCTCATTAATTCATTACTTGTGAGAGCTCCTGGCTTCACTGGTCCTATGATGGATTGCAGCAAATGCAGTGTGCATCCCAAGCCAAAGGCGAGGGCATGTAAGAGCAATGTCCATGAGATGATCTTCAGATCCAGCAGTGAATATTTCTGTTTAAGTACTTAATGTTTTTTTAAGTACTCCAGATCATTTTTCTTCGAATGATTATGCTTTTACTCTGTGATAAATAAGACTCTGCCTGAGGATACCAGGGGGCATGCAACACCAGAATAATATCTTTGCAACATATTTCGAGTGGAGATCACACCATTTCTAGCTCACCATATGGCTTAGTGCAGCTGTCCTAGCATTAAAATGACCTTCTTCATTACATAAAGGTCACAGATGCAGAATTCAACATTTTGTAACCCTTGGCAGGGGTACAGGCTATGCAGGGAGTACACCTGTTGTCCTGCCTGCAGTTCAGAACACCGTCACCCATTAATTGATTAAAATACAGGGATTGAAATTTAGCTTGCATTGCTGTAGATACCACCAGTTAATAAATGTAGATGTTATCAAACAGTTTATTGTGCTGAGTTTAATAAGAATGCTAACATATTAGCATCAACTTCTTTGTAGGTTTTTCTTTGTTATCCCTAGTAAGCAGAACTTCTACATCTGTCTTTACTCAATCTGGTAATATTCTCATCTTTAAGAAAAGAGAATATAGAAAGGAAATTAAGGCAATGACCACGTGTTTCTGTACATAAAACAGTTAAATTTTTCTTCACTCCTAAAATAATTTTTTTTGCGTATTAATAGTGGAGTGGAGAGAATGCCCAGTTTTAACATCTTCCTCTGCCTTATCCTGCAGAAGATGCTCTGCTAATGAAGAGCTGAACTAGTTTTCCCTGCCAGCAGAAAAACCTCGGGGTGTTCCTCAGTGTGTTTCTCCTGCTGCTTGAGTCAGGCAGCATTTTGAACAAGACGGAGTACTCGGCCTCTTGACTTAATCAGGATTGTGAAGGTCAATAAGGGGCACGGATAACCACTAAAACACACTTCTCCCATAGGAGTGTTCAGCAACATTGCCTTTTGGTGGGTATCACTAGAGAAAAAAAAGCTGTAGTTTGCTTGCACCTCTGAAGAACTGCTAGATAGTATGTTTTAAACAGCATATTCTAAAAAATTCCTTGAATCAAACTGAATTGAATTGAATCAAACAGAGCTACTATTTCAGCTGGAAGGGACCTGCAGCTAGTCCAGCTGCCTGACCGCCTCAGACTTACCTACAGTATGGTATGGTTTTAAGGACATTGTCCAAATGCCTCCTAAATATTGATAGGTTTGGGGAATCAACCATCTCTGTAGGAAGCCTGTTTCAGTGTGTGATACCCTTTCAGTAAAGAAATGTAAGTTGGGCTTGATACTGTTCTTTCCAGCTAACCATCCAAAAGTGCTTTGAGGCAGCCACTTCAAATTCAGTATTCCTTTTGAAGGGATTTCATCAGTACAATGCTAATATATTTAGGAATATCTCAAAACCACTTTCTCTCAGCCAGTCTCAGAGCAGAATATCGCTCATACTATTTCTGCCTGCTCTGTGTATCTTCCTTAGCAATGAGTTTTCATGAAAGCTACTGATTTAGTTTGTCTAGGATGTAACCAAAACATGCTCCCTGACTACCTAACTGGACTTGGAACACCTAATGTAGGAGATATTTCATTACAAAGGGACTCCAATCTGCTGACCTGGGATTTGACATTTTTTCTAAAAATTAATAAACAAATCCTAAAGCATTTGAGAAAATTGACACAAATAACACCCCAAACCAAACAAGCACCCTGAGACTGTATTTTATTCTCACAGGTAATGGGCAAAAAGTAGTAGAAATGGCACTGAAGGTAAAGTACATGATGCTCAGGGAGATTGGCACAGCATTATGAAGCATCTAATTTCAGCTACCAAAGGGCCTCATATTGATTTTTTTTTTTTTCATTCTCTGTGTGTTCTTTTATAGAGACTTCAAATAGAGTCTCTATTCTGCTCTTAGGAAAACCACGTTTCTTGGAGGGCAATGTGGGGGAAGGAAAAGAATAGCTCTTTCTGCTTGAAAAATAGCAGCCTACTTAGCACTTACCAGAGGATTAGACACTCTAATGTTCTGAGAAGTGCTTTTTCAGGTATGTAGAGGGAAGATGGATGCCTTGAGAGTATTTAGAAATTATTTTAATTCCATGCAGGTTGCTGAGTGTTTTCTCATTTGTGCATTGTGAGACAGATCCAGATTCTAGTCATTGCTTTTGGAGCTACAAAATTTAAATTAAGGGCACAGAACATGGAGCAATTCAGAAATACCTGTATTTGTAGGTCACAATTGAAATTATTGAAAATGTTGCTAAACAGAAAATATTCTCTCTTCAGGGCTGCCCCAGCAGCTAGAATCTGACTCCTTGATGTTCAGACAGGGAATATGGAAAACTCCAGTCATGATCCAGGTCTGAATGATTGAAAGATCAACTCTTCATTCAGTCAATTATTTCTGACAGTTTAGAAAATTCTAAATCTTTTCAGGATCAAAGTAAGCTATATTTGCAGCACCAATACATGATTTTATTCCTTTTTTTTTTTTTAGAAGCATTGGTATTCTAAAACAAAATATGCTAATGTTCTAAGAGGCACATAACAATTATTAACATATAAATTTTACATCAGCATGAGGATGGGACAGGACTCACCTTTCCTCACTTTTCCCCAGTTGTTTTTTAGAGAGGCTTTAACCAGAGTCCCTCCAAACTTTTGTCCCCACCATGCCTTCCTAACAGCTGGGGAAGTGTCACACTTCGTGCAGTCGCACACTTGTTTACAGCTGTTCCCTGCAGTCTGTTTCAGAGATTTAAAATGGCCAGAGATCTCAGCAGACATAGAGCTTCCTTTGGATCCCTGACAAATTACTTGTTCTTTGCTTTTTAGAACAACGTTAAAAAAAATAATTGTGTTGGGATTTCAGCAGAGGAAAAGACAAATACTGTAAAAAATACTATTGCTGCTTCTTATGTTTGGCACTGTAACAGACCAAAATATGAGCCATCCAAATGACAGTTTTAGAGAAAGGGGAGGGAAGGAAGGACAGCAAAAAATTCTCATGGCTCAAACAACTTTCCTTTCCCTGCCCCTCCCCCCATGTTATCTGACAGGATTAATAATCCAGCAGGAAATTAAACCTATACACCTGACAAAGAACTGCTTCGATGTGATGTGTGATTATAGATGACTCATTCCCATTCTGGAAGACTGGTCTCTTTTAAAGATTCCAGAAAGCTCTGTTTTCTTTATTTTTTTTTCCCAAAAGACATTTTAGATCTTCATTTTCTAAATATGATCTGTAGATAGTGTTTATTTCATACAAAATAGGAAACATAACAAGCTTCTTTTAATTCTATTTCCTAGATAGTCAAGTGATTATGAATTTATATTCCAGGTTTTTAAATTAAAATATTTTAATACCCTGTTTTCCAAGCCTGTGGAAAGAATTGCTTCCTAGGTGCCTGTGAACTGTGTTTTTAAATGTGTGTGGAGATAGCTGGACACTACTGAAAAAAAAGTCAATGCAATGATATTATTGCAAGCAACCTAATAGTACTTAACCCTTGCATGGCAGCTCTTGCATAAAAGTCTGCAGTGCCTTCACAATGACCAAAATTATTATTTTTCATAACACCGCTAGGATGCAGAGAACAGCTGCACAATGAGTACTCAGTTAAGTGTAGAGAATCACTACTGGTTAAAGTCTTCATCAATAATAAACAGTTCAAGCAGTAACTTCATTTCTATCACTGAAACTGTCAAGGGATTTGAGTTTTCAGCATGTTGTTCCTGAGCTGGAATTTATCCAAGACATCCAGGTTAAGAGGCAAAGTGTGACTTCCAGAAAAATTACCGTGAGTGATACATGATCAAAAAGAGGGCACATCCCAACAGTAAGCCCCATCAAAGGATTAGACCTGCAACATCAGGGTGCTCTTTAATAAACCCCTATCAGAGTATTGACTCAGTACAGACTTAAAAGGAGGACTGCAGTCTAGTGAATCACCAGCACTGTTTAGTGCAGACTGAGTGTAATGTCACTTCATTTGAAGGATTTGACATGATGAGAACACAGTGGTGAGATGTACAGCCTACAACCACCAAGGACTTGTGCTTTCAGGAAAACACATTTAAAATATTGTACTAAATTTACAAGGATTATATTCAACTCAGTGCTATACTGGGCAATCATGACCATGGTAAGTGGTGCACCTATAGGACTAAGAAGACCCTGCACACATTACTGTGAGATGCTCTTATTAACTGCTTATAACATTAAGCAACTTGAATGGTCAAGAACAGCGGGCTTTTTCTGATCAGGTGCATAATTTATTTGTTTTTGAAAGTTCCAGGTGTTTCCAGGATTGATATCACTAACAAAAGAATATTTATTCTACATTAAAAGGTAAGGTGTTTGACTGAGAAACTCGCTGTTATATCCTATTCTCTATTTGTTATTGATTTCTCACTTCTAATAATAATTAGTCCATATTTTTGTTCTTTTAGTATCCTTCTCCTCTAGTAGGGCTTTTACTACACATATAAACCAGTGCTGCCTAAAGCTCTTCAAACCTCTTGTGGATGCTCCTGCCATTGCCTGGGTATCTGACAGGGGTTTCCAGGTCCCAGCTCCTGGAACAAGGCTCAGGGGTGATGTCTGGGTGGCCCTGAGCTCAGGAGCCCCCTGGATCTAATACTCATTCCTGGGTTATCTCTGTCACTGATGCTGCCACCTCATGGGCTCTTATTTGAAAGATAGAGTATTGCACTATTTTTGTAAAGAGCCAAAACTACACATTTTTTAAGTGGTAGCTGATAAATCTGATAACAAAGTTCTGACACGTTCCAGCAAATGGCCTGGACAGCCTTTCTCCTTGTCCAAGGAAAAACTTTCATCTGCTGGCCCTTCTAAGTTTTGCTAGAAAACAGTTTTTTTCCTCTTCAATGGGAAGTGGTTGAACCAAAACACAAATGAGCGAGGAGCTGGAGATAAGAGATGTACAGAAAAGACAGAGCAGAGGACACTAGTGAGAGCTAGAACTGGGAACAATTAATTTGAAACAGTAAATCTGTAAGAGAAAGAAAACAAGAGAGAGGGGAGTTACTTTGAAGAGGAGGGATTAAGGAATGAAAAATAAACCAGGTTGTGTTCAGTGACAATAAAAAATGAGGAGCATCTTAGACATGATGACAGAGGTAGGCAGTGGAGAGAAAGGATGAAATGTGGCAGGCAAGCTTCAAGAACTGGGGAGATGAACATTAGTATAATAAAACTTCCTGAAATGTCAGCTCTTGATACAGCTCAGTAGAAATTCATCCCTTAGATTTTAAGGGTTTTTTCTCCCCCTCAAACTTGCATAAGTAAGGCTTTGCTCAAAGCTTGGTAAGACAGCTAAGATATAAACTCAGATTCTAGGAAATGACAGAACCAAGAGTGACTGTTTCTGTCAGATTTTATCTGGTTTGGGCATTTTTTTTTTCCTTATGTTGCAATGAATGGCTTATATTAAATCTGGGCAGTTATCTAAGGGGAGAGAAGTAAATCCATATCTATTAAAAAGAAAAGGAGAAGCTGAAATAGAAAGATCAAGGAGGGGGAGATCAGTTGGAATGGGTGCAAGGTTTTGGAGCCTTTTCTGAGCTTTATTGTTGGTCACAACTTAGTCCAGTCCAATAAAGATTGAAAATTATAGTCATCTGTTGGCATATGAAAGGCTTCAACTTTTGATAGAAAGCAAAGTATAATTTTCTTGTTTTGACAGAAAAAAGAGTTCTGAAAACAAATTCTATGGGTATGGAGTATAAGTTTTGTTGTTGACAGCTGGGGCACTGTGAATGCCATATGATGAGAGCAGAAATATAGACACCACAAAAAGTTTTGGAAAGACCTTCCAGGGGAAAAATGATGTTGCTTTCCAATGACCCTTACTGGAAGGCTACAGGTGACTTCCCAGACCTTTGATACCAGTGCCTGATGCTACTGCAGGATAACTGCAAGCCCCTTGCATGCACTACTCAGAAGTTGCTGAAGTAGGACCCTTGGTTTATTTCTCTGACCAAATAAAAGGCATAAACCAGTCTGCTTTCCTAAAGCCCTTCTTAAATTTGCAGTAGGTTTGCTTGTAGCAACTGAGGAGATTTACAGATGCATTCAAAAAAACAATATCTGACAGCAAATTCCTCCCTCTTGTACCATCACCATTGCTGGGATACCTTTCAGCATCCTTAGGGAGAACATGTCTTTCCAGTCCTTCACTTGCTCAGCTCAGCCCTCTGATGTGGTTGGTGATTGGTCTCTTTTTGTTCTTCTTGAAGAGCCTGTCTCTTTGATGACAGTCTTTGATGTTCCTGTTTAAGATTCAAAGATACTGCCTTTTTCTACCATAAAAAAGAAAGTTTTAAAGCAAAGCAGAGGTCATAGTAATAAATAGAGTTCATAAAAATCAAACAAAATTAATTAAGATTGTATTGTCAGATTCCTCATAGTTTCTAGTGCAGTGAAAATCACAGATAGCTAACAGATTTTTCTGTATATATTTTTTAATTTAGGTTTGAGGGGTTTTTTTTGTTCTGCTGTATGTTTACACAATTTAGATGAAGCACAAATTATTGCAGTTTCTATGAATAATTTCTAATGTTATTCATGGATTTATTACAGTCATTATGACCATAGTTTCAACTCTTTCAGATGTTGCTTACTTTACTGAAAGACATTATCACTGCTATTGAGAGCATTTGTTTACACAGAGAGGAGGTCTCCTAATAATGTCATCCATCTTTTTTCTCTTTAGGAATTCCTCCAAACCATTTCTTTCTGGTTCCTGGAGGACTTGCCCAAACCCTGCAGTGGCACAACAATGACAAAATAATCATAAGTAGATACCCCCAGAATCTGCAATTTCTTTTACTGGGCGGATAATGACAGTTATGGACAAGAAAATGTCCTTTCCTTCTAATGCAATGAATTTTCCATTGTGGCAGTGCTTTCAGACATAGGAAGGTGCAGTGCTTAAGGATTGAAATGGGCTCTGTGCAGAGCAGTGTGTCATTCACTGCCCTGGCTGTTGGGCTTATTCCCTCTCTGTTATTCCTAACTGGTGTCATAGATTGTCACTTTTGAATTTTAAAGCAATGAAATATGTCATTAATATAATAGACTCCCTGACTTGCATGAGTTCGGATGATCAGAAAATTCATTCCCCGGTAGGGATTTTTAAACTGTAATGAAGAATTAAAAAACCTCACTGCATGTCAAGGAGACTGCCAGATTTTCCTAGGCTCTATCAGTTATAAGGTAGGAAAGGTCAGAGAGTCCAGCTGTTAATGGAAATTATAGAGGAGAGTTAGAATTTGGCCAGCAGAACTTTCTGGGCTCTACACAGGCCAGTGAGCTGTAAACCAGTTTTAAAAGTGCATGCTCGGGAAGGACTATATGTGAATTATGTCACTGTATATATTTTCCTCAGAAAGCACCAAATTAGGATTTCAACCATTCTGACTGGTATTATGACAATTTGGACAATGAGCTAGGAGAGGATACTCATGCAATTTCCAGAACAACATGATTGTATATAGAAATTTTGTGGTTAGAGTGACTAATAGTGAAATAAGGCTTGGGATTTTTTACAGCAGAAAAAAACCCCAGATCTTCCAAAAAGCATCAGAAAGTGGAAATTTCCTCTCTGAGGAGTCTGACACAATTTTGTGGGGTGTTGAGAACATATTAGCTATAAGCCATAGTTCTATTCAGAGCCTCACTCTATAAATGACATTGCAACTGCTTTGCTCAGGAGAAAAGAAAGTGAAGATTTGTAATTTGTGCTGTAGGATTCACTGAAGAGAGTGGGATATAACAAGCAAGCTTCAGCTTGCCCATTACTTGGGGAAATGAAATATCTATTTAAGGCTAATACCTTGTGGCATGTAAATTTTAAAGTTCAGACTAGTTCTCAAACAGTATAGATTGAATATGTATAAATAATTGGCAACTGTTAGACCGTGATATTTACCCTCATAAGGCTGTTATCACAGTGATGTCTCTGCTTGTCATTTCCCAGTATGTATCTTTGAGGGTTTGGTTGGGAATGTATCCTTGAGGATATTGGTACAGTGATGCAGAGCATGAGACAAGTCCTGTACCTTCCCCAGCTCAAGAAGATTCTAAGGATGATCTGGGGCATTCAAGATCAGCAGAGTAGGTAAAGAGAATCACTGAGGTTCAACTGAGTACTGGGAATTCCCCTCTTTACCTGTTCATTAGATAAAGGAGGGAATAGGGGAAGTGAGAAATGGGGCACACTGAGATCTGAGTATCAAGGGCAGATGGTAAAACAGACAGAGGAAGAGATGGACAGATGTCTGTTCCTCTACCCACTGGTGAGTGGGTGAATGATTTGGTGCAGCTACCACCATGCACAGCCCTGAACCCACAGGGTAAGCCCAACCCAGTGACACAGGAAAAGTGCCTTTAGATGAGCCATAACCCAAAACTCACAGCTGGTAACAGCCAGTTGCAAACAACTTCACCTACAGGTATCAATAATAGATTAGACAAATATTCTCTGCTACATGACACTGGTAAAGAGAGTAACAGAGAATGTGGTCTGGGCAAGAGAACAGGGAATGTGAACAGCAATCTAGAGATAGACATGGGGAGGAGGGGCCTGGGAGAAGAAAGAGTGAAAAAGATATGCACTGGGCTAATGCCTGTGGCCTTTCAAACCCCTCACCTCTCCCTGCTGCCTTTACTGCTTGCACACATAGCTTGACAGATTCTTTAGCTAAATTATCAGTGCTACTTTCCACTGGTTTTGTTTTTGCTTATTTTTCAGCCTGAATATGTACTTTTAAGATGGTCTCTGCAACACTGAGAAGCACTATATGAAAGAAGTTGCGTGAGCACCCACCAACATGGAGGCAATTAATTTCCTACTTCTTAGACGTGGGTCCAAGGGGCAAGAATAATGAAACACAATAGGTTGAAAGCAAATGAAAGGAAAGCAAGCAAATCTGTAAGTAGAGCTTCTTGGGGTGGCTTAGAAATACAGCTTTTAAGGTAGAACAATAATTAGAGCGTATTTTCACTTAGACTGTATTTCTGTTACTTTTGTGCCAAATTGTGCAATTTTTCTGGCATTGACACAAAAAGGGAGCACCTGCATCTGCTTCAAAAATCTGAACATTCTTGTCTTAAAAATAAAGCCTTCAGACAGCAAGGCATTTCTCTATCACACATGTTGTTTTCCTTTATTAATTTACAACCTGGATGACAAAAGGAATTATGGCATTTGTTTGTCTGAGGATGTTTTCCTTCCCAGGGGCTTTTGGAACTTGAAGGTAGAAAATCTTTAAGTAGGGATATATTTTATTCTTGAGCAGTGAAATTGCATTCAGTTTTGACTGATGTGAAAGTTATTTATAATAATCAATTGCCTTCAGTAATGCGTCTTGATTGGGAAGATTCTTCAGTGCGTTAAAGCTAATGTCTAAAAATGTTCCACAGAGGATTGCTCACTAGTTTGATCAGCATCTCTTGCACCAGTTGCATCACCTACTGTGTCCTAAAATATCTCTGGACTCGAAATATATCACCAGTGCCACTGTCTCATTTTTATGGGTCATGCCTCCCACTCCCTCATATCTGCTGGGTAGAGAAAAATACACAGAGCTCTCAGGGATTGCAGTTGGTTCCAGCCCCACCCCTGTGGTGAGATGATGAGGAAAGTCATCATGGGGAGCTTCCAGATTCCTCACTTCTTCTCTCTGTATGGGTGTTAAGTGCAGGAGAAGTCCCAAATTACTATTTGTTGGACTTGATTATTCTGCACTGTCCCTTGGAACAACAGACTTCTCCTTTATCAGCTGCTTACTTGCAGACATGCTGTAAGATGTCTGTTCTGGAGGCATGCAGTCCAAACACTCCTATACTAAATCCTGGGTCTGCTATGAAAAGTTACTCCATACTTAAATTGAAAGGCCAAACTTCTGAAATATAGGATGCTTCTGTAATTAGCTTGTCTGTGTAATCTTAATTTGCATACAAATTTGTATGGACAGCTACAGTTCATAATAAAGCTTTCACTACAGGAGCTAGGTCTTGGTAAAAATACATTCTGCATGCAGAGGAGGCAGAGCTGAGGATTTCCAGGCAACCATGGAAAAGGTATTTTCCAACCTATTAATCTTCAAATCCTGTGGACCTGCCAGGATTCCTGATGTAGATGCAGAAATCCCTATGCAGTATAGAATAGTGGAGAGTAAACATAAAGCTGCTCATCACAGAAGGATTTCAAAAAGACTTTTGAGGCTGCTCACCCAAAAAGACAAGACTGTTGCCAATACTAAGTCAGATGAGCCATGCTGTGTGTAGCTGCATCTTGAAAACCTCAAAAAAATGGATGGAAATTTCAGAGTTTACCTGCACAGCTTGACAGGGCTACACCGCAAAGGTTTTCCCCCTGGTGAAAAGTTTTTCCTTAAATCCCTTTTTTATTTTAACTCCTCTTCAAGTAGTTGTTGCCTGCTTTTAGACCAAGCCTAAGACTCTTCAGCAGTCTCAGTATTTCAGGATCTCTCAGTATTTCCTTGTGGTCCAGTAGGTTGTCCAAAACTTGATTCACACTTTCACATGAAGCCTCCCAAGCTCCAGGTAGATGGGAATAGCAACTTCCTCATCTCTTTTAGGGAACCCCTTTCAACAACAGGGTAATTGTCATTTTACCTTGAGAGTAAGGAAGAGCGGGTATTCAAGTTAGAGTCCAACAATAATCTTCTTTTCAGCAGGATTACTACAAATTCTTTAATCACATGTGAGCTTATACTATTCCAAGAGCGGACGTTTGCCTGTCTCCTTGTTGGAAATCATGAAGTTTCCATTTTCCCAGTTCTCTAGTTTATAAAAATCCCTGTGGATTCAAGTAACTCCCTCTAATTTAGCATAATTCATAAATTTGCATGTGTTGCATCCTAGGTCATCACCTAGGTCATTGATTAAGACATCCAACTGTGAGAAAGAGCAACAATTAGACTGCTCTGCTCACTGCTGGTCACCAAGCAGATGCTGAGCTGCTCATTGATAAATTTCAAGCCCAGAGGTACTGTTAATTTTTAGTCCATCTAAACATCATTTCTTCCAGTCCACAATTCCTCATCTGCCAGCTGGCAGAGTATGGAGTCAAAAGCTTTCCTAATGCTGAGATACATGACATCCATGGACAACAAACCTCACTTTGTTGTAGGAGGCACCCAGATTTGCTGAACATCATTTGTCCCTGGTAAATCTGGGGATTGCTGATTAAAGCTGTAAAGATTTTGTTCTTCACTACAATGCTTATTAATGCACCCCAAAAAGAGAGGCTGTGTGATTTTTCCAAGGTCTGAGGAGAGCCTGGCTGCTGTGTAAGTCCCCGGACCCTTCCTTTTAGAAATGGTACCCAGTGCCACTGTGAAAACCTCCAGGGAAATGTGCATTTTCTCTGTGAAGGACAGGGTATTCTGGAATTGTTTTGCCATGACAGAAGGGTCTGAGCTGGGGAAAGCACCATGATCATGGCAGCATACAGTGAGCTCTTGCTGTTCCTTGAAAATTTGGAGGAGACTGTGTAAATCTCATGCCAGGCCATGCCCATATGTGCAGAGGTATTTATCCCAGCTGACTGTGTAATTTGTGTGCAGTCATACCAGTTTTTGGCTTCTCTCTTAGACACCTGAATTAGGAGGACAACTTACCACATACACAATAATTTCTCTACTAAATAATCCAGAACTCTCATTTTAATCAACATTTTAGCTCAACTTCATTCTGTGTTTTTCCCTCTTGGGGGTATAATGATAATAAAGGAATCTGACTCAGTCCCCTGAGTTAAGAAATTGCTCCCTTAGGCAGTGTGACTCGTCCTACTGAGTTCAACTGGAAATTTATTTTGTTGCATAAAATAGAAAAATATGATTCATATACTGTTAATACTCAGCTGCATGTTTGCAATTTGAGCATTTAATGAATTTCAGTTCAACAAATTAATTGCCAGTTTAGCCTGAAAATGTTTTAGAGGTCCTTGGGAATAAGAAAACACAATTGCATTGCCTCATCTGCATGGATCAGCACATGACCTCTGCAGCTAAGACTGTCTTAAGAAAAATGGTTTTTTCTATTTAGAATAGCAATCACCAAGCCAGGAAAACCATTCTCTAAGTGAGGTCACATGCTAAGGGTGCTTTTGCTAACTATTTCTGGGCATTAATGCAAAGAAAATAATTCAAATTTCATCCAAAATAATTTGCTCTCTACTTGAAAACAGTCAGAGGATCATAAAGTTTTGAAACAAATATAGCCTTTTAAAAGACTTCTTTAGGAAAATATTTTAAGATTGATTGTTTTAGAGGGGGCTGCACTTGGAATTGCCTTATTAGTTGTAGTCTTCAATTTTACATCTAGTGCATTGTGAAAAACTTTTGGCCCACTTGAGGCTTCCTGCAATGCAGGCAGGCACTAAACTGCTCATCCTTGATCCTTTGGCTTAAGTGGCAGGATGAGGAATGTCTACACAGAGAGCACAAGCAGCAGCAGCAGCAGTTTGTGTTCTGGAAAAGCTACATTTCAAGACCAAGAGCGTTGAAAGAACAAACTCAGGAATCCTGTCCCCCTGGATTTAGTTGTTTCTAAACCTCAGCCTTAAGAGCTTCCTTCTGCCCTGTAGATGATACTGCTGCAAGTGGTAACAAACACGAAATGCTAATAGAGATTTTTGGAGAGGGTTACTGAAAGGCCAAATGAAAGCTTTGGGAGAAGCATTGTGAGGCTTTGTACTTCCCAGGTTTGTGACTCCGGACCCCGTTAGCAGAAACACAGGAAAAAATCCATCCCAGCATGGATGCCACTAGAATGGTGTTAATTGAGGGCATGGATCATGAAAATATTGCCAGCTTTTGTCTCTTGTAACAAGTTGTTGATTTATATGGGAAATGAGAGCTACAAAGGTGTGTTTGTGGATAAGTATTCATGTTTCTCTCTCAGTATAAAGGGCTGAGAATAGAGGTGAAAAAGCCAAGAAATGAGAAGAGTACAAAAGATACCCACATATCTAGTGAATATTATCTTGTTCAGTAAGTGACATGCTAATTTCCTCTTTGAGCATATATACTGTGGCCCTGCTGAAGTTTATTATCAAGTAAATTAAACTGGAACCTTTGGTATCTCAGTCAGTCCAGATAATAAATGCATTTCATTATTATTTAAAAAAAAAAATAGAAAAGAAAATTGATTTTATTTTCAAAAAATAGTCAGGTGGAGTGATGCATGCTGTCTGCACTGTATTTTAGGTGCTTTATCATGCAATTTCCCATCTCTACATGAAGTTGCTTAGAAGCTAAGGAAAAATAGCAAAAAAATAATTAGAAATTCCAATTTTGTAAAAGCTTGTCACTTTGACTGTACATTAGCTGTCTCTTCAAATGAAGTGAAGTGATGGGTGAAGGATGAAATATGCTAGCTTTGCCCCATGTCTCTGAGCTACTCCTGAAGATAACGTTCTGCTTTACTCACTGCGCTTATTTGAAAAGCATACAGCAAAGTGTTCACAAAACTGTGATCCAAACTTAGCTTCCTTATGTGAGACTTCATTAAAGAGTGAAAAAAAAATAGTGCCTCCAATTCCAAAAGACAATTGTTTGAGCACTGAGAGTCCATGGCCTTTATGCAAGAGAGTTGCATTTTTAAATATGTCCTAAAGTCAGAAAACCAAAAGACCTAGATCTTCAAACCAGCAATCGTGGTTGGTCTCCTGAAGCTGGACTGCAAGGCATGTGCTGTTGTCTTGGTAATTTATATCTATATTTCTCAGAGTTCCTCAAGTAATTGTATTTTTGTTAATTTGTTTGCATTTCATTTGAAAGAGCAATGTATGCCAGGGAAGACAGTAGAAGGTTTGGCAGAGAGGAGATGTCAGTTATTTAGCTGTTGTGACGCTCAATCTTCTTTATTCTTTCTAAATCTGCCATTAGCAGGTTACAATGAACTTAACTCCCTAAAATCTATAAAATCTCAGTAATTCCTTATTGTTTTGCAAATTCCTCAATAGGCTATGCAAGAGAATTTCTCTGTAAAATTAATTTAAATTGTCCTTGAAAACAGAATTATTAAGCATTTGTCAGGTAGTGGCTTGGGGTTTTTGTGTTGTTTTGGTTTCCTTTTTTTTTTCCCAAAAATTTAATATTTCCTTAGAAATAAAGAAACTTTTCTGCTGCCATTGCTGAACTGACTGATGGCTCTGTGTGGGTGTTGCTTATTGTGGTTATGCAAAAGAAACCATGAGTCACAAGCAAGTGGAAGAAAGCAGTTGCTGTAGGCACTGCCACCAGCCCTGGAAGTGGCAGAGTGCTGCAGGCATGGGGAGAGCTGCAGTTCTCTCCCATTTTGGCTCGTCATTTTTCCTGCAGTGTTGCATTTGTCAGATCATTTAAATGTGAAGAGAATGGCTACAAAACAGAAAGAGGACCTGGGACTGAACTAGGCAAAAATACAAAAATAAGATGGATTAGGCAAAAGCAAGAAACAGAAATTGAGAAGTATACTAGTAATGATAAAAGAATTATAGTGAAATTTGATTAGGGACAAGTTTATTACAACCCCCAAACCTAAAGCAGGATTTGCCCACCTGTGATGAAGGATAATGTTTTCCCACCTCCTTTTAATTCAAGTGAGAAAAACAGGATCAGCAGCAAAGCTGCCTTTGGAACAAGTTTATCATTCCGCTAATCCATCAGCATTATCTCCTGAGCTGCTTCCTTCTCCTCTGAGCCTGCAGCAGATGTAGTTACATTGCAAAAAAAAAAAAAATGGAAATCACTTTCCAAGTCATTTCAGTCAGTACCATGAGACTACTTAAGCAGTGCTATGCTGACCACTTGCACTGAGTCTAAGACCCTCCACCTGAGACCCTCTTCTGAGCCTCTCCCTCTGTTCTGATCAGTGAGGTACCAGCAACAGGAGGTGTTGACACAAGACAGTGAAGAATTGCCAAAACCCCAGGAAAAATGAGCAGCCAGTTGTGTGCTGTCAAAATAAAAGGCAATAGGGTTAGAAGAGGAAATAGCAACACATGAATCTTGTGGTCATAGAGAGTTATAAGTAAAAAATAAGTGCCCAAAAAAACCATTACTCTCCCAGTTGTTTAATGAAGATATGAAATGAATAAACAAATAAACAAGAGGTTTGACAGTACTATGACTTTGATGATGAGCTTAAATGTTACAAATGTGGTTGTCCTAGGACATGTGAAGATCCTCTGCATTGTAAAATGATGTAGCTGTCCTCTGTTAATGTATCTGCTTCTCAGTTAGTACACCAAGAAATCATGCTTCAACACAAGTTTCCTTCAACACTTCTGATCTCTCTGTGGAACAAAAGGTAATGAACAAAAGGTAATGGCACTTTCTCAGTTCTAGGCCTGTGTACCAGGGATCCAGAAACCTAACAGAAGCAAAGATATTGATTCATTACAGTACCTTAAAGAAATCAATAACCTTCTAGATGCTGGTTTCTATCTCTGTTTGTTGTGAGGATTCACCAACAGTTATGTTTATTCACCAACAGTTATCTCTGCACCATCATCTGATAGCATTGATTGGGAATAGTGATGCTACCTGATATTACTAAAAAATATTTAGATGTAATTTTTTGTCAAATTGTACTTGCAAGAAGTACAATTTTCCATGGATAGAATTATCTCAGATTTTGTATTCAAATCCATCAAGGGTTTTTTATTTATTAAAAAAGTAGCATTGGCAGACATATACAGCAAAAGTTTAGTTAACAAATGGGGGGGGAGAAAAACCCTCTTTAGTGCAAAAATCAATTCAGTAGAGTGTTGTCACAAATAATCCCAAGACCAAGGTTTTTGTTCTGCACTGCCTGTGGCCAGCTCCTACTCCAGGCAGTAACTAATAGCTTGCAGTTTGGCCTTGTTTTTCTGGGATAGCAGAATAGTGCTTAAAGCAAATTTGAACTAGAGGGAAGAGGCATTAAGACACTGAAGCATATCCCTGAACCTCAGGTAACAAATGCCAGCCTGTGTCTGTGAAACACATTAAAGTAGCTTCAGGGCTGCTGTCACTCATGCTGTCTGCCTGCTCCAGAAGTGCCATTAGGGCTGCTGGAGAGAAGATGAATGGAGTGACTCTTCAGCAACTTCTGGTGGCTTATCTTTGGAGGGGTGGCATGGCACAGAAGTAACCATGGCTCTTTTATGACATGATGACAAGTTGGTTGCATATTAAGCCAGTGAAAACTTGAGACTTTTCATCTGTCTAAGAGTTTGAATGCACTCACTGGATTTTGTTTTAACAAAAGCACCAGTGTCCACAGACTTTCCCATTTGAATATTCCTGAAAAACAAAGCACTTATTTTTTCCTTTACCCTTCAAAGAAATGACAGACTAGCTGCCAGATTGAACTCTCTTTTGTGATGAAATATGTGCCACCAACTCCTTCCTGTCACTATAATCCTTAGATTTACTAATTAGTGTCCTTCAGGGCTGTTAGATGAGGAGTTATGGTCAGAGTATGAGTTCTTTCCACGACATCTTGTTCAGACAGCTAGTCAAGAAGATCAAAGTGTGTCCTGTGTAATACTCTCCAAGAGCAACACCTGTTCAAAAAACATTGGTCTTACAGTTTTCTGACAGCACTTTTCTTCATGAAATTATCCTCCTAACTGATGCCAAAAACAGAGGTCTGCTATTAACAGTAGGCTGGTGCAGAGCCCAGAAGGCAGGGTACTCAGCATGCTTTGGGTAGGCTCACTTTTCTTAAATGTTTCCTTTAATCCTCCAAACCTCTGCAAAGCCAGGTTTTCTCTTTTACTGCAAATGGACTATTTTGAGATAAATATGTGCTAGAAAATTGAAGCACTTTAATGCCCACACCCACCAGACTAATTTTTATGGCATGGCAATGTTTGACAGATAGAAAAGCTGTTGGGCTTTCCTTAGAACTTAAGAAATGAAAGAAAATAAGCTTATAACAAATTGTCTCTGAAACTCCAGGCTGCTTGTGAGACTGACACCACAGAGAGTGCTCTGTGCTGAAAGACACTAAATTCTGGGAAAACAGGTATATGAAAATCAGTAAGGAATAAAGACAAAACTAATGGCAGCATTTCAGCCTCTTTGTTTCAATCCATAAATGTTTCCATTTATATACTTATTTATGTAGGTGGTGATCTCCTATAGTTATTGAAACACAGAACATTGCTATGCAGATGGGACAAATAACCATGATAAGTAGCAACAGAAGTGACTAAAAACCTTAAAAATTACAGGGCAAAGAATATTTTGTCCACCTTTGCATGTATCTGGGTACTACACAGATATGTATATACTGTAAGCAAAGATAATCATATGGGAATCCACAGTCTTCTATAACAGTCTTTATAGTTTTGTGATTTCTGCATGCAGGTTTTGCCACACATGGCAAACCACTATGCACAACCAACCACTACGGTTGGTTTCTTCATCTCTTTAGGCTGTGTTTCCACCATTCCAAATGTGTAGCAGCAGATAAAGTTCCAGTCTCCCAGGTTCTTCTTTTTCTTTCTTTTTCTTTTGTCTATTCTCTGTGAATCAACATTCCAGGCAAGTATCTTTGTCATAAACAGAAAATGTCATAAAAGGTAACCTGAATGTGGTGCAATTCAATCCTTGTCACAAAAAGAAAAAGAATTTACTTTCCTTATTATTTTTCAATCATATTTAAAAAGCAGGGATAATCATCCACAATGGATTTTAATGTATCTCTGTTCCCAGATTTATAAACAGGAATTTATAATGCAAAACTTGTTATAAGGTATAGTTGTCTCAGCTACATGGTCCTGAACAACAACACATTAATTAGCAGTACTCAAAAATGCATCAGAAGAGATATCTTTATTTTTTTGGCAAGATTTTGCTCTTAATGTCCCTGAAGTGGCTCAATACCTTCATCAGTAAAGCAGACATTGACCAAAATTTCACGGATGTGTGATCTATGGTGGTCATTTTTCTGAACACGAATAATTAAATATTACATAAGCCATTAATTGTCAGGGATGTTTGGGGAGCTTGTTTTCTCAGTAAAAAAGCCTTAGAAATCTCAGATTTCCTTCTTGAGAGTTGATATTAGTTGCTAGCAAGACTGTTGCATGAAGACCTAATATGTCTGGTGAGCAGCTATGTCCAAACCACAGCCAAAACACTTATCTTGTCTGGGGAGCTGATGCCTGAGCAGAACTCTTCTGCTTCAGAGGCTGGGTTTGACATTATAAATGGTGCTTATTTTTTGCAGCCACCATCTTTCAGTCTCCAGAGTTAGCAACCAAGCCTTCCAGGCATATTTGTAGGGAAACAAGGCATTCAGAGTCACTCTTTGTTCATTTGAAAATGAAATGAATTAGGCAATGTGCCCTACATGTTTGTCACAAAGGCTAGTATTATTGCTATTTAACCAATGGCTGTCATTTACTGAAATACTGAAACACATATTTAACTTTAATGTTACTGTCACATTTGAATTGATAAGTTAGGTATGCAAATTTGATTTCAAATGAGAAATTAAGTGGCTAATCAGCTGATCATTGCAGTCATAGTATGCCATTAGCATTTTTGGTTTTATGTTGTTATTTATCTATGACTACTGGGTAGTTTTACTCTCACAGCACGTTATTTAATCCAACTGCCATTTTTCTTGTTATATTTAATTAAAACTTATGAAGAAAACAGTTACAAGGGAAATAAAATTATTGTTTTAAAATAGCCTGGTATATACCTTACAGAGGTAGGAACAATGCTAAACATGTCTGTGGATGTAAGATACCACACATACACCTTCAGCACAGAGACCATTCTGTTGAACTAGAATTTTTGTATTTTCCATAGAGTGCTAAATTTATATGAATGGGGTAAAACAAATCAAAGACAGTAACTACTTGATTTTTCACTTTTCCAGTATTTGTACTTTGGATTAGTTTCCATTGTTTTGAGCATTCATCATACTGCCAAGCTACCAGCTGGTCCATTGAAATAATGACAGGTTACTCCTGAAGCATGTTAGGGGAGGTTTTTCTTATACTTGGTTCTCTAGTTTGATCTTCCATATCCAGTCCTCAGATGATTATTCTCTGTGGAAAGCATCAGCAGATTGTTGGAATTTTTTCCCCAGTAACTTGTTTTTTTGTACTGTAGATGAATTTGGAAGAATGCTAAGAAGAATGTTTAAGGCTCTTATAAGCCACTAACTTCCCCTTTTTAAAGAGGGAGATTGGAGTAGAGAAAGTTTGCAGGGAATATACATTGTCAGAACTATCTTTTTGCCTAGAAACTCCAGTAGTTCTTGGCTTGGAGGCAAATTTTACATTTAGTGAGGAGCAACTTCTTTATACACGAAAACCCACACATACTTGATAAGTCAATGTAGACAGATCACACATTTTGAAATTCCAGAATATAAATGCCCCAAAAATGTCATTTTCTCTGAATGTGGAGTGGAAGGAGGTATCTTCCTGCCATTGCAGCTCTGCGCTGCTGTGACTGTACATGGTCTACACCCCCACACTGGATGAGTTGTGTGCTTTTCCAGTTCTCTTCCTGTCCCTTGATCCAGCAGTTTGCAAAAAGCTAACTAGATATTATGCTCAGGGAACAAGGCAGAGCTGAGGCAAAGACTCTGGAAAGATGCATGGCAAACAAAGTGAGAAACTTAGACTGTGAGTTGGACTGGGGGACAAAATTGAAAATTTGGCATAGAGCTTCTGTCAGAGACTTTTAAATGTTTTTGGGCAAGACCAGGAACCTCTGAGAGTAGCCAAAGCTCTTGATCTCTTAAACAGCTTGCACAGTGATGTAGAAACTGGTGAAATTTGGGAAATAAATGAATCTGAAAGAAGCTTCAGTGCCAGCAGGACAGCAGCAACTTCTTAGGCAGTGGTAGTGGGGAGCAAAGCCGGAGGAGGTACCTGGAACCGATACAGAGTTTAGAAGACAACTGAATACCTAGTGAGACAAGAAAAATATAATTGAGCTACCAGAAAGTGAAAATGAGACTAGTTAACAAGACTACTGGGTGAGAGAGAAGGCAATGCAGCAGTGAGTGGGCAGCAGTGCAGAAAAGTAGAGAAGGGCTGGTTATGCAAAAGAACTGGGAGGAGGATGAGAAATTAACTACTTTTCTGGGACTAATGAAGGGAGAGCATGTGTCTTAGGAGCAGTCAGGAGTAGAGCAGAGGCATTTGAGGAGCATGGGCACACTGAATCAAGTTTGGAGAAGGTGGGGAACAAAACATTGAAGTCTGTTCCCAGTAAAACACACTTTTCTGCAGAGCCTGGCATTGGACCTGAGATCCAGGGCCTCTTACATGCAATAGTATGCTATTGTTTCCAATCAAGGCCAGGTGCCCATGAATTGGCAGCAGATGTCACCCGTGTCAATTTTGTCAATTTAGACACAATAATAATGAGGACATGGCAGTTTGATCTCCTTTAGGTGTGATTGCACCTGATCAGAGACCCAGGAAGGGCTCAGTTCATACCAATACCTCTGACACCAGATATACATTGGGGTTAGATAAAAGCTCATGTGTTACCACATACTACAGTATATGAGTACACTACGATATGTTCAACACCAGTGTCTAGAATATCCCCCTATATGTGGAAAACAGCTGAAATTATTAAACCAGAAGCTGTACTGTAATGACTGTATTAAATGGCACTCTTTGGCATAAAAACCTGAGTGATTTCTGCTGACTCTTCTCCATTCTGACAAAAAGAGTTAAAACATTCAGCTGAAGTAGCATCAGAACTTGTTCCCTAGGTTTTGCACCCATAAGTGCATGTCCATGAATGCCCATCTGTTAAGTCTGAAGCTTTTTCTGCTTCTCTAGTTCAACAAACACATGTCTATGTCACCTTGTTTGTCACACAATGGGAAATAGGTTCCACTGAGGGTTGGTGAATAAGCAAGTCTGTGAATTCTGCTCTTAGATATTGTGCAGGGAACATGAGGTTATAGAAATATAAAAATGGACTGGGTTCAGTATACGGAGCCTGGGGTGTTGGTCTATCCAGCTTTAAACCAGTACTTTGCTTTGCACTGATACTCAGTGCTTTCATCCCTTGTCTTCCAGAGCCTGACCTGGGACATGTGCTTTGATTTCCAGGAGTACTATATGAACCTCACTGTAACTGATGCAGTAGTAGCTACACTTTGGGTGGATATGGTAGTGCATAAGTCTGATTAGTTTCAACATTTTGGCTCTGGGGTTCAGACTGAGCACCCAAACATTGTGAGTGCTCCACGCCCGGGCTCTTTGGCTGTCAGAGGGAATTAACACCACTCCTGACAACGCCCAAGGCTTCCCTGTGCATAGTGTGTGTGAAACATCCAAATTGCGTTTTGAAGAGCGCCAGAGAAAAACCTTAAAGGAGATTAAACTTCAGAAGGGTTTGTTTTATGTGTAGTGCCTGAATTCGACACCTAAAAACGAGGAGAAGGAAAACAGTCACAGTCAGCTCATTAAGTGAGGTGGGGGGGAAAAAAGAGTATGTAACTGTTAAATTGGATAATATATCATCTAGAGATGGGCATGATATTGAGTACTCTAGCATTGATTCTTCATTTCCAAATTTTTGAGTGTTAGATGCCATGATCTGTTAATATAGTTCTGCATTTTTTTATATGACTTATAATCTGACAGATGGTAAGATTTTGCAATTATTATTATTATACCTTTATTTCCTCAGAATACGACGTAGTAGTTTTTGGAATATATGCCTAAGGGAAATGTTGGTTATTTCAATGGTTGTGCAAGTTAAAACTGTAGCATACAATATAATGCAAAGGACAATTCTATAGTGATAAGTCAGAGGACCGTATGACTTCATAGGGCTTTTTCTATTTGTGCTTTGTGTGGTTCAGGAAAAGGGAGTTAGCTTTTCTCTGTGTTATCCTGCTGCTCAGCCTCAGGGAAGGACTGGACTTAGACAGGATAAATTAATTTTCATTTGTACTGTGTCTCTCTCCCTTTCTCCCAGCATCACATTTGAAGCTGCTGTGTTGTGTGATCAAAAGGCATGTGATGCAGAAAGGCAGTCAGCCCTGCTACCATCAGCACAACTGTGTACAATACAGATGGTACTAGGGATTATGGAGATTCTATCTGACCAGTAAAGAGAAGAAAAGTATCCAGTCCTTAACAAACGGTTGTATCAATGGGAGTGGGAAAACATTTGATCAGTGTAGGCAAGGTAACACTTAGTAAAAAGCTTAAGGATTAACTTCTAAACTCTAGGTGATGTGGAGAAAGAAAAAAGGAAAATGTTTACCTTCTGAAATCAAATGCATTTTCTTCCCAGGGCACCAAACATCCCACACAGAAAAATCTTCCTTTGGCTAACATGCATTGCCTAACTCCAGAAGTAGTGCCAAGTTAGTCAGAGACAATCAGCCTTCCCAAAGTGAGACCCTGCCTACTTATTGTCTTTGGAGTTAAGCAATGAAATTGAGAGCATCTCAGTTTGTATGATTGGGATTTTTTTTTCCCTTGCCTTGCCTTGCCTTGCCTTGCCTTGCCTTGCCTTGCCTTGCCTTCCCTTCCCTTCCCTCTCTCTCCATCTGAAGTTGCAACATCCTTTCAGTTGCAGTGTCTCCATATCATGTGTCTGGACCCTTTTTTCCTCCGTAAACTCAGAAAATTCAGGTTTTGGTCCAGTTGGCAGGACTGCTGATACATGGACTGTTCTCAGTCCTCCTGATGTGCCTGGAGCTGCCTGAAGGAAAAAAAAAGTGTTGCTGTATGAACAGGATAACTAGCAAGGGATAATCTTGGCAAAAATAATTTCTATTATCACTGTGAAATTTGAGATGATTTCTTTGATTACCTGTTCTAGAAATAATGTATTTCTTAACTGCAGAAATGTTTGTAATGCCTACTCCAGTTAAGTTTTGGAAAACATTTATCATTCTGATCCTGTTTTCAGGTGCTCATAGCTTTATGGAAGCATTCAAATTTCATTTTTCAACCCTGCTTAGCTAATGACAGCTGAAGACATAATGCTTTCTGCTGGTAATCATGTAGAGGAATGTGGTATTGTGGAGAAAACAGTGTTCTACAACTTGAGAAGAAAAGTAGGAGCTTTGATCACTTTAATTTAATAGACTCAGACTATTTATTCTTCTCCTTTACTATAGAAGAAATACCCTGCATATTAGGACTACTTGGTTAATGACAGATCATGAGTCTAATTGTCCTAACCACATCTCCATTGTTTTGTTCTGTCTTCTTACAACAGCATAAAACTTGTCTATACAAAAACAGTGTCACAAAGATGAACATAATGAAGTAATAATATCACTCTCTGTTCTAGAAAGTCTCCACAGTCTTCAAAAAAAGCTGCCTTGAGAGTCTCATTATTCCTTCATCCCATGGCACACAGTTGTCCAGCCTTTGCCTTCAAACTTCTCTCTGCCATGTAGATGAATACATATATCTGCTCTGTCTTTTCTTCAGCTTCCTGAAGCTGGAAGGGAGGATAGGAAACAGTTTCCCACTCAGTGGACCAGGAAAAGATGTGTTTACCATGGATGATACCATTCAGTTCTGCAGGACTCAAAACACCATTTAGTATTGTTATTGCAAAATCGTGTTTATCAGGGAATTCAACTGACTGGCTAAGAACTCCTTTTGAAATTGTCTATTGTGTGGCTTTGAACAGCTCACATGTTCTTTTCAATCTAGAAGAAAAACATCTATAAACCCTCTGCAAACTTACTTTAATATTGCAGCTGATAACAAAGAAATCTGTGCAAGAGAGAAACACACTTCTGCAATTGCTGCAAAACAGTATCCTATTTAAAACAGTCTAGTTCAGATTGCTCTATATCAAGTTATTTTGGAGGCTACCTGATCCCACAAAACCTGAAGCAGTCACTCCTTAAATGCTGTCTTGTTGTTTAACAAGTGCCACCCTTGGTCAAGGGAACAAGAAGTTTCTCCTGTACAAGGTAACATTAAATGAATTTGATAAATGATCTGCCACTTGTGTTTGTGGGAAAAATCTATGAGAGCTTTGTCATGGTCAGCAGGGAAGATTAATAGCAGCTGGGACTTGAGTCAATCAGTGTTGAAACACAGCAAACCAATTAAATAAATGGAAACATTTAACAGAGCCTGTATCAATAAATACAGATGAATATTAATGCAGACCTGTAAGATTTGGAGTGGGGGGAAATAAAACTGTAAAGAATAGAAAATGCTTAGATGGGAAGGGTTTCACTACTCATTTCTGCTGCTGATCACCCAGAAGGATTTGGCACTGGAAGGAAAACTGTGCTAGGACTTGGACAGATAAGCTGGAGCTGTATTATTTTTCCATAATATATCTACTTTACCTTTCTCTCCTATTTTTCAGCTGTAATCTTCACTTAGCTTTTACATGTTTTGGGTTTGTGTGGTTCATATTATTGACTCATAACAGAGAACACACATGAATTCTTGTGTTTAATGACATGATCAAGGCAAAGTTCATGACTGGATTTTTAAATGTTCAGCACCACAGGATAGTTAATATAAATATGGGCACTGCCGTTTCCCTAGGTCAATTCTTCAGTGGGTGGAAACTCTTCTAGCTGCATACAATAAGACCATCCTTGTCACTGGGGAAGTTTCTCTGGACTAGTTAACTTTCTGAATTTTCCCAGAGACCCTGTTTATAACTTATGAAGATGAGGCTGTTGATGATGACAGGAGTCTTAGGACAGCAATTAGGCAGCTCTTAAGAGATGTTTAGGTTTAACTAATGCTGTAGATGTATCTTTTAAGAGCATGAGAAAGTACTGGGCAGTGCTTGAAGGCGGTCTGACTGTGACAATAAGGAGAACTATGGTGAAATGCAAATGCTGAGGATTAGTAAGTGGACACAAAGATATTAAAATTCCTACATCAAAGAAAGCAGTGCTCAAAAATAATTTATATACTCTGGTGTGCTGGAGGAAAGAGTATGTTATTCAGATTGGAATTTTGCAGAACTTTGGAAAAAAAAATCAATGATTATAAAAATCATGAGGCATTTTTGTCTTTTAAATTACTGAAAAGGGGAATTCGTATTCAGAATAAGGAATGGAATAACTTATGTCGTTCTCCTCCACTCCATGACCACAGCATTAGTAACTTAGACATACACACACACACAGAAGATTTTGAAAATATATGACATTTTCTTAAGAACTTGATTTCTGCATGGCAACCAGTTATCTTTGGGGTGCAGCTTTCTTTCATAAGGGAACACTGCTGGAAGGGCTCTAAACAAGCCTCCTTCTATAGAATACTAATTTAATTCAAGTATCTCTCTCAGCTGGGATGTGCCCCTGAAAGAAAGGAGAAACAAAACAGAGCATCATGCAGTTAAATTCATCTTGCTGTATCTCAGCTTCAGTAAGTTGGTGGATGGTATGACCTCAGAGAGGTTCATCTCACTGCTAAGGGGAATTGTTCAGCTGAGTGAGAGCAGACAGGAAAGCAAGCAAACAAACCAACAACAACTGCTCCTTCTAATTACAGACTGAACCAAAAAGGATCAAAATTTACTCTCTGCACCTGATGTAGTTGTTTTAAAAATTGTATATTCTACACTAACATAATTTGGAGCAGTTTGAAATTTCATTTCTGTTTTTTAGTTGTAAGAGGCACCTTTTTATTGCTTTATAATGGCATGAACATCAAAATGTTCAATATTTTTAGAAGTTAAGCACTAGGAAAATAAGTTTGCTTGCTGCCTTCCTCTCTTTCCCAGGAGGGCAATGGAGCACCTGCATATAAATAAAAATACAGCTTTGACCAGTTGTCAGGAAGAGGGGGAAATATCCATTACTTAGCAAAGCAATAGGTTTTAAAATTAAAATCTAGCATGAAGGCAATAAGAAAAACTACTATGGCAAAAGGCTGGTACAAAGACAACCACATTGTCTATTGAATTTTGATCCCCTATTTTACCCTTAGGACTCTTGAATTGGCCTACTGTATCTTGACAACACCATAAAAACTTAATAACAATTCTTTTGGTTTTAGACAACCATTCATTTTCAGGCAAGTTTTATCAAGATAACCATTCTGATAGAATACAAATATGTTCTTATTCATGTTGTGAAAATCACTGCAGAAATGTGCTGGTTCTTCTTCCTCTTCTTGCTGTGCTTCACAGAGCTAATATATTAACATGGCTTGAACCCTTGAACACATCATTTTCACTAGAGGAATTCTGAAATTTCAACTTTTCTGGCATATTCTAAACATGCAAAATATTCCTTAAAAGGGCACAGCAGCAAAAAGTTTCTCTTTACTATCTCTCCTTTGGCACATTAGATTTTTATTTTGTTTTGTCGCTTGTATGTGTAGTCATCTTTGTGATGACTCCTGAAATGAGAAAAATAATTAAAATAACACCAATGTCAACCCTGAGACAAGCAGAAATCCTTTCTCAGACAGTCCTCAGGTCTGTGCCTTCCCTAACTACTTAAACCATCAAAGAAGACCCAATTTAAATTAAGAGGCTCTAATAATATCTTGAGACTTTTCCTAATAATTGCATCCATATGTAGGCATAGGAGGAATTTATAGGTAATACTCTATGCTTCATAACAGATAAAAATGGATGGGAATGTCCACTGTTTTTTGTGAAAATATTCCCCCTAAATGTCCATCTTTCAATTAAGAGAGTTCCTCAGAAAGTGGAAGTGAACAGCTGAGAGTATAATTGTAACATGCTATAGAATTATGGAATTACTTGGTTTGGAAGGGACCTTAAATATCATCTCATTCCAAATGCCCTGCCATGGGTATATAGTTTCATTATAATTGTCTAGTTCTACTGTTTCATGCTATAGATTTTCATTGCAAATTCCCAACTGTAGATGAATTTAAACTGCATAATTCTTAGTGCATTATTAGACTGTCTAGATGGCTTATACCAAGAGAGACTTGGAGGTGCTATCAATTTCTTTGCACTATTGAATTGTTTGCTTAAAAGAAGAAGATAAAACCCCATGTTCACCCTACATGATGGCACAGAATAACTGAGGTTTTCCTGTTATGGCTGAAAAGAACCCCTGCTCTGGGTGCTGCTGGGAATAATGGAGTTTTGTTGGCTCAGCATGGTGTGTCCATTTGAGACACTGGGATGGGAATTTCACTGAGACTATTATTAGAGCTCCTGTCTCCCCAACATCTCAAACAAAAACTGAGCCAAACCAGTGGGAAAATGCATAACTCATAGTCACATTGATAGGCAAGAATTTTTCATTTTAGAGCAGTGACAAGCGCCCAAGCCACATTTTTAAATGTTTTGTGCTTTCTCAAAGGCAACTGGATTATCAAAATAAGGTTCTTATTAGTAAGGCTTTTTAACAGCTCAAGTAGACAGTTTTATCTGACCAGGATATGAGAGAAGTTTCTTCAAAGAACTCAAAAAATAAGCCCAGTGTCCTGATCCCCAATGTCATGTGCTGCAGTGCTGCAGAGTAGAGGTATCCCACTGGCTTCCTGCAGCAAGTGACAGTAAATTATTTTTCTGTTCATTACCATATAAAATGAGAATAGTGTTTTATTCACCTATTCAGAGACACACTGCTGGTCGGTTCAGCATAATTAGTTAAAAATATACTGTTTTAGCAGAACATAGCTGACTAATTTCCTAGCTTAGAAGACACAGGTGTGTGAGGATAAAAGCTTTCTTTGTTTGAATAAACAGAAAATGTCTCATAGCTTTTCAAATAACTTCCTTTAAAAGAATTTAGGTAAATGAAGACAGAAGTACCTGTTCAATATTTATTCATTGAAAAGCAGAGAGAATTTCTGCTCTGTCTTGTTTTTGAAACAATGTTAGAAGCTGTCCTAGTATGATGGTAATGAGCCTAATGAATTGTCACTGGAGATGAATTTGGTCCTGGTATCTCTGTTTTCACCTGTCAGGAAAAAAATGTTTTTAATCTAAGTCTACATATTAATCACTCACAGACAAGGAGACAAGTCCTGGAACAATTCAGTCTTCTTTATATGGACTTTCCAATACAGCTTGTTATATAATGAGAGGAAAGGAAAGGAAACTCAAGATCACTCAATTTTTATAAGGACCCTGAATCAGTTCCACAGATTTTATCAGGTTTACCCCCAAACTCAAGAACTTCTAACTGGATTAATCATTGTCCGAGAAAATGCACAAATTTAAAAGTATATTTGGAGCATGGAAAAGAGAAAACAGCTTGGAAATTTATTATCTGACTTGTTTACAAATGGTTGCTTTAAAAGAAATTTGGGTTACTTTTAAATATCTTGAATATTCTAACTTTCAGATTGGTGGGAAAAGTGCTGTGCTCATGCTCTTCCTAGACAGGCAAGATACTCCTGCCAGCCCTGAGGGTGGCCCTGCAGTGTCTGGGCAAAGGGCCTGGGATCTGTGGGCTGGCAGTGGCCAGGGAGGGGCTCTGGAGGCAAGGCTGAGCTCTCCTGCCTTCCCTCAGACCTGCCCTCCCTGCACCAAACCCTCTGGAATATCTGACAGGCCCAGATCCCTGTGCCCAGACTAGAGGGAAATATGTTCACTTTAAAAAGCAGTCTCTTCTGTCTACATTTACCATGGCCTAAGATTTTTCTTGGAAAATATGAGCCATGAGACTGTGGAAAAAACTTCCACAGTCTCATGGCTCCCAAATTCAGTATTGATAGCATGCATCTCCCGGAGAGCTTTAATTTAAGACTAATTCTGCCAGGTAGCCTAATTTGGAAGTTAGATTAAAGAGATCTTTCTTTAATCAGTAACATTTCTCTCATTAATAAAGACTTGTCTTTAGTGGATGCATTGACTTACAGACCTAGTGGAAATTATTTGTTGTTTTGGCTTGTTCTAAAAACATCACATTATATAACAAAGATTTCAAGATACTGCCATTTTGAAATTGTTGTATTTTTGTGATTTCTTTTGTCAAAAAGAGGTTGGTTTCTCTTTCCTCACCACAATAGAATAATTGGTGGGCTGGCATGAATGAGTCGTGAGCTGCATACATCAGGGCTACTTAAGTCAACTTAAAGTCCTTCAAACCTCAGTTGATAATTAGAAATGAGAGTATAGGCAGGGTCCTCAAATCCTGATTAGAAGTCACTTAAAATAATTACAGAAGGAATGAATGCAATTTGAAATATTCTCACCCTGGTAGGCTAATTCTGTTTGGTGAGCAGAAATCTCCATAAAATATGCTTAAATTTGATAATGTAAAAGTTCAGAATATGTGTTTAAAAAAAAGTCATTGCTCAGATATACAAAATAGCCCCAAGCAAACAGAAATAAATGTCAGCAGGAAGTTAACAGTCATATAGTGTTTAACATTAGGTGTTATGTTCTCTATTACACTACTTAGAATTGCTATTATTACATTGTCTTCAGTAGTGGAAACATTACTTTGATAAACCAGCTATATTTAGGCATAACTGCCCTAACTTTTTTATCATTCATGACATTCACTTGCAAAACGCCCTTGTGATTTCATTATGTGAGTTTATTTGCACCCTCATCTCCTCATATTTTAACCTGAATTTTCTCCCATGTATGCAATTATTTCCTCCTTTTACTTTTCCTGTTTTGATTTCTGCACTTGTGAGACACTGATTGAGAATCGCAGCTGTTTGGGAATGAGGTTAAAAATATCTGCTTGGGCCCACTGTAAAGCTTGAGAACTGTTTTTATTTTTGGAGACCCCTTGTATTTCCCAAAAATCTTCTGAAGAGTAACATACACATTATGGAGTACTGCTGTCATCTCAAAGCAGCCTTCCATAAAGTATTGACCATTAGTGCACTATCTGTCCTACTGCATCACTCACATGATTCATCAAGAGCCAAGAAGGAACAGTTTGATTTTTCTGGCTAGTACACAATCAACCTTAATGTATTTGCTGAGTTTTAAATTCAAAGCCAGGTATTGCAAGGATTACAGATAATACAATGTCATTAAAAGCTTTTGTGTCTTCATCAAGAGCTGTAGTTTAAGCCATATGTATCCTACACCTTCCTTTTGACTGTTTTTTAGATTTTTTTGTTGATTCCCACTTGCTCTTGCTTAGAATTCACATTGCCTTGGGAATAGATTTACAGCTTTGTCCTTATCATGTCATTGTGTAGACGGCAGAGCAGTACTGCAATGATATTTTGCTTTCATAGTAAACCTGTTTTCACTTCTTCTCCAAGTCTGTGACCTATCAGGATTTCTAAAGGAAAAAAAATTTGAGTGACTCTTTCTCTTCCTGCCAACAGAAATGAGAGCAGCAACTTACATTAATGCTCCTACTGAATTTTGTTTTTTAAAACTATATTTATGTAGCACAGAATGAGAAGAGAATTTCTTCTGCAGAGATATCTATCCTAGCAGATAGATGTTCATGCTCCTTTACAGGAGGACTGTGTCTGTTTGATGGACCCACATGCACACCTCTTGTCACAACTGTTTCCTGTCAGCTTTGTGCTGACCCATTTTGGTTTTGTGCAACAAGAGGCCAGGAAAGCATCGGCAGGATTGCATGCATTTGTCCAGAAGTTCCTCAAACATGTGGAAGGATTTTAAATATGTACATTTTGCTAACCCAAGAGCCAAACTGACTCTCAGAAACCTGCAGCCTAAGGATGTCAGAGCACAGTTTCGGATCTTCCATTCTGGGGAGTGTCCACAGAGGGTGACTGTGAAAAGCTGTGGCTTTGAGCTGGTGGCACTCCTCGTGCCTTTATGTTGTCCAGGAAAGTGGAGTCACCATCCCTGGATGTGTTTGAAAAACAACTGGACATGGCACTTAGTGATATGGTTTAGTTGACACAGTAGTTTTTCCTCAAAGTTTGCACATGATCATCTTGGAGGTCTTTTCCAATCTAAATGATTTTATGGTTCTGCCATGTGAGAAGCAGACATTTGTGATCATTTAACTCACTTACGGAGAACTCTAGGTCAATCCAGTGAAGGAGTGCACAAGAAAATGTTAATTCTTTATTTAGGATTTGTTTAAGTTTAGATAGGTTTATAACAATTTTTAAATTAAAATCAAAATTACAGAAACAGAAAAACATGCCCATTTCAGGATATTTCACCAGGAACTTCTCACCATGCATAAACTAGTTTTAATTCATATATCTTATTGATCTCAATAGAGGAAAAAACAGTGCTGCAAAATTCCTTGGCTGATTGAGGAAAGGTTACCTTTTAGGTGAACAAAGTAGAAATGTGTGTTTAGTGGCAGACTGTGTTGGCTATATGATTATGGACATTTAAATCATGTAAGTACTTTTCCTGTCCTTGAAAATAGAGATGCTCAAAAGTTCTTTGTAGAGTGCATCATAAAAGACAGTGGTCAAACAGGAGTGACACACAGGTGCTGAAGCTTTTAGCAATATTTCTTTTACCTTTTAAAAAAGAAATTTGATTTGCAGTTGATCTCTAACTTCTTTTTTCTTTTGAGATTACATTGAAAAAATAGGGGAAGATAAACTACATATCAAGTTATGACTGTTTTTTAAAAATTAGGTACAATTTTGTGAATTTATCAGAATATTATGATCATTTATTCTGCATGCTATCTTAGTTTAAAAATCTCAGGATGGAATATCTCTTTTCCCTCTATTATCTGGGGCTGTCTACTTCTAGGAAATCCACACTGATGTTGTTCATAGAAGGATGATACAACAGGAAGTATTTTCATTCTAGGTTTGTTAAGGAAATGAGTTTGAATTTCTTTTTAATGACCAATAATAAACAACCATAAAAATGTGCTCTATCCAATGAAATATTGAGATCAAATTGTGAGATTCATTTTATTTTTTCTTCCCTCAGCTTAATGGGTATAGTAAGTGCTAAAGTGATCCTTCATAGAGCACAGCACCTCAATTTAATGGGCATATGGCATAAGGTCAGCTTTGGAAAATTGTCATTCTTACATTGTTTCTTTGCCAAAACATTGCTATTGAATTTTAGAAACACTAATTTAAATACAGAATGTCAGGAATATATTGGAGGAAGGCTTGTTTTATATAGTATCTGTTATAGCTTAGAATCCTCAAATACCACTTTTGTTGTGTAGCCAGCTTTTAAACTAAACTCCACAGTGTTGGCTAGATGAGAGAGGGAAAAAAGTCCCTGCTCCACTCTGTGCCCAGCTTCTGCATCTGACCCTCCATTTAGGGCCTCACATAGAGTGTACCTGGCTTACTTTCAAGCCTTTACACAAACATATTTTCTGCAAAAGGCTTCAGTCTGGCTGGATCCGCTGTAGATTCCTAGCACCAATTCAAACTTATAACACCCAACAAACCGGACATGATGTTTATTGGGTGGCTTCAGCTGTTCCTGCCAGCCAGGAGGGCACCATCAGACTGTGGCTAGTAAAACTCCACACAAAATGCACTTAATGTCTCCACAAACCTCCTCCAGTCTGGGAACATGTTTGGTGGTAAAGTGAGAAGCAGTACAAGGAGACACCTAATCCTTTCTAATATCTGTTCCTGTCAGGGAGTTTTTTCTTTCTAGCAGAAGCTGTTTCCACTTAGCAAGGCACTTCTGGAGCTTTTCACATGGCCAAGGGAAGGTAGAGCTGCTAAGCTGGGCTGCTCAGGTGTCACCTGACCCACAGCTGGGGCCAGCTCAGCAGCCAGGACTGGAAAGTTCTGCAGACCCTTCTTTTGGACAAGGTGTGACACCATGCTGCAGGTGGCAGCCCAGAGCAGCTCTCCGTGCACAAGAGAGCTCCAGCACAGGGGTTTCAGACCTGCTGTCTCCACAGGGCTCTTTGGCCTCTGCCCTGGTGTGCTCACTGCATCTCCCTCTGTCCACATATTGGTTTTCCACCCTGATGCCTGCAAAGGATATTGCAAAAATGTTATGGCTCTTTTCCTTGAGGTCTGGGTAAGTACAATTGTAGGAGTCTTTCTTCCTCTGCTTTTGAGTCCTGACACCCTAATCTACACCCATGGCATTTCATTCCTGACCTATTTAAACATATGACCTGTACTTGTTGGCAGAAATGAAAGTTTTGATCTGACACAAGGGGATTTGAGTGTCATGTGCTACCAGCAGAGATCACCACATACAAGAGTGCTTCACAATTAAAGATATTGCAGCCCCCCATGGTATTACATGGTATTTACTCTAATAGAGTAAAGCTACATTAAAAAAAAATTCTGAGAAACTGAAAAATCCTATTCACTATGCACAAAGTTGGATTTTAATATATGCTCAGGTGTCCATGAAAATTAATGAAATGTCAGTTTGAGAGTTGGAAATATATTTTAATATGAGATAATATTTTAATAATTGGATAATATTTTGACTGAGTGAAGATAAAGTACATACCATGTAGTCAGATAAATAGAAAACTCTGCTGCACTTACTTGCCAAGCATACATGCAAATAATTGCATTGAAGTGGAGCAGTATTTACACCAGCTGAGAATTAATACCATATTTAGCAGGATGCATGGGAAAGTGGATACACTGCTTCACCTGTGTCCTAGGGTGACGTTATGATGCTTGTATCCCCATTCGTGTGTTCTGTTAATGTTGGATATTATGTTCTGTACCTTTAAGACCGGCTCTGAAGAGGGAAAGTTTTGTTTGGGTCTTCTTATCAGCCTGACGGGACACAGAGACTGCAGCTTTTGCTTTTTGCTTTGCTCTCTCGCTCTTGCTTGCTTCGCTTCTGCTTGCTTTTGCTCTTTAGCTAGTTTAGCTAAACTGTCCAATTTCTTCCTGGACGGTTTCTCCTTTCCTTTTTCTGACCATTTCGAGCCTGCTCCGGACTGGGACCTGAGAAACACCAAGATCCTGCACCTTGCGGCCTGCAGCAGCAGCCCCAGCGCCGGAGGGACTGAGAACAGAGCGACCACCCCCCAAGAGAGACTTTCTGAATTTGTCACCTTTTTTCAGAGCGGTGTCATCCGGTATTGTTCATTTTGTGTGCTGGGGGGTGCTGTGCTTGTTAAACAAACAGGCTCTTTCCACTCCTCTCCGAGGAATCCTTCCCGAACCGGTTGGGGGGAGGGGCTGTGTGGGTTTGCTTACTGGAGAAGCCCTAATTTGGAAATTCTCCTCCAAATTTGCCCTAAACCTCGACAACCTGTGAGATGTATTTTTATTTCCATAAAAGCCAAAATTATGAGGAATTACTGAAATAGATTTCAGCACCTTCTGTTAGGTATGGTGTGATGATAGTGTGCTAATGGACATCAAACAGTATGAGTTGAAAGTAGCTGTAATCTTCATGCCTGTTAACAGTTGTAAATCACTGACATTAACTGTAATATCATTCAGCATGGAGTTTAAGACATTGGTGGGCAGATGAAGGAAAGGGGAATTAAATCACATTTTCTTTGGAAAACTGCATGTAGTCCTTTGCTTTGTCTTTCATGCCTGCTCTCACACTAAAAAGAAATCTCAACCTTTTTATTATGATTATTAGTCATATTATAGTAGTAGCAGTAGTAGTTGTAGTAGCAGCCACTAATTTCAACTGAATTTGGCAGAAAACTGAAGCTCTCACAATTTTTTAACTTTGGCAAGTGTTATGGAGCTGTGACACTGTTGCAGTAGGTCCAGTAAATAAAGGCTGATGTTAGCTCACCAAGCAATGCTTGGTCTAAGAAACAGCCTCCATATGCTTTGGTATTTCTTGCACCTTCTAACACAACAATCACCCACAGGGCACTGACCTATAGGAAGACAGACCATTTGGTTTGGTGGCTGCTGAACTAGTGTTTTAGTTCACAGGGGATGTTGCTCAAAAATTTAATCCTAAACTGTCAATAGAAATACTGCATTGTTGCAATATGTTGTGAAATGGGTGTTTGTTTTATTTTATTTTATTTTATACTATTTTATACTATTTTATTTTATTTTAATCAACAGTGTATTCATAAGTGACTGGTTGAACAATATGTACAACACTTCCATTCTTTCCTAAGAGAGTAAAGTCAGTTTCCACCTATTTCTTTTCTGTCTGAAGCTCTGACACTGGTTCTGTGGTTATAATTCTATTTCAAATACTGATATACAGAGCTATTCCCATGAAATTCAGCATTAGGAGTGTCGGGGAAAGAAATGGTGAAGAATTCAAGATGGTAAGCAAAACTCCTGGTAAGCGGGGTGAGTCTTTGACAGTCTCCAAAAGGTGGTAGATGAACTTTAAAGGTTGTGTATGCTTCAGCAGGCAAAAGCTGTGCTTCAGCAAACCTTAGACTAAGTGGCACTAATGCCAAATGCACATTGCCCACTTCTGTAAAAAGAGCTGTGAAAAAAACCCTCAAAATCACACTTGCTTAAGGATTTAGGAAAAAAGGTGACTTCTGGGTGGATGAGATTTAAGCATCATATAAATAAGCAAAGTTTTCTGAGGAAACTTGAATCTCCTTAAAAAATGGAATTGACACAGAGGTATCAATAAGTCTTAAACCAACTAAGGACCCCATTGCAATATCTCATTGATAAGGCACTGTGGCACTATGATATCTTTATTTTTAGGGAATTTCTATGATGACTCAGGTACATTAATGTAAATTACTTCAGTATCATTTTCTCTTTTATGTCTCACAGGAATTGACTCACAATGATAATTAAATACATTTACTCAAGGAAAAAAGTAGGTAAAAACAGAATGATACTCCAGATACATAAAATATTACCCAGTTCTAATAGGAATGCATTTAGCAGCATATGAACCTCATTTACTATGAAGTGTAAGAAGATCTGCAGGTACAGCATTCAGGATTCTTGACAATATCAAGCAATTGTACTTGTAAATCAAGGTACTTTTCTTCTTAGTATTCTTTACAAGAACTTTTCAAGAAATGCTGTTTTGATATTTATTTTGGCATTTTTAAAACAAAGCCTCAGGTTGTGAAATCATATTCATCTCACTGGCTTTTTCTTCAAATTGCCAGCCAGTGCATCTTTTCAACAAGTCTCAGATAGTTTATAGTTAGCTGGCCATGTTAAAGATTTAAACTTTCAGTTAATGCTTGCCCTTCTCAAGTTTTCTACATCTTGCTCTCCTACAGACTCTCTGTACATCCTTTCTCCTGGCAAATGGAGCTAGTGCTGTGCTAAGGTTTCAGCCCTGCTGCCCATCACTTTATTTTTGGATAAACAGAAGCAATTTACCTGGTGGCCAGAAAATGTACACAGTTCAGCTTTGTCAGAAGGAAGATGTGACAGTCAAAAGAACTGCAGTGGCTACAGAAGTATATGCTGTCCTTGGCCATGTGAATTCACAGATCTCCTTTCCTTGCATGTTTTGATAAGTCTATCACAATTCAGGCCCTGTATGTGATGTGGGGCCATAAGACTATTCCTACAGTGTTCAGCTGCTAGCGCTTTGTTAGAAATTCACTTCTAGTTTCTGTTAGTTAGCATCTTTCTTTCATGTCTGTACTGCTGGAAACCCTGAGGCATCGGCCTAAGGCAAAATAATATGCTATCCTTGCTGGAATCAGGAAAGTGAGAATCTCCCAAGTGAAAATAGTTTCCATTTCCTTCCTTTTTTTATCTTTAAGTTTTGTTCTTTTGTCCAATGTTGGTAAACTGTGGCACATAACTAGTATTCAAGTGAAACACCTCCCATCTTTCTGCATTGCTTTTTCCCATTCATTTTGTTTTGTTTCTTCTATTCATTTTGTTTCTTTCTTTAAATCTTCCTTAAGAGGCTTTCAGAAATCCATTTAGTTTGACTCAGTTTGAAATATAAATAGCAGGCAGATCACTCTCCCAAATATCATCTGTGTGACTTTCTTTAGCACTTAAACAGCATCCGGTATATGCCTGGCGCTGCAGACAGGAGAGTCTCTGCAGACTAAGCTGATTTAGACACACGTCATGAGACCAGCGTGGCAGTGATTGCCAGTTTACACAATGAAGAGCTCCTATCGGGTAGTGAAGGAGAAAATTTCGTGATAAATTCCCATGGAGTAGGTCTTAATATAGGTCATGTGTATTTTTACTGTGTTACAAGTTAACTCCTTAATGAGTCCTACAGTAACACTTTTGTCTGGCTGTACCCAAAGATCAGAATTTCCCAGAGGGAGAGGTCTGTATCACAGTTAAAGTACTTGTGGTATCTACCAGACCTTTCATGTAAACACTTTTAAGAGAAAGAAAATGGGCCCATTTAATTACTGTGGGTGTAGCACATTTCACCACTGTTTCTGTTCTATGGCATGTCTTAATTTACCAAAAATACTACCTGGAGGATAACCTGCGGACTCTTATCTCACTTATGCTTCTGCATGGTTCAAGATGAGGTCACCACCTGTCTTGGAGTTGTAAATCCTGGCCTAAAAGCTCAACCTGTTTGTGTCCGTATTTAGTTTATCTATGCAGATATGGAAAGATTATATGTAGGACTGATAGCATTCAGGAGGTATTTTTATCAAAAATAAGTGGTTGGAAATGTCACTGACAAATTTTACAACCAGGTAAAATTTCCATCAAATTTCTGCTTTAGCAAGAGATTTAAATTTTAAAAATCCTCTAACAATGTTTTTTAACAATGCAGTGATGTCTTAGACTTCTTAATTTAATTAAATATAATTAGTTTAATTAAATTAATTAAATATAATTTAATTATATTGCAGGATCTATATAACAAAATCGCATGTGGAAAAAGCTCTACTTTTTTTATATCTTTGAGTAGGAGTGTCTAATTTGGTATTATGCTTCTAGAGAAATGCCTTAGGTTGCAAATGCAAGATGTGGCCGGGGGTGTGTATTCTGTTGCCATCTGTTAGAGGTGGGGCAGTTGTCTTCTGTTAACGCGCCACCTCGTAAAACCAAGTGGGGCAGTTTTCTTTCTCTCTTCCACAACCCATCCTCCCTCTGGGAGGTATCTCCTGTTGATGGGCCACTGAGTCTCACTGCATGACTGATCAAATTACATCATCCCATTGTGGGATGCTCCACCCAGGGGGAGGAGCCAAGCATTCCTAACTGGATATAATCTGAGTTGGAATACCACAGGCAGCCTTTTCCCACCAGATTCCCAGGCCCAAATACCCCACCACCAGACCTTCAAAAGAAAACCATCCTTCTAAAGATCACTGCTTCAACAGAACCACATCCGTCACTCCAGGAGGGCTGCAGCCAGCCACCCTTTAATCAGACTGCTACCAGCACCCTGACCAAGTGTCAGGCTGTATTCTGACTCTGTCAGTGTTGTTTTGTATTACTGCGCTTTTGAAATTATTTTTACTTTTCATAATAAGTAACTGTTATTCCTACTCCCATATCTTTGCCTCAGAGCCCTTTAATTTCAAAATTGTAATTATTCAGAAAGAGGGAGTTTACATTTTCCATTTCAAGAGAGGCTCCTGCCTTCCTTAGCAGACACCTGTCTTTTCAAACCAAGACAGGGAAACCACCCGTCTTTAAGTCACATTTTTGAACTGGTGAAGATATCCCTATTAATATGGCTTGATTTGATTAAACTTCAGATTAAAATAGAAAAATAAATTACTTGTTTCAAGAGAGGCTTGAAAGACATCATTTTTCTGTTCCTTTGTGATATCAGCAAGCCATGTTCAGCTGCCTGAAACTCTTTGTAGAAGTCAAGTTTGAGTTTTGCCCTCAGCTGTCTAGATTAAAGAGGCTGAAGATCCATGAGTACAGGAACTGGCAGATGTTCACTTCCACAATAGCTTGGTCCAGTTAGCTCTTCATTTTTCAGTGTAGGAGATACATTTGCTCTCAATTTTCCAATGGTCACACTAAAGTGCTTGCATGAAGATTTATTATGTTGTTTAAAAAAGACTTGACTTTCTTTACAAGATAGATCCACAGGTAAAATGAATGTTGTTTTTTAAATTTTCTTTCTTCATGTCAACTTTTGTCCTCAGAATTCAGAAGTTGTTTTTTATGTAGCCTTTTTACTTCCCTTGGAGGATGTTATGCTTAAATGAGCCTTATCATTCCAGTGACTATATCTTTAAACAGAGGTGTAAAGAAGAGATACTGCAGCACCTTTGAATTTTAGAAGTGTAGTATATGCTACAGTTCAGGTTGGAAAAAATGTAAGTGTGCTATCTGCTAGAAGCCATTTCAATCACAGAACTTTATTAAAAGTGTTCTTTTTTCTGATCATGATGCACTGCATCACAAATATAGTTTTTTATCAGTATTAATGTTTGCTACAAGCAGGTGAAGCAAGAAAATATATAAATAAAGTGGCATAAAGTAGGATTAAGTGGAATCACTTCTCAAGGATTATCAGAGCACCTTATATCTCATAGAGCCTTATATCATCATATCATGTGGAAACAGCTTCTATTTTATGAGATTCTTTTTAATTTCTAACCCTTGCCCTTCTTCACTACAGCAGACTTTTTTGCTTGATATTAGTATTTTAACCACTTAGTAGCTTAAATTTAGCCATTTAGCCTTATGAGGCACTCAACTTCATACATTTTTTTAAAACATAATTTAATTATTAACTACTACACCACTGTTTCATTTTTACATTTAAATAATATTTTCAATTTTCTTGCCAATTCAGGTAAATTAGTAAAGGTCTTTAAACATGACACTGTTATTTTTGTCTCTTTGCACTGATGTCTGTTAATGGGCCTTTTAACAGCAAGGTGTTGCAATGTGTCCTGCATATTCAGGATGATAAATGCAAGAAGATACTTAGAAGATCATCTGGAAGAAGTATCAAATATCTGTCAATGCATATACCATTTTTGATTTCATAATTTTTGCCCAAGATGAGTGGTTTTTCATTGTTGTCTTGGTGTCTAAGCAGGAGAATATCAAACCCATTTATTTGTCTGAGTCTGTGACATTAAAAATCAGTTGTGACTATTTAAAAAGTGTTGAGATATAGTTGATAACTGGAGCTGGTTGAGCAGAGGCTTGCAAGGTAACCATATGCCCAGCATGGTAGAGAATTCTCAAACTGCATCATCAAGGTAAATCTTAGTTTATCCAAGATTTATCACAGCTTAAGTCTAGATATAATGGAAGTGCTCTGTGTAGCACATCATAATGGTTTATCTTTTACTCAATTGTCTAATATGCATCTGACTGAGAGTAGGAAAATAAGGCTGTATGTCTCTATACTAGATCACTATCCTGAGTTCAAAGCGCTCCTTTCTGATAGAAGATTCTGATCCTTAAAGAATCATCCATCTGCCCAAAGTTAAGATCAGTTGCCAATAACGTGATTTCCAAAAAAGTCCAATGCTGACACTTCCCTAAGAAATCTCTTGGCTTTCTTACCACTTCTTACAGGTAATTTCCACCACCCTTACAGGTAATTTCTCTCCAAATGCTCAGCCTAAGGCCTTGTTTTACATTTATGAGGGGTTTTTTTCCTATTATGCCTTCTCAGAGCAATGAAGACGCATTATGAGGACTAGATTGAAATGTTCAACAATTCTCATCATTGCTATTTCCATTAGGAAGCTTCCACCTGGTCAAGCTCTGTCCAGCAGGATAAACAAAGACAATTACAATGTCAGTGTTTTCTAAATAGCCACTTTTGCAGAAAATGGCTTTCCTTTTATCTAATAAAAGTGCAATTGAATGTAATTTTGTTCTTTTAAGTAAATGGTTCTCTAAAAGAGATACAATTACAAAATCACAACTCGATCTGTAAAAAGACAATGCTCAAGTTCCAAGAAGTAGATCCTGGATTATCTTGTGAGTTCTTCAAAACAGTCTTCCAAGTGCTACTGCTTAATAACAACTGATAGTTGCACTCTTTGTACATAAACTCAGTCCTTTAAGATTTGCAGCATAAGACAGCCATCTTGTCTTCTTTTGTTTTTGGAAAATAGAGGGACTGGATTGCCTTATGGCTGCTCCTGACTACAGATAAAACCTGTAAAAAACATAAATTCAAACATACAACCATCTATGACTGGCCAGCATATTTTTTATTTTTCACTAAAAGAAGCTTTTTAAAATCAATCCTATGTGTAAAGTTACCATCCTCTGGTGAATCTTGGGAGGAATCCAGCTGTTCCTCCATCTCCTACAAAACTCCAGAGTCTCTCCAGATGAAAGTCTTCTTTCTTTGTTGAAAGAAGACTTTTGTCCAATACTGTAGATTTCATAGCCATTTCACTCTCCTTGTTAGTTCCTACTCAGATCATATGAATCTTTATTAAAAGTCTACACAACTCACTATGAAATTAATTGAAAGTTTCTCTCTGATTTCACAAGGCTCTGAACTAAGCCTTTTTGCTTGCATTGTAGCCCTATAGGATTTTTCTAGTCTTCTCTCTTTTCTAGTCAACTCTCTAAACTTGATGTTCAGCTCCTGATTCAAACAGCTGCCAAATATCCTGCTGGGCACTAAGTAACTGCTGCTAATTTCCCATTGCATAGATAATGAAGCCTGACATACATACAACACAGCACGTGAGATTCAATTTCAGCTTTCTAAACTATACTAAATGGAGACATTAGCTGTAAATTCACAGTTTATTTTCTTTGATTTCTGAGTAGATAGAGCTTAAAGCTACCACAAATCCTTCATGTGTATCTTCTTTATGCACACCTGATTTCTCCCATATTCCATTATTAATAAGAGCATTCAGGAGTGTTACTGTCATTCACAGACATGTGCTCTGTGCCAAAATACTTTTTTACCCACATGTTGTAATGTTTGTTATGGCAGGGTGTAAGAGTCTGGGGAGAAAAAGCACTTCAAGGCACAGGATCTGCTCTTGCTTGCAGGAATAGGTTAGGGGTACTTGTATAAACAAGACCAGAGAATTGCCTGCCACATCTTTTCTCATTGTGGTGCTCTTCAACTACTTGAGAGCCCAGATCAGTTTTGTGCAATGGCTCTGCTGTCATTTCTCGGGAGGTTACAATAGGAAGCTGTTGCCTTCCTCGTGAAGCTCCCAGTTGCTCTGTCCTGTAGCCAATGCCAGTGTTTCCCACATGAGTCTGGGCTGCTATTCCAAGGCTCCTCTCTGCTGCCTTCATGACAGATGGTGCACAGCTCTGCAGCGGCCACAGCCAAAAGTAACTCGTGGAGGTGTGATTCCACCCTAAAGATTTTCCAGCATTGCTGCTCAGAAAAACTCCAGTGACAGGAAGTGACAGTTAAAAATGCTATTATGCACCTAGAAGCATTTCTTGACCCCTCATTGAACACAGAGATGGAGTGCCAATTTGCATTACCTGAGCATCCTGAATTTCTGCTGCATCAAAGCTAACATGTTACATTCTGGCTTGCCAAGCTGGTCTGGGGAACAGCTGTAATGTTGTGGAGTCTTTAACAGTCCTTGGAACCACACACCTCTGAGCAGCTGCAGGGTCAGGAAACGGGCTAACAGTGAGGGCTTGTCATCTGGGGCCAGTGGAAAAGAGCAAGAGCAGCAGTGCAGCTGGGTGGGCAGTGTGAGTCTGGTGGCAGCTCCTCAGTAGCACAGTCTCCTGGCCCTTGCCTGCTCGTGGCTGGCTCACAGCTGACTTAGGGACGTACGCGAGCATCGCATGGCAAATGTGAAAGAGCCTTGTCTGATATTGAGCCTGCAGAAAGCCCAGATTTAAGGCAGTCTTAAGAAAAGAGAAGATGGTGCAGACCAGAGACTAAAAGTATTATGTGAGTTCTTAGGAGGCATAAAGAAAACTCTAGCATAAGGACAATTAATTGAAGCAAGAGAGATTTATTTTTAAATTGGCTACCTATTCCCCAAGAAAGTTAAGGCCACAAGTAGTTCTACTGGGACCCAATAAAGGGGAACAACAGTTTTTAATACACACTTCTTTAAAAATAACACCAAAATAGAACTTCTGGGGAAAAAATTAGCATGCATCTCACCTTAGTGACCTAATAGTGATAATGATCATTATAAAATTAGGTCTACAAAGGCTCTTTGGATACTATAAACATTTAGGCTCCTCAGCAACAGGATCCATACTAGCAGTCATATCCTAAAATAATGTAGGCTAGCAACCTATGGCATTTTGCATTAAAACATCTTAGAGCTGAAAACAGGCATTGAATTTTCAGAGTCAGTTCAGTTAAGTCAATAAATTGACTTTAACTCTCCTCCTTTCTCATCCAGGCTCTAGCTGGCTTCACTTCCCTGCTGATGTTCTTCACTTCTGTGATTTCTCAACTTGAGGCAGTATGATTGCTTGTTGACAGTGAATGTACTATATAAAGTGTGTACCTCTAAATTGCTTTCAAGCTGATAATTCTTTCTAATAAGCTTTGAGACAGTGCTCAGCATGTTAAATGTTTCTATTCTTTTTTATGGAATTAAAAACCATTGCCAATATTTTTTTCCTTGTTTAAATCTTCTTGCCCCTAATCAGCTGGAAGAGGGAGAGGACTTATGCTACAGGTGCACAATTCTGAGCACAGCTGTCTCTCCTGACTGTTTATGAAGGCTTGTCATCGAAAACAAGACCACTGCCAACCTAGCTTGTAACAGAAAAATATGTATTCACTGATTATTATTTTTGTTTGGGTTTTATTCCTCTGTAAAATAAAAATGCAGATGTAGAGCTCTATGTGTTGTTGGTACTGGTGCCCCATAGGTCTTGTCACAGTAAATTAAAAGAAAATAGATATTTGCTAATTTGTGGTTAGAAAAAAATTAAAATTAAAAAAAGGCATTAAAGTGATAGTCCCTTCATAAGTCTGGCAACAACAGGGAAAAACAACTTCACAGCCTGATGTTGTTGCAGCTTGGCAGCCAAATGGGTTTGCGTAGGCTGCTGTTGGAAGCAGTTTTCATTAGCTTAGGGCCCCCTTTCTGGAAAGACAGAGCTGAGCTGCCACACACAGTTGTCCAGTCTGTGCAAGCAGGACTCACTTGTACACTGTCCTGCAGAGCATCCCCCTTGAGCATCTCCCATCTGCCTGCCTTTAAGTGCAATTCTCTTATCATTATGACACCTTTCTTGAATATCTGGGCTTTAGTTTATACGTTTGCTTTAAGCTAAATTTCCTGTTATGTTAAAATAACAATTAATAATCATGGCAGAACTTCTCAGCAAGGAGAACTGAGTCACATTTCTGTATACTTTGAATAAATGCCACCATTGCTACAAACTGCTGATTGGAATAGAGCATTGTTTTAATTATTATTAATATTTCTGCTTTACCTAATAAGCTAATATGCAAAGCTAATATAGGATCACTGTAATGTTTATTGATTACCTTTGGTAAATCCCACAAATGAGAAGGCACTTGCAGAAAAAGAAATCAGCACAACTATGGATCAGATTATTGCTATCCTTCTGGGGCATCTGGTCCCATTACTGCAATAAGATTGGAAGGATTTAGCTCTTTTTCTTTCTGACTCCCTGAAAAGAAATATGACATTATGAATTCTTCCCTGAGAGACAAAATAGAAGGAATTAATCACATCCTCATGAAAAGAGAATTCTTTTCAAGTAACGACCATTAGTAGAAAATATTTTAAAACATTTTTTAGAAAAAAAGTATTCTTATTGATGTTGTACTGATTATATTTCAGCAAACACTTTCTATATGATGATGTTTTAAAAATTCGATCTTTTCAGAACTCTGGAGATGAACTTTGTGAAGATTCAGAATTTTTCAGCATCCAGAAAGACTCCTAGATAAATTTTGTATAAGGAATAACGTGTAACTTTAGTATTTTCCTCTTACAAAACTTTTCTCAACATCTCTGTACTAAGACAAATTTTTCAGTGCAGCTAGAATTTGGACTGGAAGGAATAAAGTTTTGGAACTTTAAGAGATAAACTTTCAGGATGCAGTGATGTTTGCTCTGTTATTGTATATGTCCCAACAATGTGGGTTTTTTACTCTGTAGATGAGAGTTTGAAGGCTCTCCAGAAAATAAAACTTATTTGCTATTTTATTGTCAGTGCCTCCTGAGAAGGAAGCTTTATTCAATCAATAGAAGAAAAGATCACTACAGCATCTTACCATGCTGGCAGCAATGTTTTAAGAAAACAACTAGATCAACACCTTAGGTGATAGAAATTAATTTGTGTGAGCAAGAAATTGCCCCCATTGTGCAGCTGAGGAGCTTTACTCTGGCAATTCTTTGTTTTGCTTCTGAATTGTGGTGGGTTTTTTGAAATTTGGAGGGGGTTGGTTATATTGGAGTCCATTTTTCTTAGCCCTGTATCTTGATGTGGTATATCCAGTTCAGCACAGCCCAGTACTTTGAGTGACACAGCTGAGGACTTTTCCTGGCAATGTCCTAAATATTTCATTTGTGGCTCTAAACTCAATGTGGCTATGTCAAAGTTAGGACCAGGCAAACAAATATGTCATATGTCCATCTCCTGTCTCTGCATTATTTAAATAGCAGTGGAATTCTGTCTCAATTTACTTCCTCTTTGGCTTAACTCGTATGTATTTAGCCCTTCCAGTAGCCCTTCTAGTCTGTTTTGCAAGTGAATTATCACTTTTGTTTTGTTACCCTGGATTTCTTTCAATCTGTCCCTGTCTCTTGTGTAATGAGATGTCCAGAACTGCTGCAGGTGTAGTTGTATTTATTGCCCTACATAGATGAAATACCTTCTGTAGATTGAATGCTATTTAAAAAGCTGTGGATTTTCTGCTATCAAACTGCATTGCAAAAGAATTTCTTGATTGCCTCAACATTATGACTAGGTCTCTTTCTGTATGTTCAACAGTGAGGTGTTAATTTTAATTTTTTATTGAAGAAACATAGCCTTTTCATTCCCATAGAAGTCTGAGGCAACTAAATTGATTAAGTAGCTCCCTATTACTTGGTGAGGTTAAGAAAGATGTGCCCAGTATGAAATCTATAAAAATTAAGCTACAGCCTAAGTGACATGGAAGTGGACTGAAGAGAAAGTGAATATGATTCTGTGAAAGAAAGACAGTTCAGTCCATGCTCACACCTTCTGGTACATATAAATGACAAATGCAACTCCTTCTTGAATTGACTCATTATGTAGAAGGCAGAACTAATGCAGAGCTAACTTGTATATTAGGCATGCCTTACATAAGGCAAGCAGAGGCATCTCTCTGACATTAAAAAGAGCACATTAAAAGATCTGAAGGAGTAGTGGTCAAAAAATTGCAGTCAAGAATGTTATTTTTCTCTCAGAAAATATGACATTAAAATTCAGCAGCTCCCGTAATGTCTGTCAATGTGTCTGTTTATTTTGAGGAAGAAAAAGATGAAATGTTGCTTTTTGGAAAGGTGAAAACCTTTCCTTTTCAAGAACACCTGGAATGCTTTGATTGTTTCAAGACTCACATTCTTACTTTGCAAAAAACAAAAATGTGTAGATCAGTATGCTCTAAAATTGATAGCATATTTACATTTATTTACTTTAATAGACTAACCAAAAGAAATCTATTTAGGGGTGTCTAAAACATATACTTCACTTGATGCTGCTGGCTCTATGATTAAAAAAGTCATTTAGAAGATTTTATTTCTCTTTACTATTAGAACAGCATTTTGAAGGGATAGAAATAGGATATTGGATATTGAGCTACCTTTGAAACACTGAACATAGTGTACAAGGTCAACATAGCAAAAAGCTAGGTTAGGTCACACACAGATGCAAGAACATCATCCCAGATACCAATATTAGTACACAAGCTGGGCTCAGCTGTTCTATTTCAAACACCAGCTCAGATAATTCAGCTCAATAGGGACAAGTTTTATAGTAACTCGTTTATTGCAATCTTCCTTCAGAGCTAGTGACATACGTAAAATCAAAGCTCCATTGAAGAGTGAAGCTCTGCCTCTGACTTTAACCCGTGTCTTTGTCAGAACCTTGTAGGAGACCAAATGAGTCAGCAACCTCCTGTTCTTTGTGGAAAAATTCTAAAAGAATTTTTGAAGGATTTTCCGTTAAGGAGGTTCATTTGCATCTAATGAAAACATATGGTTTTGGCAGCACCAATCTCTAAGGAATGCAGTCAACCTTTCTTTTATTTTCCCCCTTTAGAAAGCAACAGCGTAAGTAGTGAGCTCACTACCAGTAAATCACCAAGTAGCATGAAGTATTCCAAATGTAATCATAACTATCCTCACTTGAAGAAGACTTGGAATGAAGTGAATCATAACTGCACTTCATAACAAAGATAATATTGTGAAAATGTTCCTATTCAGAAGCAATGAGTCATGCTACAATGACCGCCACTTAATCATTCTGACTAAACAGAGATCAACATTTACAACTGAATGTGTTACATTTTGAAATATTTTGGAGAGATAAATATGGCAAAGTATAAGAAGTTGTAATAGCTACCACTGTATATTAATTCATGTGACCTAAAAGCTACTAGTTTTACTTGCAAAAACTGTGGTAAGTGAGCTGTGAAAGGCACTTACTATTTCAAAAATGTCTTGAAAACATTTTTCAGTATCAGGAATAATCCACTTCACCTTTTAACACACTGTTTATTTTCCTTTCACAGAAGATTAATGTGACAATAATCTTCTGGTATAGTTGAGAATAAAGACAGCATGGATGATCTCAAAAGGAGAACTTTGCTTTTTCCCTTAATGTAACTTAGTATTCAAAATAATATTAAGTTTGCCAATGACACTAAATTGGGAGGAGCTATCAATTCCCTTGAGAACAAAGAGGCCCTACAGAGAGACCTTCACAAATCAGAGAGATGGGCAATCACCAACCATATGAAGTTTAACATGGAAAAGTGCCAGATTCTGCACTTGGGATGAGGCAACTCTGGTTGTGTGCATAGACTGGGGAATGAGAGGTCAGAGCAGCTTTATGGAAAGGGACCTGGGAGTCCTGGTCAATGGCAAGTTGAGCCTGAGTCAGCAGTGCCCTGACAGCCAGGAGGACCAGCCTTGTCCTGGGGTGCATCAGGCACAGCATCATAGCTGGGCAAGGGAGGGGATTGTCCTGCTCTGCTCTGCACTGGAGTGGTCTCACCTTGAATATCATGTGAAGTTTTGGTCACCACCATATAAGAAAGATGTTAAATTATTAGAGAGTGCCCAAGGTGAACAAGAAGGATGGTGAAGGGCTTTGAGGTAAATCCACTCTCTAAAGGAGTGGTGGAGGACACTTGATTTGCTCAGCAGGAGATTGAGGGGACACCTCACTGCACTTTTCAACATACTCACAAGGGAAGTGGAAGGGCAGGTAGTGACCTCTTCATGACCAGTGATAGGACTCAATGAAATGGCCTGAAGTATGGGAAAAGCAGGGCACCCCTGACATCCGGGTGAGGAATGATGAGGAGGACTCCACAATATCAGAAGGCTAATTAATTACTTCATTATACTATATTATTCTATACTATATTGCACTGAATCTGCACCAAGCACTCAACTAGCTAGAATCTCGTGACTGTCAGCCCAACACACACACACATATGGTTTCAATTGGTCAATAAATCAAAACACTCACACCAGAATCCAATTACCAATTCCCTTCAGGTAAACAATCTTCCACAATGCATTCCACCTGTGAACAACAAGAGGCGCAGCAATTGAGATAAGAATTGTTTTTTCTTTCTCTGAGGTTCAGAGAATTTGAATCCCAGAAAATATCCTTGGTAAGTTGTTCCTTGCCTTTCTCTGTGAAGGAAATGTGGCTACACCTGAAGTTGTTTCAGGGGACGTTTAGGTTGGATAAAAGGAAAAGGCTTTTCACCAAGAGGGTGTTTGAGCACTTGCATCTGTGCAAAGTGGTCGCAGCACCAAGCCTGTCTGAGTTCAAGAAGCATTTGGATAATGCTTTTTAGGTACATGGTGTGACTCCTGGGGTGTCCTGTGCAGGGCCAGCGTTTGGAACTTCATGAATTTTGCAGGTGCCTTCCAACTCAGCATATTCTATGATTCTATGACTTTTCTATACTTTTGACTTTTTTCTAACTGTTGATAAAAACCTATTATGGAGTGGCAGCTTGCTATCAAATGGCCCTTTAAAGGACTGGTTTATAATCCCATATCTAAGGACCTTGTATTCCTCTTGGTCTAGTATAGATTTAATATCTTCCCCTTAAAAACTCACAAAAAATAATTTTTAAAAAATCAAGTTTAAAAGTAAAAATCTCAAGCCCTTTTGTTTTTCCCCTACTGTCAAACACTGAACAGCCCTCGTTGTAACAGCAAGTTGTGGTGTCCTGGGCTGTGTTAGAAGTGTTACCAGTGGGTCAAGGGAGATTATCCTTTTCCTCTACTCAACACTGGGGAAGCTGCACTTGGAGTTCTGAGTTCATTGCTGAGCTCTCCAATGCAAGTGAGACTTGGACATAGAGCAAGGACTCAAGTGCATCACCACTAGGAAGTTTAATATACTCAAACTGGAGCATCTCTCATATCAAGAAAGGCTGAGAATATGAACCATTCGGGCTGGAGAAAACTCATAAGGACTTTCTCAATGTGTGTAAATACCTGAAGGAAAGGTATACAGAAGAAGAAGCCAGGCTCTTTTCAGTGGTGGCAAGGGACAGGACCAGAACAAAGGTCCTGACGATGGGCACAAAGTGAAATACAGGAGTTTCCTTGTGAGGGTGGCCAAGTACTGGCACAGGTTGCCTAGAGATGTTGTGGAGAGATTCATCATTGGAGGTATTAAAAAATTATCTGGATATGTTCTTGGACAAAGGGTTGTTGGTGTCCCTGCTTGAGCAAAGGTGCTGGACCAGATGGCCTCCACAGGTCCTTTCAAACCTCAACCATTCTGTGACTCTGTGATCTCTTCTGAGTATCTGAGTATTGGTGGTGATCAGAATTGCTAGTGTTTGAGTGAAACAAGAAGCACTGAACTCCATTCTAAATTTATGTTGGATCATTAATAAGCTTCATCAACTTTGGAGAGTGATTTTTTCCTGAACTCTGCTGTTCCTGTACATCTGACACAACTTCTGCACACAATGCTTTCAAACTTCTGGCTTAGTCCATGTATTCCCCCTTTGACCACGGTGAATCTTCTGCAGAGCTATTTCTAATTTATTGTCCACCTCCAAGTTCTTTTACTGATATTGTATCCATCTGGTGGTGCTGTGATGATACCATTATGTCTCCTGCTGAACACTATTCTCTTGCTTCTTTGTGGCATCCTGTCTGTATCCATCCTTTGAGGCAGGGAACATCTGGTTTTTATACACTGATTAACCTTGAATGGAGGCTCCAGGGCTCTCAGGTAATACAAACAGATGATGACGATAGCAATACAATGTGAGGCTCCAGCCTAGCATATTGATTTCACCTACATATGAATATCAAGTTTTGGAATAAAATATGGTGCTTCAAAATCTGTTTTTAAACTGTTAAATATTTCCCTGGAACAATTATTTCATCTTTGCTTTTCTAGCTAGTCCAAAATTGAGATTTTGAATAATTTCCTGTTCAGATAGCACTGTAATTTATACCTACTAGATGGAATTAAAGAATACTTTCTATAGGAAAGTGAAGCACAAAAATATTTCCATAGATTGTGAAAGTTTTGCTTAGAGGTACAGAAAGCCTCTAAGCTTTTTTTCTTTTTCCTTCATAAAAAATAAGAACAATGACTTTTTTTACACAAAGATGCCATCAAAACCATTTACACAATTGTGCAGGCCTTCTATCCTTGAATAAAATACAGTGGAAGGAAGTCAATAAAGGAATCAAATTTTAAAACATCAAGGAATTTATAATGGTTTTTAAGAGCAAAGGAGGTCATATCCTTTTGGAGAATATCAATTCTAGATGTCAAGGATACAACATATTTTTAATCATTATTTTTCTCACTGATTTTGTTGGGCCTTTCTTACTCTAGATGTAACAATTTTAGATCCCTAGTGAAAGCAAATGGAAGAATTCAGATGATGCCAAATGTAAACTTGAGGAAAAAAACTAAAACTGACTGCAGCTGGATAAATCCTCTTCCTTAGTGTTAATTCAGATGAACAGTAGGTATTATCTTTTTAAAGACAGTTTAAGCACTGCATGGTGCATTCCCTTTCTAGAAAGAGGCGTAGATAATTGTAAAGTAGGACTTGAATAGGGTCGTTGGAAACTTGGTTCCTAACTTCAGTCTTAGTGAGAAAATCTATTCAAACTACATTTGTACAATTTTCCTGCTATGAGGGAAAAATGAAGAGTGTTAATAATGTGGAAGAGCAAGATAGGTAGCACTACTGCTGGCTGCTATTTTTTCACTGTACAATAAATCAGGTATTGTTTTTGTCCTCTCCTAAAATCCCTTCTGCTTGGGGTCATAGCCAGGCCCTGCAGCCGGTACACTCTCATGCATCATACCAGCACATTTTGCTGTGCCACCAGCTACTCCCACCCATCCACAGCTCCTGTTGGAACAGCTCTGCATTTTCAGCAGGGCAATATGCCCTGGGACAGGTAGGCTTCCCAGTAAACGGAATAGCCAAGATGCCCCTCTGAAAACAACAAGCTGGAAACCAGCCCCTTTCAATGGGAGGTGTTTAGGCAGCTCAGCTGGATGGAATGAGCACATTGGCTCTCTTTGAGAGGTTTATGCAGCCAGTTATATACCCAGAAGTGGAAGGTCTGCCTTGGTTTAGTGGCTGCTAACAGTGGAGGAAGTCTGCCTTGAAAGTGGTTTTTGTGTCAATGGTGTGTGGTGGGTTGACTCCAGCTGGATGTCAGGTGCCCACCAAAGTTGTTATATCTCTTTCCTCCTCAGCTGGACAGAAAATATAATGAAAGACTCCTGGACTGAGAAAAGGACAGGGAGAGACCTTTCATCGTTACCATCATAGGCAAGACAGACTCAGCTTGGGGAAATTAACCTATTACCAATCAAATCAGAGTAGGGTAACAAAAAACAAAAACTAAATCCCAAACTCCTCCCTTCTTCCCAGGTTTAACCTCAGTCCAGATTTTGTCTATCTCCTTCTCCCCAGTGGAGCAGGAGAATGAGGAATCAGGGCTGTGATCAACCCATCACACTGTCTCTGCTGCTCCCTCCTCCTCAGGGATGGACTCCTCACACTCTGTCTGCTCCAGTGTGGGGTCCCTCCAACAGGAGACAGTCTCCACAAACTTTCCAAATGTAAATCCTTCCCAGGGTTTCAGCTTTTCTGCTCCAGCATGGTCCCTCCCTCAGGATGCAGTCCTTCAGGAGCACACTGCTCCACAGTGGCTTCTCCATGGGATCACCAGTCCTGCCGGCAAACCTGCTCAGTGCGGGCTCCTCTCTCCATGGGGCCACAGCTCCTGCCAGGACCCTGCTCCAGCACAGGCTTCCCACAGGGTCACAGCCCCCTCCAGGCCTCCACCTGCCCCAGTGTGGGTCCTCCACAGGCTGCAGGTGGATCTCTGTTCCTCCATGGACTGCAGGGTCCCATCCTGCCTTACCATGGGCTGCACCACAGGCTGCAGGGGAATCTCTGCTCTAGCAGCTGGAACACCTCCTGCCCCTCCTTCTGCACCGACCTTGGTGTCTGCAGAGCCGTTCCTCCTGCATATTCTCACTCCTCTCTCTGGCTGCTGTTCCAGAAGTTCTCCCCTTTCTTAAATCAGTTATCCCAGAGGCACTACCACCATTGCTGATGGGCTTGGCCTTGGCCAGCAGCAGGTCCATCCTGGAGCTGGTTGGAATTGTCTTTGTTGCCCATGGGGGAATCTTCTGGAAGTTTCTCACAGAAGCCATCCCTGTGGCTCCCTCATTACCGAAACCTTGTCGCACAAGAGCTCTTGCAGCAAACACAGGGGCCAGCACTGGATGCCTGCCTGCCTCATCTGGGTCCTGCAGGCACTGTGGGGCAGGTGCCTGCCACAGCTGAGGAGCCTGAATGTCTCCCACCCCTCCTGGCAGACTGAGTTCTGGCTGACACCAACAGAGACAGCCTAGGAGGAGACTGGGAATGCCATCAGTAACTCTGATAGCAAGGTTAGACAATGGTGACTGGCACTCAAAGCAAACCAAAAATAGATGCAAACCAACCCAGTTAAATTAGCAGGTCTTTAACTCCATGTTCCCTCTGCTCTCTGAAGTGGTGGCTGTGGCTCCAACGTGAGCTGGTCACTTGGGAAGTGTTTGTCTTTGCGTAGAAGATCAGTGTACAGCATGCCTACAGGAAACAAAAATTGAGAGTTATAAGTCATCAAGACAGGTATTATTTTCTGACGGGAATACAGTGATCTAGTTTATTTACAGCCAGTCATAACAGCAAAAGAGCAGAACATAAATCTTGAAAAGGGTGTCAAAGGTGGAAAGACAGCTGTGGAAGAACATACATGCCAGGAGAAAGGAAAGCATTGGAGACTGTGATTATTCTTGCCTTATTTATCCCTACATATTTTAGATACATTATTAATTAAAATGATACGAGTGTGATAGCATGTCTTCTGTTCTGCAGATGGGTTGTCAGGAAATGGAAAGTCTGAACCTTCTTGGTGTAGATATGCTGTAGCAAAATTTAACATATAGGAAAAAGAAATTGTGAAGAAAAGAGTCAGCAAGGATCACACAGTTCAGTAGAAGATGGCCCAAATTCAAACTCCTTTTAAGTGTTTACATCACTGCTTTTGTTTTGTATTTCTGCTGGCTATCATCTAGGTTGTACACCATCTGAATTCCTAGAGATGAAAATCCCCCTTTAAAGGCAACCAGACTTTTCATTATATGAGTTACACATCAAAAATAGATTAAATAAAATAGAATGTCCATGAACACATCCTATCTTCCCTCCATCTAACCACAGAAGTAATGACTCATTTTTATGACACAGATGATATTGATACCAATAAACTATTACTTCTGGTTCTTAATTTTGATTCTTAATCCAATTAATTAAACTTCTTTTTAATAGTTATACATTCTATTCATGGTTACCATGGAGAGTGAAAGTACACAGTGTAACATCAGTTCTGAATCTATTAATATGAAATTATCAGTTTGGTTATGTTTCAGCTATTTTACCAGTAATAACTATGAAAATGAAGAGAACCATGATGTTTATATGACCATTATGTGCTTTTAACCATAAATGATATGGCAGCGATGTGATTTCTTGACATTTATTAGGAGATTCTGTTCAATATCATAAAGAATTTGTAACCCAAAAATGAAAAAAAACCTATTTGTATCCAGAACACTCTCATCCACTATGTTAAGAATGTTTCTTATCTCTTTGTACCTGGTCTCAGCCAGGACTCAGTCAGTCAGAATGTTTTTATCTCTTCGCTCTGCAAAGAGACCACACATTGCTGAAAAAGAAATGTTTTTCACAGACAAGTGGATCCAAACTTTTCCACCTTCACAGTGCCCAAAAGCTGCCATTATTGGAAAGGAGGTGATCCCTGCCATTTGTATGATATCATGGTAATTTGTCAAGTTGCATCAGGTGACTTTGAATTTCCCCTGTCCTGTGAAGACCAAACAGCTGCTGATGGGCTCTTGTAAATCTGAGCTACAGCTGTAAATGAATTTTTAACATTTAGATACCAAATAGAATACCTATTGGCAAAGAATATTTTTGTTTTGTCTTAAAAAATGTGCATTTGTATTCCATCAGGTTGAAGCAAAATTTGCTGAAGTGATTTTCTTTGTTTTTGCATATTTATTTTTAAGAGAAGTCTCTCTTTAAGAGAATCTATGACCTTGAAAGTTTTGAAATACACAAAAATAAATGAGTAAAGGAAATTAAACCCTTGCAAAAAGGAAATGGAAAAGCTTATCAAGTATCTGTCCAATTTTGAATATTAGACTTTTTTATCAATAGTCAATGAAGAAGTTACAAATATCTAAGAGCCACTGATAGCTATTGATATTTATATACAGATCTATGGGAACTGTAATAATGCTAAATATACTATGAACTGATCCTTTTCAATCTGCAATTTAATGCACATTCCAGAACATTCTACTCTAAGGAACAGTTCATCCATAGGGAAAGCAGAATATATTTCATAAGGTAAAGTTGCAGTTATGGTGCACCTGTGGTTTTCTCCCTTCCCCCTTTAGACAGGAATATGCTACAGAAAGCAGCTAGGTAGGGCCAATGTGATTTCACAGAGAAAAGTATTTCTCATGGATGTCAAGATAACAGTTGCTACTATCAGCACTCATGAAGAGAGATCAGAGGACTCTCAGGATATACTCGCAATCTATCTTGAATGCATATATTTTTTAGGGTTTTGTCTGTTTTTCTTTTTAATGTAATATTATTTAAATTTTATATGTATATATATAATTATAAGATTTTAATATTTTAAAATAAGAAACTCAAGTAATATTTCTCTTTGTCTTCCTCTTATGAGGAAAAGAAGTGGCTATAGTAACATTATTTCAACATCTTTGTAGAAATTATTTTTTGACATAATACTATTTTTTAAATTTTAACATCATATTCTTCTTGTATTGACTTGAATACAGACACATGACTTTTAGATGACAAAATCCCTTTACATTTTCTCCCTCTCATTGAATCAAACCTTATCCTCCTAAGCAGCAGGAATGAAAGTCTTCAGAGCAAAGAGTTGAATATTGCTAAACTAGTAGCCATGAAAATTGATTCTATAATGCATTCTAAAATTACATGATCTTCCATGTTATTGTGGGCCACCTCAAAAGTTTATACAGACAGACAAGATAGAAAGTCACATGATGAGTGAAAAGATTCAGTAAAATATGACAAGGAAATTGCTCAGATTTAAATATGAGCGTTCACAAGAAGAGAGGAGATGTGTTACATCAGTCAGTGTTTTAATTCTCAATAGATTGTAGAGTGATTATCTTCTTTTCTGAAGAAGCACTAAATCCACCAAAAATCAAATTTCTTAAATGGCTTAGCAGTAATTTAGGAGAAATATTGCACACAATTTCATTTGACGGATAAAATATGGGGCTCGAAGTTAAATTATATGAGGGAGCATCCATAAATATTCTGGTAACTTGACTGGACATTAGGTGAAGTTCAGTGACAGACAGTGTTCATAAAAACTCAAATAACAGCCTGACTAACTTCCAGCTCTGGAAAAAAGAAAAAAAGAAAAGGAAAAAAAATTAAAGTGGGAAATAGCCCAAAGTTTAATTATTTTTCACATACAAAAGTAAATGTCAGTTGGAGGGGACTTGAAACTCTTCTTGAAATTCTTTTTTCCTGTACTCACATATTGATAGAAGTAGCACAGTCTGATTTGCTTCTGTCAGGTTAAAAAAACAAAACAAAACACTAAATCCCAGGTAAAGGAGAAAAAAAATCTCCAAAACTATGAAAGGAAAGCAGGAAAAATGTGGTTGTTCTTTCTTGATCCAGACTGGCCTTGCAGTACCAGTAGTTTCAGCATTTTTCTGCAATATTTTGTGAGCAACTTTCACATGACATAAGTGATAGAAAGCATTTGTGAAAGGTACTGCATAAATGATTTCCCACATGATTTTCTGCTACTTCATGGGTTACAAAATCAAATATCCATAGCTTTCTGTCATACTGAGGTGAAATAAGCATAAGATGCACCCCATTTGTTTCAGTTCTTGACCAACCTTTAAAAATAAAAAGGTACCGTTTGCACTTACATACAAACAAGGACAACCACATGCAAAAAGATCCCTTTGGTGTTTTTCAGATTTGTGATTTTGACTCAAATATTACTCAAATATTACTAGGGCTTTAATTGCTGACAATTACATGTTTTCAATGTAAAATAAAAATCACAGTTCTACGTAGTCCATCTTAGTTTACAGATTGACTATTGCCTTTGAGCCTTAATCAGTATATGTTACCAATCTCTTTGCTGTAGTGCTTGCAGGAGTTAAAACTGGAGGCTAGCTAAACACATTGGTTTACACCACTTTATTTATGTTTCTTTATGCTTCATATGCTTCCATAGAGCTTCACAGCAATCATCCATTTCCCATCTGCTTATCTGAGAAGCAGAAGGTTCAAAAATACCAATACATACCAGACATACAAATCATTATTACTGGCTTTGTCTGGCAGTCTTAAAAATGGTAACGTTCAGGTGCATACAAATCATCTGTTGTTTTTACAAAGAAGTAAACTCTTGCTAAGCAAGATTTTTAAAGCTGTTTTTTCAAAACCAGGGCTTCAAGACATCTTTGGGACATTGGGAATTTCCAGTTCGCTATCTGATACAATACAATTACTTTACACACACACACACACACACACACACATACACACAAATTAAAATAGCTACTTTAATCATAAGTTCTGTTAGTTACAAGGAAACACTCTAAATTACTTCAAATGTATGACACTCAGTAGAAATTCAGTAAAATAAAAAAAAAAAGACAGAGAAATGGTAGAGTGCACATACAATTCCATCATTAACCTTCAGTGCTGTGGGGTTTACTTCATTCTGTAGTGCACCAAAGAAATCTCAAAGCCAAAAAAACAACAACAAAACTCCTCTATTACTCTTGAGCCAAGAGAAACTTCTCCAAATTTAAGAAAAAATTATTGAAAAACATCTCATAACTTACATGATGTGCAGAAAAAAAGATTATGAGAATTAATCTCATGGTTAATGCTAACTCCAACTGATAGTGCTTGGAATTGACAGAAGGTAGAGATATTGAAGCAAATCAAAACAAGTTTATGCTTATATTAATTATGGGCTGCTTTCTCTATATTTTTTCTCTTGAAGCCATAAGTAACTCAGAAAACTGATCCCAAATAGGGTTATTTCCCAAAATGACACTGACTTGACATTGGAAAAAAAAAATTAGTCTGATTTCTTACCTTACTGAGGTGCTGGCTGTCAGATTCATTCATTCTTCAATCATGGGATTATATGAAAAACTGCTATCTATAAATTGACTAGGTGTTTAAAAGCACCTGAATCTTCTAAATCTATCTAGCTTCCTTGGGAGTCCAATCATTTCACCCTGAGGCAAGAAAAAAATGTAATAATTTTTCCTCTCTCTGAATTTAAATTTACATAAGGCCAAAGAATCCTCTAAAAACGGGTCTTCTTCATGGCTGATCCTTCTTGTTTCCCCTTTGCTGTGGGTCAAGGCATTCTATCCTGCCTTCTCTAAACTGAAACTGTCACATATTGACTGAATTAAGGGCTCTGTAAAGCTACAGGGCAAAATCTACTGAGATTCAGAATGTTTGTTGGAAATACTATTTCCACAACTGCAGCTTAACCTAGGCTAGGAAAAAACCTAAGCTAGGGAAAAAAATCATATTTGGGAGTGTATTGAAAGCAAAGCAAAGAAAAACAAAAAACAGCTTATTGCTCTTCTACCCCTCTACCTGCAAACACAAGTTTGACAAGGAAAAGTCAGCACAGGGAAGAGAAAGAAGACTTCTTTTTACAGGTAGACTGACAGGTCTGTCATTCTATTCCCCTTCTTTGCATCTTGTTATCAAATCAGACACCCTTGGAAAGTATTTTAGGTTGCCTCATGATGCAGGGAGTTTCCAAATGTTTTAACTTCAGGTTTATTTGAGAAGAATGTACTGGAATTAGACCCACTCTCTCTTTCTCTGTTCTTTAGTCAAGCAGACTGTTTTTCCACCTTCACAAATGAAAAAGTTCATAAGGCTTGGGGTGTTATGTTGTTTCATTTTACATTGCAACACCATCCTGAAATCCTGCACAGGTTGGAGCATACATCTCTGGAATTATGTACTAAGAGTAGTGTCATTCTTCCAATACTAAAAAAAAAACCCAAAAAAAACAAAACAAAAAAAACCCACAAGATCAGTTTAGGAAACAGAACACCTCTGATTTTTGAAAAGGTATAAGCAGGATGTGTGACTTATTTTATTCAAAAACTTTATGGAAAGCTCTCAGATTGTAAGAAAAGCAAAGTCTGAAATTAGCATGGGTGTTTAGCTTAGCTTTATCTCCAGACTGGCACATAGCTGCCTGTGGAAGGATTTTAAGTTCTTGATTGTAGGTCACTCCTCAGTGGATAAATCACAGAAGCAGGCACAGATAAGGCACATGATTGGCTGTTCTCCTGCTGAGGAGAGACTGCATTAAGTTAGACTAATGAATACTGAATCATTTTCTCATCCTCAGGGTGGACACCCCTGTCAGGGCTGAGTCACTGCGAGCAGTATGCTGAAATGATTTAAAATGCAGCAGCCTCTAGTGCTGGTGACAGATGGATATAAACTTTGGGCATGATACACACTCATTTCTAGGCCTTCACAAGCCACGAGTACAAATATACAAGAAAACAAAAGACAAACTGTGATAAAAGCCCCCACTTGTGCATACTTGACGAAAGTGTAAAGTGGACACTTTTTCACAGCCTTTTCAAATCACCAGAGGACTCTCTTCCAGGGTAGTCAAAGATGGATACTTTATTCCAAGGTTACTCTGCTGCTGTTTTTCTTTCCAGAAGACTGCAGAGCCCCCTGCAATAAGCAATGTGTTACCTCTGCAGAATGAAACCGCATCTTTGACATTTTCTGCTGAAAACTTCTGATGCACTCACCACTTTACCTAGTCAGTTGAAGGTATTACAGGATCAAAATGCAGATATGAAAAGCTGGAGGTACATTTTGATTTTGTCACTTGCATTTTAAATAGAAATAGGTGGTCTTGTTTGAGAGAGAGAAGATAAAAGGTTAACTTCAGCAGTACCCAACACTGATGGAAAGTACTGATTGAATGAGTATTATTAGACTCTGGGTGAGAAATCACACAATATTTTCCAACTTGGCTGAGAGATAATGTCTTATGGGCCTGACTTTGCCTTGGATTATGATTTCTGTTTGCACAATCCTGGTGTTTGGCATGGGCAGCTACTCACAAGCCTTTCAAGTAGGGAATTTTGGTAAGCTCCCAAAGGCCTTCCATGGCAATCAGTGACCAGCCTGGGACCAGCCTAGGAAACATGCTGGCTCATACTGCTTGCCAGGGAGACTTTCATGAAGGTCCAACTGCTTACTTTCAAAAGTTGCCTTCTGTCGAGCCTTTCAAAAAAACTTTGCACAACCCTGTGATTTATTTCTCTGTGGTGAACTCTCATTAGTCAAGAAGCGAAAATAATGCTGCCTTGGCACAGAGCACCCACAGAACATATCCTCTAAGGAATGCTATTCATAAAAGAAAAAAGGATAATGAAACTTCATAATATACATGCATGAATTCTTCTAGCTTCTCTGTCAAATCGTAGCCTATGGAAACCTAAATTGGAAAGCTGCTTAAGAAAGGAATCATGTGGCAAAGTGAATAGTCACCAGCAGAATAGCTTTATGGAAACAATAGCTCTAATACTTGCATGCTCTTCTATGTCATTTAAAGCATTGCTGTTCATTGTGGAAAATGAGACTTTTAAGCTGACCTTCTGTTTTACCATTTCGGAAGCTAATGCTTGCATTGCATGGGGAGAGCTGGTTGGTTGTTTTTCATTATGGTATGTGCCACAAATAAGCATGTCAGAAAGGTCTGAAATTTCATCTCATCCAAATCGATTAGTGTTAATGTTTTTCTCATTATGATTTCATCAGGATTAATTAACGGAATCTGTGAATAATATGCTGCACATATTTGATATGCAAAACCAAACCAACTGTACAATTTATGTTTCCTTACAGCTGGTGCTTTCCATATTCAGTTAGGAATATAGACTACATGTCCACGGTGTAGACTAATGCAGCTCACCTTACTGAGCCAGGAAGTGCCCTGGATGTCAGTGAAGCCTGTGCTAGCAGGTGACCCGGCTGGAGCTGACAGCTCTGCCCTGCACAGCCAGCCCAGAAAGCAATAGACTCATTTCTTTACCAGCTCATTCTTTGAAAATGAATGTTTAAATTATATTGGTACAAATATGTCTTGGCTATTGAATTTTAAAATAATTCAGGGTAAACTTATGAAATGTCCAATTTTTTTTTTCAGACTCATCCAGTGGTCATTCAGAGCATTCTATGTTTGACTGGCATGATTCATCAGTAAGTATGCACACCAGACACAGGACTGGGCTGCTTATAATTTTCAGGGAAGTGCTCATGAACAGCAGAGAGAAACTACTGTTGATGGCAACAGTAGTGTCCAATTAATCCCTCTCTACATAAATATCTGAATTTTTAGAGAAGCCATTTTTAAGTGTCTTTTGTAAAAATTTATTTTGTGGGCAGATCGGAGGATAAATATTTTATGTCCTTTGTACCTTTTTTAAAACATGACAAACCATCTTTACAGGCAATAAAATTTTGATATACTTTATATTTTGAGGCACAGAAGCAAAATAGTGCAAATCTGTTTTCTGATTTCACTGGTCTTGGCACTGGCTCCTGGATATTTACATCTTAATTTCTTCCCCTCAGATATGGTATTTGATTTAAGTGTTTGTGAAGACTACCAATCTGACAGTCCTGTAGACTGAAGTCTTCCATTTATTCATCCATTAACTCCCAAGTTCAAGTTTCCCTTTCAAATTAAAGTGCCTCTATCTGTGTTGGCCAGACCACCTCGAGGGAGGAATAATTTAGATTCCAACCACACTCTTACCCCATCCTCACTCTTGCAAATGCCAGCAAGAAGCTGATCTGTGCCAGCTGTTGCATATTTCTAATGGACACACTTGTCTATAGGGAATAATGTAATCAGGTAACTTCAAGAAGATAAAAATTTCAGGTTACTACCAGTCTGGGCTGGACTTGAACTGATACTCCAGGAACAAATTATTGTCTTCCATTACCAGTTCAGATATACTTTGGATTTTCTTTGGGGCTCTAAGAAGTATCTTAGTAAAAGTAGACCTTTTTTTAAAATAAATTTACTAAGAATTCTGTGGAAAATTCGAATTTCAGTCTATATTAACTGCATTGAGCTGTGGTTTATACTTAATAGGTAAGGAAAACAGAGCATAGTATGCAACCCGCTATACCTGGTACATAGTGTCAGGTTTTGAAACAGCTTGCATTTAATCTGCACCTATACAGTGCAGAAAGAATCCAGAAAGAAGCTGAAGTTTGCTCAGCTAAATCCTTTTTCAGGCAGCTGAGAAGGAGTTTTTCACTGATTATTTTCCCCACTTTTTAATATTTTCAAAAAAGGCATAAATAAAAATAGATTGGTTCTGAAGTAACAGAAGGACCAACATAGAGATGATGAAGGTATTCCAGTCATATGGATTATGGGAGAAATCCAAAACTTCCAGGTTCTCATTTTTCCATAAGAGCCAATTCTGACACTTAAATATATAGGTGTAGATATGCCAGAGGGGGAGCAAAGAGGAGATTCTTTCCTATTTGTTTTTGCATCTTGATTGCTTTGGTGCCACACATGCTACTGGCACTGCACTGTAGCAGCTATGAAGAGCCTCACTGTTTTGGGGAAAAAGTAGACAGAGATGTGGTAGATTCTCCAGAAGCTGTATTATCCTTCCTATTTGCACAGTTGCCACCGGTTTGGGATGGAAAGGAACTTGGTTAGGTCTTCAGCATGCTGTACATGGCACACTTGGTTCTTGGTGTGTGACCACAGAGGGTGCTGAGCTTACCATTCATGTTATAAAGGCATGTCTCTGGATTATTGATTTCTCCAGTGTTTAGCACTACTTCAAGTGCCCTGAAAACCCACTGTATTTTTTTTTTCTGGTGGAGAAAGTATGAGTGCTGCTAGTTTGGGCTCTAGTAAGGGGTTGAGAAGGCAAGTGGGACAAATGCTCTGAGGGGCAGTGGGGATGCATGTGCTGTGTAACTGAAGCCTTGACAACAGCTGACAATTAATGCCAGTGCTGTCATATGTATTGACCAGTCTGCAAATTCAATCCAGACTGCCATGTCAAACAAGAGACCTCATCCTATTGAATTTGAACCATGAACTTGGAAAAGAACTCACAGTAGATGAGACAGAAAGGCTAAATGCCTACATGCCTTTCCCTGTTTCAACTCCCTACCGTCCTCTGCTGCCCAAGGTGGTTTTATTGGCTTCTTGTGGTGTTTCGTTAAGGAACCGATCAAAATCCTCCAAGTTTTACTTAGGTAGAAATTTTCTTCCACATCTTATTCCTTTTCTGTCTTTTTTCCGGTCTAGAACAACAACAAGCCTTGAGCCCTTGAAAAAAATCTTGACAAACAACCCTGTGTTCTGCTTTGCCAGCTGACTGATGGATTAGTTACAGGTACCCTTGCCTAGGCTGCCTCTTCTGCAGAGCTGCCAACAGCACTTCCATATGAATGAGTGATCACCAGCGCTCAGAGTCTTCTTCTGTTAGACCTGTATCACTTTCTACCTCTACATAGATGAAGATACCTGGTTAGACAAAAGCTTCAATCAATTTATGGTTTGGAGCCTGTCACATACAATGTAAGTCTGAAGTATTAAACTCACAGGACTTGAAACAGATATAAGGAAAACCTAGCACTTGCTAGCCAAGTGCAAATAGCTAGTCCTGTAATGATCTGAGAAATCTAAGTCTCTCAGCTGGAATCCATCTATTTTTCCCTTGTGTTAAGGCCTTGGGTTTATTATAGTGGTATTTTAGCCTACTAGTAGACTGAAAGCAATATGAGACATAGTCATTACATTCAGGAGGGAAATTTTGCACACTGCAAGGATGCTGAAAGCCTTTTTCTTCCTAACAGGCAGGAAGAATTAGATTTGCCAATTCCCCAATCTGCAGTGCTTTTCTGAGAATTTTGAATTTTAAACTCCAGCCTTCTGATTAACAGCTCAGGACAAAGAACTAATTCCTAGCTGTATCCCAAGACTGGTCTTCAATCTGTAGAAGGAAAATTTTCACTGTGGAAATCTAATTTCTCTGAGGTAGAGGTTGCACTACAGGCTAAACAGAGAAAACCCAGTGCCTTTTGCCCCTTGCCCTTTCCAGGAAGGTGCATTGGGGAGTTCAGGCAGGTATTTAAGTTAATTCTGCTTGAAAGCCTTCTGCCAGATGAGTGGCTCCCACATAAAAGAAAAAGAAACAAGAAATAAAGAGAAGATGGATGTGGAGAATTTGTAGTCCCTACGGCACTTTTGTCACCAGAGTTTTCCAGGAGGGCAAAAATGCAGCCTAGGCAGTAATTCAGCCATACCTTTCACCAGTGAGTGTCATTTCTGAGTGCTGCTTTGCCCGTTTCCCTTCAGCTTTCTCTTTTTTTAATCTGGGAGAACCCTACAAACTAAGGCAAATATCTTAAATGGAGAAACAGATAATGCAGACAGAGCATGCATGCAAATAGCATGCAGAACCATAGAAAATATCCCAGAAAACATTATGAGGTAATGTTTAGGATAGTTGCAGCTAGACTAGGCAGCCTGTTAATGGACATTAGGAGAGTGTGGTTTAGAGCAGGCATTTCCACACATTCATAAAAGATTGAGAAGCCTTGGGAGGTCAACAAATAGTTTTGTGGATTATCAGATCTCATTGACCAGTTTAGCATTTCTGGCTTCTATTATAGTGCATATGCCCCTTATAGCCACCTACATCCACCATGATCCTCAAAGCCAGTGGCAACTCACTAAAAAGTCAGCATGCAGTATGGGACCCTTTGGTTTATGATTTATATATTTCCAGCTCAGCTTCAAATCTTGCAAAAGAAGGCTTCTCAGCATGCATCAATAAGAGATTAATCTTACATCCCTCTCAAAAATAACTGCTCATAGTTTTTCTTGTTTGTCAGCAGCTGCCCTTTTATTCTCAACAAGTAACTTCCTGTTATGTGTATGATGTGCAGATAGTCATTCTTTCACCTCTAGATCCTGTGGTGGGCAGATTTAGTAAGCAGTGCTCCTTTCAACCTGCAAACCACTCTGTCAAAGGCCATTTCATTTCTTAAAAGAAGTTAATAGCACAGTGGATCCATTTACTTAGATTCTTTGTTTTATTGTGCCCAGCCATCTTGGTGTTGCAACACAAAAACCTAATGGACAGTTAAGGTTGTGCAGAGTCATTAGAAAAGCCCGATTAAATCTTGATTTCTGCCAGACATAGGTGACTGGAGGTCAGGTACTGCAATTTTTAATTTTACAACTATTAATACTGAGTTTGGAAAAGGATAGGTAATTTATTTCTCTTTTGTTAAAGCATGGGTAAATATATTCATGTCACTAAAACATTTGCATTATTAAGGTATTTGAATGAACATGAATAAATTACTAGTCTGAAAGGCTGTAATTATTTTTACTCAGACAAGAATAAATAACTTTTTGCAGCATCTTTAGGCTTGGATGATCCTTTTGCCCTTGTGTATTTGTAAACTCATATACCAGTTGAGTCACCTGGATCGAAGCCACTTTTTAATAAGACATAGAAAAAATAAAGTACATTTTCTGTCAGCCTCCTCTGCTGGAACTACAAAAATAATTGCACTTGATTTTACTTCTTTGGAAAAAAGGAACAAAACAAAATAAAACAAAAAAACCCCCAAACACCATACTAACCCTTAATTTACTTGGAAAAAAACAAAATACTGTTAACCATCTTCACTGACCTTTCTCTTAGCTGACAGTTGGTTGTGACAGACAAAGCTGAGTAATCAGCCAGCTGTGGTAAAAAACAAAGCCTGTACCTGATGCAGTCTGATTCTGAGCTATCATTTGCGATACCTGTGGATTCCTTAGGAATGCTTCAACGTTTTAAATATTTTGTCTTTCTGTCCAAACACTGAAAAAAAATTCAAGACTTTTATTCACAGAAAATGTATATTTCATTTCTGAATATACAGAGTTGGATTTAAAAGCATCCTTGTTTCCTTTTTTTCCTCGAAACTTTTCCTTTCTAGCTTTGGGAATTCCAAATATCTCCTGTGTTCAACATTTTCTCTAGAACAAGAGGTAGCAGACTAACTGACAGAAGGAACTAACTAGCAGAAGGAACTGACATGAAAAAAGACTGACTTTCATTTTAGATGTCTTTCTTGCCAAAACCAAAAAAAGAGAAGAAACACTAGTTGAAACATGGGAAATTATGATTAGGTGCTAGGAACAAAAAATTCACAGTGAGGCTGCCCTGCAACAACTTGTCAAGAGATGTTGCTTTATCTCCACCCTTGGAGATATTCAAAACTCAGCAGGACATGGCCCTGAGCAAGTTAATGTAAGTTGTCCCTGCTTCTGAAGAAGCAGCAGGAGCTGAATAAGGTGACCTCTGGAAGTCCCTTCCAACTTGAATGATTCTGTAGTTCAGAGCCTGCCACATGACAGCAAAGTGCTCTCTACAATCTTTGTCAGTTCTCAGATTTTAGATTCAAGATATAATTATCTTTTCTGGTGCATAGATTGCTTTGAATTCTAGAGCAAGAAATATTACATATATTCATATTCATGCCACTGTCTTTATAGAACAAATCTGCAATCATTTGTTCCTTGGAAAATTGTTCTTCATGTAGCAAGTTCTTGTTCAAGCAGGAACAATCCCATAGAAGTTTGTAAGTCATGTTTTGGTGGAATGTTAGGGTTAGATTGTGCTGGTAAACAGAACATATAAATGAAATATTCTCCTCTAAGTTTACTGAATGCTTCATGATAAGTATATTCCACATAATATATATATGTATTACATATGAATTAATTTACTGATAACTATTCTGAAAATTAAGAGATCTTTGGAAATTAAAACAATGATAATGGAACAACTGTTCATGACTTCCTGTGGCATGCAGTGAAAGAATCAAAATTGGTCTGGAGGAGTTCAAGTGTGCTTACCATATTATATATACATGGTTTGTACCTGCTGCAGGCAATGGTGAAATGCTTCAGTAATTGAACAAACAAACATAGATAAAGATCTCATTTGAAGAATACTTTTCCCCTTTTTTTCCCCCTTCTCTGCTGTTTTTTAAAGTTGTTCAGCTTAACATGCTGGAAATATCCAATTTGGTTTTACCTTTATTTGATAAGGAAATCACTAATGATGGGATGGCAAAGGATAGTGAAATAAGAAATAAACCCCTCAATATTTAGTTTGTCTCCCAGTTTTACTTGGTTAGCAAAGTTTCCTCTAGAAAAGGCAGAATGAAGAGAAGAATTAAGTCTGACTGAATTTATTGTCAAATAGTTGGTTTTGTCATACTCTGCCTTCCTTTCTGACTTATATTTTATTAAGCAAAATGTTAAGCAAGCGATATAAATAATGTATTGCTGGAGGCATCCTCATCCATGACTTAATGGTACTAAAGATAGAATTCCCAGCTTTCCACAGGAAAGGAAAGGAAAGGAAAGGAAAGGAAAGGAAAGGAAAGGAAAGGAAAGGAAAGGAAAGGAAAGGAAAGGAAAGGAAAGGAAAGGAAAGGAAAGGAAAGGAAAGGAAAGGAAAGGAAAGGAAAGGAAAGGAAAGGAAAGGAAGGGAAATTTCAGGTTCTGAGCAGCAGAAGCACATCTATTGTTACTAGCTTAACCAATTTTAGGAATGCCTTGAGAATATGGATTGGTAGAGCTAGTATACATAATCTCTAATGACTGCTTGTGCTCTTTCATGAGACTCAGCATTACCAAAGACATACCTGTGAGAATCAGATCTAGCACATATAAATCCTTCACAGGAGAGAGAAATACATATTGCTAAGATTCTCCTATTTCCAACAGGTAAAAGTGGTGGAGTGGAAGTAATGGATCATGGTAGTCTTGTGCAGTGGCTGTCTGTGATCCTTGTTTCCCATTTATGCTTTAGGAGATGTTTCCTATTTGGGAATAAGATGCGGGAGACTGCTATAGGAAAAAACACTAGCCCTGACCTTATCCTTGCTCCATAACATGAAAGTAAAAGAGAATTTCAAGCAGCATGGATCGTCATAAAATCATGCCTCTCCTGAAAGCAAGCCAACAACTTAGGAATTATCCCTGCATCCAGATTTGTTAAGAAAGAGAAGACAAAGCAGAATAGTGTTTTCTAAATGACTGATAATTTAAATCCCATTCTGTCCAGTGCTCATCTAAACCAGTGACTGAATTACATCACCCGTCACAGTTCTTCGTTGTCTTTCAAAGGCAACTGCTCCACTAGGAAGGTGAAAAGGCAACTGAAATAATACAATGTGTCATCAAAATAAAATGTGATACAATTTAAGTTTATTGCTACTCAGGGAATTCTATTCCAGTATCTTACCTTCTTTGTCCAAAAGTGAGATAAACTACTGAGCATTGACCCTTCTGGTCAGAAATTTTCAGTTATTATATAACTGGAATATAAGTGTTGTTTATACAAGACAGAAGTAAAATATATTCCCTCTAGACAAAAGACCATTAGCCTTAAAACTTTCATTACTTCTTCTATCCTGAAGATAAAAACCTGCATTCTTTTTCAAAAAAAAAAGCCTTGAGCCTCTAGCAAAAGATGCACAGCCTCCTCACAGTGCTGAAATTTTAAACATTGCCTCAGTTGAGGCTTTAACTTGCTTTTTTGTGCCTCTATGTAGCATTAAGCGTATTTCCAAAGGACAATTAAGTGGTTATTATAAAAGACCAGCTTTTTGTGATAGTGGCACTCAGTACTAGCTGCTCCCATTATTACACATCCACTCTACACACCCACCAGAGACCGCAGTTGGGGTTTGAGGGTCTGTTGCTTTTGACTCTAAAGTTACAGGGCAGATTGATGGTCTCTCTGCAAAAAATAACTGAGCTGAGATAAGCTCAATTAGTCACTGTAAAAAATCATAGGAAACAGAAGGAGATGAGTCCGAAGCAAGCTAAGGTGCTTTCTTATCTTTGACACTTCACTCAGAGTTTCCACAAGATTTCTACAAAGCCAAAAGATAAAAACAAATAAATTTGACTCAAATCCAGAAAGTATACTGTGGTTTCTGCAGTAAGGAATGTTTTTTCAAGATTCAGTAATGGCCCTCCAGTTCCCCAGTTTCCTGGAGTCTATAGCATGCATAACACCTTGCTTTTTTTTCAAAGAACATTATTTAAACTAGATGTTTTATAGAGACAAAAAACAATGGAAAAACATATTTTCACAAAATGTCACACACTGGACAGAGATAGATCCCAAAAGATAGAACAGATGCCACATTAGAACAGCGGGCAGAAAGAGAATTGTCATGTAAGCAAAATAATCAAAAAGGTAAAGTAAAAAAATTAGCAGCTATCAAAGAATAAATACTTATAAATAATTGATTGTTCCTTATTTTCACAGAAGCAATTCCTTTTTTCCTTTCACAGAAGCAAAGCTTTTTCAGCACTGAATACTCTGTTGGCAGCTCAAAGCACTGCAAATCTTGAATAAATCCCAGGACCAACTTCCATGTTTTCTGCACTAAACCATGATAACAGAGATAACAGCTCAGCTGTTTCCTCCCTGATCATGCCCCAGTTCAGATCAACATAAATTTGGAATAGTTCAGTTGAAGGTAAAGAAGTTATTTTAAATTGATACTGTAGTAAGACAGAACAAGCCTTGATTCACAATGGGAAAATCAGATAATGTCATGTATTGAATACAGACATAAATGCAAGGCTTCATTTACTGAGAAGTGAATTAAAAAAAGTATTTAATATATTGTTTAACTATTAATTACTTAATTTGTTTAATGTTCTATCCATTGATAAATAATATTTTCATTGACAGCAATTGTACTCCTTGCTGTCTGCTCAGTACTGCTGTGATAATTATTATTTCAAAACAAAAGTCAATCTTTTTCCCTCATTTGAGAGATACCATCCATCATATGAATTATGGATTTTATTTAGAGCATACTGAAGTCCGTTGGAAAAACTACTACTATGGCCTTCAGGTTTAGATAAGTCTTTTGAACAGGTCAGGATTCTTGTGGAAAATAATAGCATGAAACCTTGTAATTAACTCAAAATTATAAAAAAAATTAAAGCTTGTGCACAGGGGGTTTATTTGAAGGAATCACAAAATCTCAGAATAGATGAAGCTGGAAGAGACCTCTGGAGGTCATCTAGTCGATTCCCCTTGCTCAGGGAAGGGTCAATTACAGTTTGTTTCTCCAGGGTCATGCAAAAACATAACTCTATTTCTTTACTTTTAAATGACCAACTTTCCCAATTTACTTTTTTTCTTACATAAAACTCTGCAATACATCTTACTCTGTAATTATTGGATCATTTTGAAAAATCTTTTGCAGTCTCTTGTCAAGAGAATGGAATCCTGTTGTGCATTTTTCATTTAGTCTTACAATTTATTTTTTCACTGAATAGGTCATCAGGATTTGAAGTTTTAATGTAATTTTGCAAATTATTGTAATTATTTATAATTTTGACCTTTTTATGGCTCTATATTTTGATTGCAAAGCACTGCACTCCTTTAGTGTGAACCAGTGAGACTGCAATCAATGGAGAAAAGACTTAAATAGAACTAATATAAAATGGATATCTTTGAAGGGTAGGTGGATAAATACCTTCAAAATTGTCAAGATCTACCAGAAATGTAACACTCTGAGTGTCTTGGCTATCAGATGTCACTGTTGAACCTCAATGAAGATGGGATGCTAAATAGCCACCTATGTTTTATACAGATCATGTCCAATTCTTGTCCCACTGCTTTTAAGTTAATTTTTTCCACAGATTATTGTGCCCAAAATAACTTTTAGAACTGCTCCACCAAATATTTTCACCATTTGCCTGGAAGTTATTAGCTGGCATCCCACAACATCCATGTTCTCGTGAATCTGCCTTTTTTTTTTTTTTACATTGAGAACTATACAGCAATTAGCTGAAAATGAGACCAATTACAGGTGATTGATTGATTGATGTTGTCTATGAGTACATGATACTGGTTGTTGATGAGAGTTATATATTAATTAAAATCACATCTTCTCTTACTTATTACCAGTTGAATATCAGTTAGAGTAGCCTTCATGCTTTTATGTCTTCTGGTCACAGCAAAGCCAGATATACAAGGAGCAAGGGGCTAGAAAGAGCAAATCTCCAGGGTTACTGCCTGCTTAATGAGGGTGTTTTCCTTTGATCAGGAAAATAGGGGGTACAAATCAAGACAGGATTTTAATGTTAGTCTAATCTGAATCCTCATCTTACGTTTTCACATAGAAAGACATAGAGGGATATTTGTTTTATAGGTTGTATTTGATTTCTTCTGCTCCTTTATTCTGATAAAGTCCCTAATTCAAACACATTGCAATTTTCTCAAATTTAGAAGTGACTGCAATGTTTTCTATAAGTATATTCCCATATGTTAGAATTCAAAAATTAAAATTATAATACATTTTTAGCATCTATTTAGTGTGTTTCATTGAATGAAAATTGCATGTATGTTTTCAAAAAGCTCATTTAAATTCCAAATATCAAAACATTTCAGTTTGAACTGTATTAAATGAAAAAGTACTATTTTAGAGAGAGAGAGAGAGCTCATGAAACTGTTTTCGGGAGGGCCAACCCTGTCCTGGGGCCATCAGGTACAACATCACCAGCCAGAGAGGATTGTCCTGCTCTGCTCTGGCTGGGGCGGCCTCACCTCGAGAGCTGGGAACAGTTCCAGGTGCCACCATATAAGAAAGACACGAAGCTCTTACAGGGCATCCAAAAGAGTGCAGTGAGGGTGGTGAGAGATCTGGAGGGGAAGCTGAATGAGGAGTGGCTGAGGTCACTTGGTCTCTTCAGCCTGGAGGAGGCTGAGGGGAGGCGCCATCACAGCAACGACTTCACATTGAGGGGAAGAGGAGGGGCTGGCACTGATCTCTTCTCTGTGGTGACCAGTGACAGGACCTGAGGGAATCGCCTAAAGTCATTTTAGGAGAGGTTTACATTGGATATTAGGAAAAGGTTCTTCACTGAGGGTGCTTGGGCACTGGAATAGGTTCCCAGGGAAGTGGTCACAGCACCAAGCCTGACAGAGTTCAAGAAGAGTTTGAACAACACTCTCAGGTACATGTTGTGATCCCTGGGGATGGTCCCATGCAGGGTCAGGAGTTGGATACAATGATCCTTGTGGGTCCCTTCCAATTCAGCATATTCTGTGATTCTGTGATTTGTGTCTTTTATATTACTGAAACATTTCTGAATCTCTTAGATTACTGATTTTTTTGTGGTGGGAAGAAAAAAGGAACTGGCAAAGAACAGTGATTGACAGTGACCTGGAGGCAGTGAGGGACATAGTCCATCTGATCTTACCTAAAATGATGTTTCAGATTTCACAGCTTACACTGAGAAAGCTCTGTGATCAATCAGTGATCTTGTTAGCAGTTGCAGTGCGCAGGCTAATTAATGATGCTGCTTTGCATAGATTTCGGGAATGAGTAGGAAATGAATATAACATAATTAAACTATTGTAAAGTCTCAAATTTGGACTGTTACTTCTGAAAATGTTGGTGGCTATGTTAGTTTAATCAAAACTAATAAATATGCAAGGATTTAATTTGCATCAGGTAATTTTGGAGCACAATCCCCAATACAGCTCTGTTAAATGCTGCTTTTGGAAGTATGTGCTGTGAATTCAGAGGTAAAGAGCATTTCCTACAGACTTTAATTCCCTGGGCAGAATGGGAACCCTGTAACCTAGGAAGAGCTTCCCAGTCTGTATTTTGCTGGGTGCCATCACAGTGGCTCAAGCCCTCAGCATCCATGCCAGTGTGAAACATGACACTGCAGGGACGACAGGACAGGGGACTGGGGATACATATTAATGTTGTGAGGGGCATCATAATGCCTCAGGATGTTGCTGCTTAGAACTGATTTGTCAGCAGGTCAGTCTTACCTCATAGACACAGTGCTACATTCAGCTGACTTGCTCTGACTGTTTTCAACTTTTAACCTGTTTTATGTCGGACTGCAGGGTTAAACTAATCATATCGAGTAAATTTAAAATTTCCTTGCATATTTTAAAAGTATACAGACTTTGCAATTTGCACATCCACTAAATGGAAGCTATGTCAGTTTCTAGGAAAAATAAATACAGAATCACAGAATATTCTGAGTTGGAAGGGATCCACAAGATTCATTAAAGTCCATCTCCTGGCCCTGCACAGAACAGCCCCAATAATCACAACATGTGCCTGAGAGTGTTGTTCAAATGTGCATTTAAAAGATATTATCTCCAAACACACATATTAAAAGAGCACATATCCAAGGAGTACAGCATGGAATATGTCAATATTCCTGTTCCAAATCACCAGCTTCAGGGACTTCATTGTATTATGCCAAAGACTGAGTTTATCAGTGTGGTGGTATTTTTCCAGATGGCACAGGGATAATTAAAGGAGGTATTTTTTAGAGAGAAGAATAAGGAAAAAAATGAAAAACAAAACATAAATAAATAAATAAATAAATAAATAAATAAAAGATTACGCTCTTCAGCTAGTCAGTCACTGATAACAGGCCAATATTCCTACCTGGCTCTTTCTAAGCTAGAGAGGTTTAATCTTTGCAGTCCTAAGGCAAGGATCAAGGACTCTGAACAACTGACTTAGAAAATACCAAGGAAGTTGAACCAGTTGTTTGCAATTGCTTGAGGGGAATCTCAGACATACAAGCTGTCAGCAAATGCTTCAAGAAGGTCCCTCTCTTTCCCCCTGAGTCCCTGGAATTAATAAAACTCATCAAAGCTTGCAAAGGAGGATGCAGATTCAGGGAAAAGATGATAAAAAGGGCCCGTGGCTCCTGCACGAGCAAATTACATGTGCTGGTAACTAAATTGATGGAAAAGTCACAAACTCTGTTCACCAAACACAACAGAGATAACAGTAAATGTCACTTCTGTTAGTTACCACAGTGCCTGCCTTTTTTGATTAACTGAGTGCCTGTTCTTTTTCAACAGACACTTGACTGTTCTAGCTGCTTGGCAATCTAGTCCCTAGTCCCTTTAAGCTTTTCCATGATGTTGTCTCAACTGGATTTTGTGCAGTAGAGCTCTTAGGCAGAAATACTGACTTCAGAGCAACTCATGGCTGAGGAAAGTGAAACACACAGCTGAAATGGACTTACAAAAATCTGCCATGTTTCATCACAAATCTGTGACATATTGTACCCAGAGTTTTCCAACATGCAGTCAAGCTTAGAAATGTCAGCTGTACTGGACAAAAGGGTTATGATACAACTCTAAAGAACCTCATGTGCGTCCAGTGTTTTATAATGCTTTTTATCAAGTAATTTGGAATAGTAGGCAGCCCACCAGCAAAATAACTGTTTCAAGCTTAAAAGTGACTCCTGAACTGCCAGAAGAATGTGCCCAGGATCCAGATGTCACTAGGAATATTTCTGTCACTAGCTGATCAGTCCTGTGGCTGCCACCAAACAAGAGAAGGAATGGGATAATGTATTGTTCTATTTTTCTGAGGCTAGCAGTCTCTGCACCAATCTACTGAAATTCTTCTGCCATTTGAAGCAAATATTTTCATGTCTTTACATTTTCTTCCAAGCTTCAACTTGTTTCTGTGTCTCAGGAAGTGAACTTTCTAGCACTTAAAAAATGAAATGGTTGTTTATTATTGGTCACTACTGCTGTACATTCTCAGCCTTTAGAGTCATGGTTTGAGTGGCAGTGTTCAAGGCAAGGTTGGAGCAATCTGGTCAAGTGAAAGGTGTCCCTACCCATGGCAAGGGGGTTGGAACTATATATTCTTTAAGGACTCCTCCAATCCAAACCATTTTGATACTATGAAATGAAACTCTATTCTGGATACGTTCTAATCTCGTGGTTTAGAAATTCTTTGATTGTCCATGAGGATAAAATAAGTAGATCTTGGAGCCTTTATGGAATTAAAGCTCTACTACAACTTTCTGGCATTCAGAAACATCCAAAGTCACAGTGCCAGTGTCCAAAGAAGGTCTGTTCTATTCACTGTCTGGGTTTTATCAGTCACAGAGCAACACAAGTACATTCTGGAAGGCATTGAACTATTTTTAATCTGTGATACCCCATTCTAATACGGTAATATTAATTCCATGGGCATTTATATTATGTTTATCCTTATGTTTTAAGGGCTTCCCTTCACTCCAGCACTATAGATAAGTTTAACTCAAATTTTACTCACCTGGAAAGCAGGCCAGTCCTACACAGTACTTTAGAGTAAAGCCTAGGCTGATACATTGATATACTGCTTAGTAATTCTGGCTTGTCTTTCAACCTTAGAAAGTTTTTGTGCTTCTGATGCACACATGGGTTAGATCCAGTGAACAAATCAAAAAAACACTTCTACACTTTCAGTTAAACTGAGGTTAGGAAACAGAGGTCTGAGTCCATCTGAATCCAGGTATTTTTCTACCTCCCAAAATGGTTTTCTTCAGATATCCTGTTCAGGATTGGGCTGAGGGCTGCCACACTCTGTAAGGTGAGAAGCCAGATGTGATGGGAGAGCTTCTGAGCAGGACTCAATTGCTTTCTAGGTAAAAAAAATCATCCAGAACACAGCTACCCACTTTTGTCTTGATCTCTCTGACATACTGCTCTGTTGCTCCAAATGTAGTTTAACACTCTGTGACAAATAGCTTCAAAAGTGGGCACTCAAATTTTACTGTTCTGCCACTTGAAATATTATTATAATGTAGTTTTCCTCCTCTGCCACATGCAGGCTTGTCTAATCACAGTCCAGTATTTACCATGCAAGATGAACTTTGGACTTCCTCAACTATGGACTTAACTGAAACTAAGCAAGAAACCGCAAACATTAAGTAAGTTAACTGTATTTCCCTAAACTGCAAAAGCACCCTTTTTGCTACTTTCACTTTTATGCAGTAAGCAAGAAGAAGGTTTGGCCGTTTTGTATCCACAGCACATAAGGAAAACAGTAAGATTACACAGCAATTGGATAAATAGGATATTTGTAAGCCTGAGTTTTTATTGTTAATGTATTGACAGATTCTGCCCATTTGAACTGAATATCTCATAACTCACTCTGTGGAAGACAGCCTGCTATTGGAACCAACTTCTGACACCAATCAGCACCCTCTGGGTTGTCAAGTCTTTATGTAGAAAGAGAAAGCAAAGTATTTCTAAAAGGTAACTGTTATGTTAGATTGGGCCCTAGATTCCAAGGCCATGAAGACCAAGTGGGTTAGGCCCAGGTCTTTGACCTTAGGCTGATTACAGAAAATGATCAAGCCTTTAGGATGCCACAGGAATTCTCTCTTTACATCCAGAGAGAGATAATTTCCTCCCCAGTATGAATCTGGAAATTTGTGTTCTTTATTTCTTTGAGAGATTTCTACTTTCAGTGTTTTAATCAAGAAGGAAAGGATGGAGTGACCAGCAAAGATATTGGCCAGTGTTGTGAATGAGCAAAGAAAATGACACAGCAACTGGCATTTCATATAGGAACAGAAGAGTTCCCATGTTATGTGAAATGCCATCTGGCATCCCTGAGTACATAACTGGTCACATGAACAATGGCTCTCCTCTGTCCCTCAGGCCTCAATGGTGATTTTTAAAAAGCTGGTAGTTTGGTAACTTTTATTGTGAAAAAAATTACAATTTGTCATGTGTGAAGGCAAGTTGCTGGAGAAACAAACCCAGGATATCAGTCTATTTTCCTTCCCAAAAATTTCCTCTGAATCCCCTTTTTCCCCCCCTGGGATGTCACCTCTCTTGATCACTTGTGGAGTCTGTGAAAATGCACTCTGCTGTGTTCCTGGGGCTGTCTCATGTTTCTCTGCCTCTAATGCTATCTAACCTGTGGGGTTTTTTTCTCTAACTAAAATACAAAGTGACTAAATTTGAAGCATCACAACACTTAAAAGGTAGGAAAAAACATTGTAATGCCCATAGAGCTGGGGTCTTTTGACCTATTCATCATCTGTTGTCTGCCTTGAAGGTTTTTAGTCCTGTGGTTATTAGGGACTGAAGCATAAGCATCTCTAGCTCCCTTCCTCCCTCTGCTAGATCTCTGTTGAAGAAAACAAGGAGTTATTTATGCTGCCTTATTCAAATTGAAAAGAAAAATCCAAGACCTGCATGAGCTTTAGCTGAGAGCTAACAGGGAAGAGAATATGGCCTTAGTATCTTTCTTTCACTGTAAACACAGATACTTTTGAATAAAGGAAAAAAGCCAGTAATTCTGACTCATCTTTTTTTTCTTAAATTGATGTAATTTCAGCTGGCCTTCTGTGGAGAGAAAGGAAAAGGGAAAATAAGTGGAATAAATATAAGATACAGCAACAGAAATTCATAAATTCATTTACCAAAAGTATTTTCCATTAAGTTTTTGCTGTTCTTTGTTTTAGGGTTTATATTGCCATAATTCATTTTTCAATGATTTTGGTGTCTTTTTTTTTTTCCCTAAGAGATGCTATGACTTTTCTATATGCAATTAAACATATGTTGTTTAAAACTCACTACAACACATTTTTGACCAGTTAAGCATTACTCAAATCCTTTTTCTATTCTCAAAAGATCACCTTATTCTAAGGTTACTAAAATGAAAGCAAAAGCCCTTGCACATTAAGATCCTTTTTTTCCAAAAGATTTCCATTTTCTTTTGCAGACCTGCCACTTTACTTGCCAGTTGTATCATGAAAAGCTGTGCTTATAGCAGACCTATTGTAGAGTGAAAAGAGAAAATGCTTTGCTACAAGGCAGTAGCTAATTCACTATTCTTCAGGGACTGATATTCATCTATCCTTCAATAAAAGCTAATGGTTAAATAGACCCAATGCACTCAGCTAATCTAGGAAGAAGCTGATGGCTGGGGGTTGGGATTCAAAGTTCATGCTGAAGTGCTATTCCTGAAGACAAAGATATTCTTACATTTTCTTTAGAAAAAAATTACAATACTAAAAATATCACATGGCTTTCACTCTCAAACACATATTTTTATGAAACAGAACCTATGGCATGTGAAAAAGTTAAATTTTATTAATTTTTAACAATGCATCACTTTTATGATTTTTTCTTTTTAAGGGATGTGAATATTTAAACAAAGGGATTACATTTTAAATAACCTTCTGTCTAGTCTTTTGCTACTTGAATTCCAACACCCTTAAGAAGATTCAATGATTTTTTTCATGAAAAGCAATTTTTGCAAAGCCCTCCAAGAAGGAAGGGAAATGACAACACCACGTTTCTCTCTGTGTAACTACCATCCCAGTTAAAGGTACTGCTGTGCTGTGCATATCAAACAGTCCAGTGCAAGAAGGAAAGCTCACTTGAGAAATCAACAATGAAAACAAAAGCCCACAACCAACACAGCAGACTACACAAGGACAGAGGAAATTTTTATAAGCAAGGTTGTGACTTAAAAAACAGGATATATGTATTCTGAACAACTGCTGTAGCAGTTGTGTATGAATGCAGGTATGTCATTGCTTTTAACAGATAACCTGAAAGTATTTTATCTGTGCTGCAGGACATTTAAATTAGCCATACTGTGACTAATCATGAAAACAAAATGACCTGAATATATAGATGTGCTGTTTAACTGCAGGATTTCAGTCACAAAAGACCTTATCCTGGTATCCCTGAAAAGAGTGGCAATGCTCTCCCTGATTTCACCAGAAACAGGACAGAATACTAATTAGGACCACAGCTGAAACTGCTGGGTGAAGTCCTTATTTCAGGACCTTCTCATAGTGCAGATGATGAGATGATGCACTGCAGGAAAACATCACACCTCTGCACATTAGTGGATTGCTGGAAGAACATCTGTGTTTTCTCAGAAACACAGAGCCACAATTGGACACATGCCTGATGAGAGGGTTTCAAGATTTGTGTCTTTCCACAAATTCAATACTGCCAATATTTTTTCTCTTCTTGCATTTTTCTTCTCATTTATCAGTTAAAAAATATTAATCTCTATGCATATCTTTCACTACATAGGGTTTTGGGCACTTTCTCAGTGCTGGTACTGTAATCCCCCTTTTAAAGGATATTTGTTGGTAGGCATCATCTTTCCATCTGAGGCCAGACTGTATCCCTCTTGGTACAAAGAGGACTACTACTATGACAACAGCTCTTCTTTCCCTTCAGCATGCATCAGTGAGGAAGTCTGGGGAGAAATACAGTCTTGAAATAATCTGAAAACCATTCATTTGTCTCGAAAAGCTGAGGAAAGGGGAACTTCTGTGATCTGCATATTGGCACCAAGTGGATTAAGCTACTCAAGGGTCTAGGGATGGAAAAAAGATGCTTACATAGCAGATCTCACACGTTATTTTTGTGCAGGGGTCTCAGTCCTTGTTCCTGTAGAATTGGTATCATAGTAGTTCAGAAGTGCAAAGTAATATGGAGTCTCCAAGTAGTCAGTGCTGGAGACATATATGAGATAATGAATCTAATAGATGGAGGAGAGAAATTTTAATGAGCTGTTCAAAAACTCTCAGATTATTAAGTAAACTCATGGTAGTTTCAACATATATGAAAGCTGCAATTTGATATCTGAGATAAATTTGCTATATATTCTGTCTTCATCTGAAAGCTATCTCAAAGTCTCTTTTTATATTAATCTTTTAAAACAGATCTTGCTAAGATAATCTGAGAGATATTTAATTTTAGATTTTCATATATTGCAGTTAAATAAGAAAGACAGATATTTGACATTCATAAATAAGTCAAGCACAATTTTGGACATTATAAAATTGATCCAGAAATAAAATTTTTCAGTCGATTTTTTTAATATGGTAGGCTACTTTTTTATTTGTAGCTACTGAATTTTGATAAAAGTAGATTTGGTTGAGCAGCTCAGAGGTACCCCTGGCAATGACAGGTAGTCACTAGGCAGTGTAGTCCAGGTATTCTACCACTATGGATGGGACCTGGCTGTTTCTACTGCTATCTCTTGAAAAATAAGAAAATAGCACCTGGATCCTGTCAATGCAGGATGAGATGGTGTCTTACTGTGCGACTGCATTTACATTCTTAATGCTCTTGGCTCTGGCAGGATGATAAAGCAGGAAATGAAGATTGTGAATTCATTACAGCCCGTCTCTCATTCTGTCACTGCAACACACTGACACATGTTTCCAACCCTGTCATTGAGAAGTTTGGTCACTTAATCCTTTCTTATTGCACATTACTTTTTAATTAGATATTTATTGCATAACAATCTTCCATTCTGTTCCAGCTTGCTTACCGATTGTCATTCTGACAAAGGCTGTAGTAGGAGTACTGTGACACCCAGCACGGGTAACCAGGAGAACCAGCTTTCTGCTTCAAGCTGCTGAAAAACACTTTCCAAAAAGAAAGTTTTCAAACTTGTCAGAAGCAAAAGATCTTCCCCTTCAGTTTGTTAACATTCTGCAAGGCAATTCCTTTGAGTATGCTGGAGAGACAGACTTGTTTAAAGAGTAATCACTGAGGGCTGTGACTGATCTGTATCACACAGTTAGCAATTTACGAGTACATGCCATTTCATTTTCTCAGGGTGTCATTTCTTTGCTAAATTTAAGCGACACTGAAAAATTAAAATATTTGGAGGGTACTCTGAGTCTGTCTTTTCAATCAATTATACTGAGTGATTACAAGTGGAAAGGCCTGGGTCATTCAAATGTACTGTTTTCCACTGAAGAAACACTGCAAAATGCAGATGAGGCATTTGATATAAGACAAAGGGATCACAGCTATCATGAAAAACAGAACTAGGAGTACAAAATAGTCAATATATGAGGAGAATACATGGTAAAAAAATTATTTCTCAACATAAATACGTATTACATTTCTTTTTGCCTCTTCTGCTTTTCTAGAAACAGCCCCCTCTGCTTTTTAAATGTCATCCATATTTATCAGACTGCATGGTTCTTGACATTTAGGATTTTTTTTCATCAAACTGTAACTGAAGCTTTGACAAAGGGTACTAATTATCAAGGGACTAGATTTTTTTCCTTTTCCCCACTTTTTGAAGGAGCAGCAGGCTGTAGAGAAAATGTGAATTGTCAGCTACTTTTAATACTCCTATAGCAGTCTCTCTGTCCTTACTGTGAAATATAACTAGAAATAAGAATTTAAGTGTTTGCTGAAGCATGTAGAAAATGCAGTTGGAATTGAGTAACTTCATTTTAAATGACAGGGGTCATTATTTACTTCAGTAAAAATGTTTCCACCTATTAGAACTATGTATAATCCCTACTGAAGGAAATTTTACTAATATTTTAAAATTCAGTAACTGATTATTCACCAATGATGATTTAATCGACTATGGGATGCATAGCTTGTACAATGTCACAATATGGTGACTAAAAAATTGAAGCATGAAAAATTGCGAAAATGCTCAGTTACTAAACAGAAGAGTGCATTAACAAGAAAAGTACATTGTGCTGCTTATCAACCAAAGTTGTTCCTATTAGAAATAATCCATTTTCTTGTCCCTGTTGGTAGTAAAGACATATTAGACCCTGATCAGAAAGATGATAGCTTTTCACAAACCCCTTTCTTGAGCCTGCAAATGAAGCCTAATGTAAGTATATAGATATGCATCTGAAATGTGTTATTCATCCATTTTCAGTTGCCTAGCAATGGCACAACTGCAAAGGAAAGAACAGTATGTGGCGAGTACTACATGGTTTTTTTTGTTATTGATAACTTTGTGTCCATATATATCTTCATTATGATCTTGCCTGCCATCACATATAAATTATTTGATTTCCTTGACTTGTCAAACACAAGCCACTTAGTTTGAAGTGAGATTTTTAAGTAAGAAAAAATACCAGATATTCCCATTGCAAAATCAATTTTAATTTAGTTACAATATCAAAGCCTGCTTTGAATACATCCTCCATGCATTTAGCTGTGTTAATAGCAATGCTTAGGTCAGATTATCGGAAAAAGTTTTATAAAAATTCACGGCTAAACACAACTTTCATGTCTGGCTCAGCTTTGTTTTAATGTCATTAATTGCAAATTGATACATTGTCTTTGGCCTGCTGTTTATCTAACCATAGTGTAAGAAAATAATAAGGCCAGTCCTAGTAAATTCTCAAGGATCACCATTGCAAAGGTTATTACCTGTAACATCAGAAGAGAAACAGAGATCTTGGTATTCTTAAAACTCAGCACCTTCTATACAGTCAACTTTACTTCTTGTCACTGCTTTTCATCCTGCACATAATCCCTATCAGTGTTTTCATGTTACAATTTTTAAACAATCCGGCATTTAGGAAAGAGAAAGAAAAATAAATAATTATTGTTCTACCCCAGAAAAAAATGCACAACAGACCACCTCTGCCTAGCTCTGCATAATTTACAACTTACAATTTTCTCCTTAAGACACAATGCATCATACTGACCTAAAGCAAGCAAACAAAAAAGCAGAAAAAACTCTCTCTGACTTCGCTTTTTTCATACATTAGTGAAAACTAAGGCGTTCTTGGCAATACTGTGCCTCTTATTGATTAGTGTCTCCGAAAGCATAGAATATTGATTGACACTGATTTATGTCTCACAGATCCACATCAATTTGGTACTCCTTTCCTCTTTTTGGTTTATCCACCTCAGCATCAACTCATAGGAACTCTCTGGACATCAGTGGATCAAGATAAGCCAGAAAGGTTTAAGGATGCAAGGAGATGTAGTACTATGCAGGACATGCTTCTGTTGGACTCGGCTCTTTTTAGGTTATGGGCTTCAAGCATTGCAGAATGTATGGCCAGAAAAGAAGTTATTCTGTACAGGATAAATTGCTCACTGGCCATTTTCCATGTGGGGTGGTGAAAAGCATGATCTGATCCTTCCTCCCTCATAGAAAATGTCATTCTCCCTCTTAAAGTTTCTAATAACTAGAAAACCAAGAAATTGCCATTCCTACTCTCAGCAATTCTAGTATTCCAGTATATAGCTGTTAGAGATATTTTCATGTCAGTCATTTGATTTAAGGAACCACTGAAGTTTTACACAGCTGTATCAAGTTCTGAAGGCACTTTTGTCTCAAGTGCTGAAGGCATGCAAATTTCAGCAGGATTTCACTCACTTGTTCTGCATATGTGTACAGGTAATTCAGGAGCAGACCAAAATGAAAGGTTCACCTGTTCATGTAACTTCAGAAGTCACATGAACAGGTGAACCTTTCCTGCATGGAGGAGAGTCCTTGAGGGCTTCAAGAGGAAAGCTCTCAATGTATCATGTTCTGCAGGCTTTTCCCACCTGTGTTTGGCTCTCCAGCCTCTTTTATCGCTAGGCATAGAGGCTTTTTTTTCTCCATTATTGAAGTGGTTGTTAAGAATTCACTACTTCACCATTTTGCTCAGAGCAATTGTAAAATGTTACCTGTGATCTGAGAAATAATCAACTATTTATCCTGATCATGAAAAATCTCTATTTTACTTATGCTGTGGGAGGACTTCCACGTATGGTCAATTTACCCAGCCTTGTATAAATGCTGTAGCCAGGTGTGCCAGCTAAGACAGGCATCCCTTGGTTTCTGCAATCCCTTGGTTTCTGCAAACTTTTGATTATTTTTGCTGGCAGACAGAGCGCAGAAATTTCATGGTGGAGTATAAACAGCCTGAAGGAAATAGAACATTTGAGGGATGGTGTACATAGGAGAAAAGAGAGAAGTAAGTAGAATTAAAATGTAGTAGACCCCCTGAGAGAAATTATTGCTTGGCAATTTAGAGTAATTTCCATTTTTAAGTAGTCCTTGTGAGGAAAAGCAAGAGTCATTTTCAGTCTAGCATTTGAATATTGAACTAATGGAGAAATGGCAGCTCTGCAGTGGCTTCGGCAGAGATCCAAGTGTTTTTTTCCAGAGAGACCTTCTTCTGCTCCATATTTAAACTACATTTGTCTTAGAACTGCTGGAGTCTATTTTAAGGTAAACAAAGATCTCATTTAGCCTTGTGATATTTTCAAGCTTCACCAAGAAGCAGTGACAATATGAAGGGATCAAAACTATTACACTCTAGTGAACAACAGCTTTGGGGAAAAGGACTTGGGTAAGCAGATGCAGGACATTAAAGCCAGGAATGCGTACACCACCGACACTTTGGCCTATGTGCCATTTTAAACTGTCACTGAATCTCCTACATAAAGCACCCAAGTATGCCTAAGGAGGGTGTGGTGGGGGTGCTGAGAGAATCATCTGCTGTAAACTGGCTGGCTGGCAGAAATGAGGAGTGACCTGTGTGCCTCTGAGTAACTTCCCACACCACAGGCCTCTTGTGGCACTCTGATTGCATCCCCAAGGTTCAGGTCTGTGCCTATGCATTTGTGTCTTTTGCTTTGAAGCACCTGAAAAGAAGTGGCCCACAGAGCAGTGTATTTACAGACTGACAGCAGGAGGATATGTTGGGTGCTGTGGGGCCTGACAGGAGGTTAAGGGAAGACAGAACACTTGGCAGGGCAAGGTTTGCAAATCTACGGAGAATGAGCATGCCACAAGCTATCAGAGCCACACTCAGCCACACCATGTCTTGGATTCACTCTAAAGACACCCCAAGAGGCCAGAGGACCCCTTCTCCTGCAATGTGGTTCATCAGGATCCAGCAACAAACCAAGAAACTGGGTTGCAGGGCAGCACAAATATAAAATAGGTCACACATCTCACTGGCTGAGGGCACCCTAATATTCTGTTTGAACAGAAAGATGTTTGCATCACTCAGATGCAAACATCTTTTTTTTTTATACCTAGGAGGCTGAGTGACACGACGCTACCCTGGGTTGTCCATGCTTTGGGCTGATGCACTAGTAATACTATGCTTCTGTTACAGACATGAATTTTAGACCTAGGGAAAACAGGGATAATTTTTTTAAAATTGATTTAAGGTCTTTATCTCAATGGAATTTTGCTAGAAAAATCTGTGACTTGAGTAGCATGTGTGTATTCACACAGCATTTGGTGGCAGAAGACAGGAAGAATTTTTGACTTTTGAATGCCAAGATAATATCCCTACCACCTGTAAAATACCTGTAATATCCCTACCAGCTGTAAAAGCTGTGTACCAGAATGAGGTCACTAATCTATGGGCCCAGGATGGACTTGCAGCACCTATTTAGTCAAACAAGTCAGTAATCAGCTCATTTCTTTCCTTCTTCTGAAACATTTAAGTTAATTATTTTGTTTAATAGAGCTGTTAAGTATCTTCCTACTTTTAAGATACAGAAATTCCTTATGTTTTTAGAAACATCATTTTTAAAGAACACTGAAAAATTGAAAGTACTTTGTTGCTTCTATAAATAAAAGACAGCTTGAGAACTTGGATTTTGTTTGGAAGGTATATTTTAAACTAGATTCAATCCAGACAACCACAAAGCAAATCTGCAATGTGCAGTCAGTGCATAGCAGAACAGCAATTTTGTGAGGTTTGGCACAAAATGTGATAAAAAGAAGCTTTTCTGGAGATTGCCAGCATCTCCAAATCCCTTTAAAAAGCATAATGAAATAGCTTCCTTTTCTATTCCTATTCTTTCAATCAAAAGGAAAAAAAAAAAACAAACCAACGTTTCCACGTGCTATGTGAGCTACTGTTCCTATTTTAATCTCAGGGATGGGAATGTAGGGCAGTCTTTCTGTTGCAGTCAGTGTATATAAAATCACACTTCTGTGGCAGGACTACACCAGACATTAAAGCAGGGCAGGGATGTCTAATCCAAGCAAGGCTGAGTGGAGCTGTTAAGCCTGGCTGTTTATTTAGCTGGTAAGAAACTATGGATCTGGAAAAGGGCAACTAAAATGATTAAAGATAGAGCAGTTGCCTACCTACATAAAGAGACAACTACAACTCTCAGTTGGGAAAAGGAAAAACTGGAGGGGGTGGTATGGTTTAAGGCCAACTGGAAATTAAGCACCACACAGCCGTTTGCCGAATCCCCCTCTTCCCCACAATGTGGTGGAAAGGGGAGGAGAATCAAAGTAAAACTGGTAGGTTGAGAGAAGAATAGTTTAATAGAGAAAGCAAAATGTGCACACAAAAGCAAAGAAAAAAAAAAAAAAGTACCACCTTCCATGGGCAAGCAGGTGTTCAGGCATCTCCAGGAGAACACGGCCCCATCATGTGTGACGCTGACCTGGTAAGAGAAACCCCAGCACTCCAAATGTCCCTGCTTCCTCTTTCTTTCCCCAACTTTGTATACTGACCATGATGTCATGTGGTCTGGAGTTTCCCTTTGGTCAGTTGGGGTCATGTGTCCAGGGTGTGTCATTTCAACCTCCCTGGCACCCCCGATCTCCTCACCAGTGCAGCAGTAGAAGAAGCAGAAGTGGCCTTGGCTCTGTGGAAGCCCTCCTCAGAAATAACAAAAACATCTCTGTATTATCAACTCTGTACTCAGCACAAATCCAAAACATGGCCCCAATACCACCCACTGTGAAGACAATTAATTCTACCCCAGCCAAAACCAGCACAGCGGGCTATGATGAAAACATGAAGGTGCTGGTGAGTGAAATTAATACAGTCTATTGTTCAACAAATTATGTGGGACAAGAACTAGATAGCAGCCAATGAAACTCAGAAAATCAGTAGGAGAATATTGGCATCATCATGTTCATGAAGGGATTCATGGTCAATTCATGGTCAAAAAATCCAGAAATAGATACTAAAGGGAGATGGTCATGGATGTGTCCTCTAGCAACATGCATCCAGGGATTGAGCGTGCTGGTTGACAGTGGCTGAACATGAGCCAGCAGTGTGCCCAGGTGGCCAAGAAGGCCAATGGCATCCTGGCTAGTATCAGGAATAGTGTGGCCAGCAGGAGCAGAGAGGTCATTCTTCCCCTGTACTCAGCACTGGTGAGGTCACACCTTGAGTGCTGTGTCCAGTTCTGGGCCCCTCAGTTTAGGAGGGACGTTGAGATGCTTGAGTGCGTCCAAAGGAGAGCAACGAGGCTGGTGAGGGGCTTGGAACACAGGCTGTATGAAGAATGACTGAGGGAGCTGGGGTTGTTCAGCCTGGAGAAAAGGAGACTCAGAGGTGACCTTATCACGCTCTTCAACTTCCTGAAGGGTGACTGTGGTGAGCTGGGGGTCGGTCTCTTTCTCCAGGCAACAACAGACAGAACAAGAGACAGAACACAGTCTCAAGCTGCGCCAAGGGAGATACAGGCTGGAATTAAGGAGGAAGTTTTTCACAGAAAGAGTGGTCAAATACTGGAATCATCTACCCAGGGAGGTGGTGGAGTCACCATCCCTTGATGTGCTTAAAAAAAGACTGGATGTGGCACTTGGTGCCATGATCTAGCTGAGGTGTTAGAACATGGGTTGGACTCGATGATCTTGAAGGTCTCTTCCAACCGAAAAATTCTGTGATTCTGTGATTCTGTGATTGTGGATGCTGGGAGACAACCAAGAGAAACGGTCAGGGTTGCTCTTCCCAGTGCCAGACAGAAGAGAGGGCTAGACAGACCACTATTATGATGCACAGTGTTTCTTATGCTCTCACTTGGGGACATACATGCTCTAGTGTCACTGAAATGTACCTACACCATGCTCTGTCACATGGTACAGACATGGGATTTTTTCTAGAAACAAAAAATACAACTATGAACTAGATTCAAAAGACATATGCAAGGGATTTCTGTGTACCAGTTACTGAGCAGAATGAAAGTGCTGCCACTTTGCAGGGTGCAAGCCAAAAATGAGTTGGCCTGGCTTCAAAGAGGCTGACCACACGTAATACACCATGGTAAAACTAATTTTTGCCCTAAGAAACTAAACCCAAATTGTAATTTGATCTTGTCTTTTTTATACAGAGGACATATTACCAGTTTCACTGGTTGCTATCTAATGAATCTATGCCCTGTATTAACCCTGAGGTAAAAATTCAAATAGAGCTTTCTAGTGCCATTCCTGCAGCCTGTGTGTGGCTGTGAGAAAGACAGTTAATTTTTAAGAGTACATGTTCAGGAGTTCTGGATATGGCTACATTATTACTGATTTATTAATATTTTCTGTAAATTTATCGGGAATTTTGGGTATTACATAATACCATAAATTAAGCAAGGTTTTCTAAGATTGGCCTAAGTGGCACTCCTGAGAGTTTAGACCATAACTTTTTTTATTCCTTATTTTCTCCTACCTGTAAAATGGAGACTCCACATGTTGCAGAACTTTTGCTGTTATTAATGTTTATACAGTGCTCAGAAAAAGAACACCATACAAAGGCAAGGTATTACTGCTTTTATAAAACTTTGGGGACTTGTCTTTTTTTTTTTTTTTTAATAATTCCTATTTGACCTTTCAAAGGGGTGAAAGCTGAACTTTCTCCTTTTCCTAAATATCATTTCAGGTCCTATGATTTAAAACCTTTAGCATCTTTGCTTTAGCATTAGTCACCATTAATGGCTAAAGCACATACATCCCATCTGATATTTTGAAATTGAGGACTAGATATTTTAAAAACAATGATGGCTAGGAAACAGACATACTTCAGCCATATTTTATTGGACCACAGACCTTATAGTAACTGGATTTTAAAACAGTAATTTCAGTAAACTCTTGTGGTATGTAGTACTTCAAGAGCAACACTTTCCTACCTTATCATTTCTTGTGCTCGCCCTCTCTTTTCTCAAGGAACCAGCTGACTCACACTACAAAAGCCATATACTTAGATAGGAAGCCCTGGATATGGCTGTAGGTGTGTGCAGTACCTGCCCACTCTCATACCTCAACAATGACACAGCAGTTTCCCCCCCAGGAAGCAGCCTTCCAGAACACACCATCTTCTAAGAAAATACAGCATATTTTTTAGGCTACAGCTTCAGCAGATGCAATTATGAATAACTGCAACCTGTTACATTTTTTTAATACTATGTTGCTTGAAGATAAGTGTTTATCTGGCAGTGCAGAAGTTCAGTTGTCAATCATGAGTTAGATAAGCAGAATGTTTAAGCCTATCACATCTCTTTTATAAAGTAATGATATGATGACAGTAAAGAAACTAGCACAAACAGTTCTGATATCATAAGACAACTACAATAAAGTTTGATACATCAGCATGACCATTTTTAACAGACTGATTAACATGACAATTTTTTATATAAGTAAAATGTGGATTTCAGGAATGCATTCCTGGCTGTGCAAATTTTTAATGATCTGTAAAATCACATTCAGCCACATACATTTTTCATATATTTGTATACAAAGAACCAAATCTGGAAAATGTATTTAAATACATTTAAAGAACCACTTTGTTGATAGCAAAATATGGATATTATTTTTAGAAGAATTGATGGCCCGATTTTATTGCCCATTGTAAGAAAAATGCAAGGTGACATTGTCTTCTGAAAGAAATTTTGACATAAAGGTTATTATTCAAACTTATAGTCAATATATAGGAGAAGTTGCTTCTTCAGGAGACTTCACCTGCATAAAAGTCACTCTATCTTGCCATTAGAATTCATTGACAAATGTTTTTAATTTATGTTCAGTGTAATGGAACAACTCTGTCATTTCTTCCTGTGTGGACAGTTATTGCCACTTAGGAGTTTTAAGTCACATTTAACCTTGGACAATACTGATTTTTCCTTTTGATAGTCCCTGGACCAAGAAATTACAGCTTGGTTGCACTCAGCAGTTTTGTCTTTAGTGCCCATCTTCTTCTTGGTTCCTTTATATATTTCCCATGGTGTTTTTTCTCAATATAAGCTTATTTAATAAAGGAAATTGACAATTTCCATGCTCTTGGTTATTTGTTGCACTAAGTTTTTAAATATATTTGAATTTATCTGCAATTTTTCCATGCTGTCATGTTTGTCAGGGCTAACATAATGTATTTGGCCATACAGTCTCATATTTGGCCCCTAACCTTTCATATCCATCAAGAATATAAATGCATCATAAAGCTTCTATCTGTTACAGTATATCACCCCTTTTATTTGTAAGCTGCTGGGCTTTGTTGGCATCTTAGAGTATTCATTTTCCCACAGACTGGTAACATATTTCTGAGGGGGGTGGGGGGGAAACTTGTCTATAAGGAATACAGTCCTGAAAGGACAACCCCAGGCATCACCCTAATAAGGCTCAGGGAGTAACTAGCAAGGCTAAGCATTCAGCAGGTTCTAAAAGTAGTGTGCTAAAAACAGTAATAATCCAGACTGGACCTTACAAAAGTAAGGAAACTTCAGTGGCTTCAGACGTATTTGTATACCTGGAGATATTCAGAATATTATGTACTCCTCCAACCAGAGCTATTGAAATGTTGAGAATTCTCTGTAATACAGATGTAATAGTTATATCTGGAAGCAATCTTGACATACATTTTGCAGTTTAGAAGAAGAAATTAAGAAATCAGTTAACCAAGGATGAAGTACTTCTTATCAAAATGAAGTTATTTCCCCATTTACATGCCCCAGATCCATATTAGAGAAATTATAGAATGTTTCTAAAATTTTGCTGTTGCTTCTGTTGCTTAAAAAAAAAATTCAATTAAGAGATATTTTAATAAAGGGACTGACCATAAAAAAGAATATTTTACTAATAGGGTTTTTTAATATTCGGCTAACAGAAAATGAGGAAGAAAAATAAATTAAAATAACAACAAAAAGAAAGAAAAGAGAAAAAATAAGAAGAAAAAAAGAAAGAAGGAATACCATATGCAGAAGAAGATTCTGTAATAAAACCAAAATTGGTAGCTATTGTTTGGCAGACACGTCCTGGAGAAGATGACTACTCAACAGCATTGTAACGCTGCTGTTTAGTCATATGTCCAAGACTGCTCATTATGCATTCCCAAGCATGCATCAATTTGAAAGTGTCTTTCTTTCAACTCGTCAGTATGGAAGCCCCAAAGTGCACTTTATTTGTGTAATAGGTTCTTTCAAGATGTTCAAAATCAGTTTTGGCTCTTCTGGTTATATTCAAGTGACATCCACTCAGAAGGGAAAAAAAAGTTCCTTCTTGCTAAATAATAAAAGCCTAGAGTGCAAAGAAATAATGTGTTCTGGACAGATTGCTTTAAGCAGTGACAAGAAATACATGGTATTCTCAGACACTGAATCTGATTCCCAGGTTTAGCAGATATCCCCAAAAGAACACCTGTACATAATATTATTCTGCTATCCAGGAATATGTTTTAACACAATTAATATATTTATCAGCTAAACATGCAATAAATCTAGAGACTGATGAGTCCAGTTTCATTCAGAGTAGAAGACTAATTTTTTTTAATTTTCTGCTCTAACAGGACCTGTACAAACTTCCTTCCTTTCCCAACTCACCCAGTAAATATTAGTAGTGTAAAGGAATTGGGTCCTGGGAGGAGAAAATTCAATGTATGTTTTGATAAGCTATATTTGTACCTCACTTCTTCTGTTGTGCTGTGTTCAGATGCAATGTGTTGTCATTCATCTTACATCATACTTTTCTTAGGAGCTAGGAGAGAGTTGATACCGATTTACAAGCCAGACAGTGTCTCTCTCGTAAGACGATATATCGAAGAGTCATAGAGTTATCTGAGCTGGAAAAAAACAGGTTAAAGACCATCTAGTTCCAGTCCTCCTACCACACAGGCAGGGACACCTTCCTCTAGACCAAGTTGCTCAAAGACCCATCAAACTCAGACTACAACACTTGAACACAAATCTCCTCCCTTTGGTATGAGTAACCCAACCACTAGCAGCTTTCCGGCATATATCTCCTCATGTGTTCCAAGAAAAAGAAGTTTGTGGATGTGAAATTTAATAAAATCATAGGGCATTGAAGGAACAGTAAATATAAGGTTTCTGTAGCATGTAAACTGCAACTGTAACCAGCAGGGGCATTAAGTTGTACTTTATAAGGCACATTCACAGCTATTACTGCCTAATTTGCCTTCACTCAACTGGTTAAAGGCATTTTTAAAACACAGCAGAATTTGTTCCTTTCCGTCCCAGACTGCTGTAAAACTGAGCAGCAATACTTATATACCTTTCAGGGCTGTGACAAGGATTCACTAATTAGATATAGATTGGTTTTCAAACAGGGTGACTCGGCCACTTCTCAATCTCTCTGCACCTGCCCTGCAGTACCTTCTTCCCTGATTCTCTCTTCAGGACTTTGGTGAAACAGCAAAGCAGGACTTTCAGAGATCTTGCTTTGCTTTACACTGCAAACTATTTCAGATCAGTAATTACATCACTTAGTACTGGTAGAACAGTAAGCAGGGAACATGCTTAGAGCTGGCATCAAGCAACATATGTTGCATGAGGCCAAAGATCCAAAAAATCCTACAGACAACAGGAGCCTCCCTGTAGCTTCTCAGTTTCTTCTTGGAGAGTTTGGGATGGGCTTTTCATGCAACCCTGTATTCCCATGTTGTCTTCTAGCCTCTTGGAACATTCTCTTACTCCTGATGCATATTGCAACAGCTTTTCAAGAGGAAAATTCTTCTTACACTGTACACTCCTGTATAGTGTAAGAAGAATTTTTTAAAAAAGGCCTGTGAAACCTCCATTACTTGGAAGAGAGAAAAGGAAATCTCAGTGAGGAAACCCTTTGTAGGCAAGTTTAAAATGCATGGTTTGATCTACTTCCAGCAAATTTATTCTCATGTATGCCAGTTATTCATTTCAAAGTAAGTTTAATTGGACATAGGGTAATACTTTCCTGTCTTAGAGAGGAGAAAAAAACTAGTTATTTTCACACTTAAGACATAGGCAAAGGTATTTTTTCTCAAAGGTTGATACAAGAGGAAATAATTCCTACAGTTTCAGAATTGCACCATTTGTGCAGTTGTGAATCATTCCTGCCTTTAACACTTGACAGCATGTAAAGTAGATGGACTGGTTTTTTGCTCATATTCACTACATATCTGCTTCCCCCTGACAATACAATTTTGGCTTCATAATAAATCCCTGCTGCAAATCATCTTAAGAATTCTTGTCCCATAATTCACCCAATGGTTTTTGACCTTGTTAACTACAGATTTTAGAGTAGGAGATTGAAATAAATGTCAGTCTTGCTGATGTGGCCTTATTGTTTTTTTCCCAAGAAGACAGCTTAATATGCTTAGACCACTGGAAGTGGCAATGCCTCGTGAATTTCAAGAACCGTAATTAATTTATTTTAGTAATGAAAAGCAAAACAGAGTGTGACAATAACTTTTTTTCTGTATGCTAATGAAGCACTAAAATCTGTAATGAAACACTGTTAAATATGAAAGGAGGAAGCAGAAGAAATGCATGTTACTGTAATTTGGTGCCCATTAGAGTGTCATTGCTGAGCCTGATTCTAAAAAACCCCAGTGTGCTGACCTGGCAACAATGAAGGCAAGTAGGCTTTTTACTTCATTGCTGCCAAACTTTAAAAATGCCTTTTGTACCTAGATAAGTAACTTCATCAAAGTCCTGCTTTTTTCCTGTTGAAGTCAATACACAAATTGCTATTATCAAAAAGAGCCAGAAGGTGCCGTAGTAAAAACTTTTTTAGCAATTGGACTTGAATGACGATAGGTAAGGAGCCAAATACGAAATCAGACTTTTTGATTCTTTTCTGTATGCATTAAGAGAAGAAAATACTATAGGGGAAAATATTTTTCTTATTTATACATCCTTTTTTCTTAATGGAAATAGAAGATACCAGTAGAAAAGTTGAGATCTTGGAAGGCCTATAGGTACCTCATGCCTTCAGTACTGAAATGTCCTGCAAGAATCATCAGCTACACTGGAGACAACACTTGAAAAACAGTCATAACCATGAAAGAATAGGATTTACTGATGAGAAATTGGATAAGGTTGAAAACACTTGGGACACTTGCAAAAGGATAGTACTTTAAAAAAAAATTTAACATCTAACTATATAATCACAGTGAAAGCCTGCTGATGCTGATGTTGACTGCATCAGAAACCTCTAGAAAAAACCCTAAGGCTGTCGCTGAATTTTATGGAGTGTAAGATTATGAATAAATATTCCTATTTGTAGGAGTTTGTAGGTGGTTTTGATACACAGTGAATGCTGGAGACAGAACACGTGAAGCAAAGAAAGGAAGAAGTCCTCCCCTTTGTGCTGTGTGAGATCAGAGCTTCCAAGGACCCTCTTTGGTCTTCCCACATTCATACCAATTTCCAGACATGATGCTGAGCTGAGCATCTGAGATTTCAGTGGTTCTTCTGAAGGATTTAAGAGATTCTAAATTAGTTAATACCTGGCAAGGTATCTTGCTCCTTTTTGGAAGCAATTTCATGTGATTCTAAACTGTCATTTCTTAAGTAAAAGTGATTCATGATGCATTGAAATGGAATTTAAAATAAATTTTTTCTGAATTTAATGCTTGTGAGAGCAAATGACGTAAGTGAGGCATGATGCAAACAGAAGAAAAACAGAGCAAACTGTCCCAGTAAGTTCTGGTTATCCTTCTTGTCCTGAAAAACAGAATTCTGTAGCATTAGCCTTAAGTTTCTCATGAATAAATCCACACTATCTGCATTTGCTCAGACTACAGGAAAAAAGGGGTTGTATTCAGTCTTTATGTTCAGTCTCTTTAATCAGCTTAAACCTGTTTTTTCCTGTTCTATTTGCGTCAGTGAATTCAGAGGCACTGAGTTAACAGAATTGATTTTAAAATAGATTTCAATTAAACCATGTAATTTATGACTTTAGAAAAGGCATACTTGGCTCAACATGTAAGTGCACTGGCACACAGCTTTTTTTCAAGACATATGACGGGCATGTTAAGCATCTAACCTTAAGGTGCAAACATTCCCTCTACTTTTCTGGCAATAGCTCTCCAGAGATAGAACTGTAGCAGCACTATTTGATCCTGTGTAATTCTTGAAGTTCATTTTACCCTCCCTAGTATTTTTGGGTAGGCCTGTGATGCATAAAATGACTCTTCTCTCACTCCATAGACAATTATTATTCTGTATTCTAGGTATAAGAGCAGGCATTTCTGTATCTGATTTAGGCAGTATTGCTTCAATAGTCACAAGGAAATAAGGGATGGTTTCCTGGTTATCACAAGGAACTAATGATGGTGGTTCATAATTTTGAATTTTTATCTTGAGGCTTATAATGCAGCTTTATTTATTTGGAATTATACAGAGTTTATATGAGGCTCTTTGAATTCGCAGCTACATTTAGCATGGAAAAACACAACTTTTCTCCTGTGTGAAATAAATGGTGACAACATGTAATTTTCTTCTTTGCAATCCTCACTATAATTTTCTTCCTTTCAAGCAATAGTAATTCTGATAAAACCTTCTCCATTTGTCTTGTCACTGTCTTACTACTTGTATCTAACTGTTGCATGGCAAAACGCCCTAATGGTTTGGAGAGGTACAGTTCACAAGTTGTTTTTTACATTAAGTATTTCCCAAGAAAACATTATGGGGATATTCACTGAAGCACTTCAGTTTCAGTCATCAAAAAGAATATTTCCACTGAAAATGTACTCCGTGTTAATTCAAACATTATTACACACGCTCCTTTTGGCAGATGAATCTTTTTTTCTAATTGAAGTGCTAATAAGAACATATATAGTTGCATATATATGTCCCCATATAACTATATTATTTCTGTTATACTGCCAAAAAATGACCTACTTCTCAGGCATAACAATGGTTTCAGGTCAGGCTATTTCAGTTCCAAAGCTGAAAGAAGTAAAGAATGAACATCTCCATGCAGGCAGCTGTATTGTCAGCAGCTCTGGTCAGTCATGGAGACAGCAGAGGGAACAGTGCAGGGAGAGGGGAGAATGTGTTATGGCTAACAACAACCATGGGAGCTTTTTGGGAGATCGCATGATGCTAGGAAAGGTGTTCTGACTTTAGCTTGGGACCTAGCTGGACCCTTAGTCCTTTCTTCCCTACTTCATGCAACCATACTTTACCTGTAAAAACATACACAAGTTTTCTCCTCAATTTAAGTCTCCAGAGACTTTGACTTTCTCACCATCTTTGTCTGTACCCCTGCCCACACGCTCAGCGTGTCTGTGATGCTTTTGGTTGTTGGTTTTCAGAAGTCTCCCACTGGTATCGTTTCTCCTGGTCCCAGCAGCCAAATTGAGAGGCAGCAGGTTCAAATTTTAGCAGGGTTCACAGAGGAGAATTATTCTCTTTTGCACATGCTGTTGAATTAGGCAGGGGGATTTGTTGCTATGGTGTTTTTTCATCATACTTTCTTATCTTTGGTCCCTTCCTCTCTTCTTGTCTCCCTTTTTTTCTCTTAGCAGCTTATATTTCCTTGTTTTATCAAACCACTTGTTATCATTTGATGGCACTCGTCATTCCTAACAGGCTTCTCTACAGGATCATATCTTCATGATGTAAAAGTGGAACACAGCAGTGGCCAATAAAAATAGAGTAGATGACTCGTTTTCAGATAATATTCCTTTGTTAAAAGAAGCAGACAAGCACTATTGCTTCTTTCAAGCAAAAGGATAGGGTCTTCAGCCTAAAGAAAATGAACTGATAAAAGGAAACTGGGCTGATTTATTCCTGCTTAGTCATAGGCAGTCTTGCTTTCAGTATATCTGCAATTACAGAAAAGCCATACAATTTGGAAGGATGCACAACAAATTATTCTCTAAACAGAAAAGTAGCCCATTAGGTTTAAAAACATATAGCAATACTTTAGATATTCAAGAAAAATTTCAAGCAAGTTCTTCAAGTTGTTCACTAATTTTAAAAATTATTATTTGGACAGTTATGCTCTTCAAAAAATGAAAGGTTTTTTTTGTTTTCTTGAAATTTCAGTCACATCTAAACTTTGTTTACTATAAACTATATGACTCAAGTGAATTGCAGATAAATTTTGTTCCTGGACTTCTTCTCTAGCCTTGGTATGGAAGGTTACAAAAATGTTTAATTTCATGCTTCTGCTATGTCAGTATTAGCTAACTTTGGCAACTCCATAATTATCAATGGAGACATTAAGTCAGAGCCCTGCAGGCATTTCCCAGAGCATTAAAGGTTCTGTTAAAAATATGTCTTGGACTTCAGTGTATGGAGATCCTATCTTCAAAACTGCACACTACCAAAAGTTTTCTCTTAAAAGTCCACATCTAATTAAAGAGTATTGATTGTAGGAGAAACATATATGGACACTGTTGCTTTTAATGAAAAAACACAACACATCATAAGCTTCAAATTTGGGGCTAGGGAGGGAGAGACACTTTAGCCTTCATAGCAATAAGGAAAAAAAAAGTTCTATATGGTGTTTATTAACATGAACTGTGAAAAGAAATAGAAATGAGACTGGAAATTGTTAAATGCAGGACCAGTCAATAGCAAGATAATGACACAACACAGTGAAGAAAGATTGATTTTTGTCCCTCCATCACACTGAGGCTTAAGTTTATTTGCTAACACAGTGCTTAGACAACGGGTGGAATCTAGCAAGTATGATTCATCAGAAAGCAGTGTTTGGATAGAAAACACTATATAATTTAGATTATGGTGTAAACATCCAATATTTCTGCATGAATCCACCTGTGGATTATGCCACAACAGAAATTACGATTGCAAATAAAGAACTCTATTCCATCCATAATCAGACCCTTAGAAAACATGAAAAACCTTCTCCCTTCTAATATCCCAGTTTGAAAATACTATGAACTATTGGAAACTGAGAACAGAGGTGGTAGTCCTTCAAGACCAATTATAGTTCCCACTTTGGCAGTTTTGCTGGAACAGTAGTTTGGATGCAAGATTCTTCATGTAACTCAAGTCTGCATCATGAGATATCTTTGATTGCTAATAGCTCTCCCACTGAAAAACGTGTCAGGGCATTTCTGGTTAGAGATTACCAGAGGAAAGTTTATGATCAGTAGCCAGGCATTTTGACACTAATAATTTGTTGTTTTCAATGAGGTTGCATTTGCTAGACAGATTATGAGATGAAACTACAGCTGTGCCTGTCTTTTCCATAGCAACCAACAGAGAGCTCCCTACCTTTCCCAAAAGACTCCTCAAGCTGATCACACTCACAAGAGACAAAATTCAGTACGATATCAGCAAGCTTGATTGGCAGCCAGGGGTTTGGATGCAACATCATTGTGGAGATGGCAACCTCTTGTTTTGGTTCATTTCTCACTGTAATAAAAGCAAAATGAATTTTACCAAATAATCAAACAAACCTTTCAAAGAAAAATTAAGGAACATAATTGTTGATTAAACTTTCTTCTTGCTTAAATGTAAAATTCATCCTGGGGAAACCTAGGCATTTAGCAAAAGCCAGCCACAAAGTGGCTGTGATTGTTCTTTTCTGTTGTTGTAAGATTGAATTAAAGTAAGACCTGGAACACAAAGCCTTCCTGAAGCTTCATTTTGAAGAATTTGCGTCTTATTCATGATTCACAGGAGAGTTAGTATTTCTTTTTTAGGTTGTATAATGCATGCAAGTGAGAGCTCTGAAAAAACAGTAATAAGGCATTTTCTTCTGACAAACTCTGGAAGTTTATAAGTAGGGATCATATCAGGACTCTGCAAATTTTAATCCAGTTTGCATCCTATAAAAATAGCAGTACTTCATCTCTTATGATGCTTTACTGTTTTATATTGCTGGTATGGACTGATTTGTTGAGGAGAGTACTTAAGGAGAATCATTTAGTGTAACTGTAAAGAGAAATGTGTTCTCTGCAAACTGGGAACATGAACAACTTGAAGACAGAATAATACAGCCAGAAAAGGCAAAAACCTGAGAGTGATTAAGACAATTATGAATATTCTCTCCCCAAAGAAACTGCAAAAAGCAGCAGCATCTTTACATATAATTACTTTTACATTATTGTGGCATTTCCTATCAGAGGAGCTATTTTCTCTTAAAAACTGTGAGGAGAAAGTACTTTGTCTGCCACTGAAAAGACAGCTTCTGTCTGAATAGTTCTGTTGAAAGTGTCGTCTATCTGATAATTTTTAAGATAGGAGAAAATTGTGTGACTAAATACTAAAACTGTGAGAAAATTTAACTTTGACAGTGCAGGTGCTGATGGATGAATATTAAAGGATATTATGCTTACAAATTAATGAAAAATAAATGTTTACAGCTGATGCCCAGCTCATATACCAAATATGCAGCAAAGAATGCTTTAGAGACCATGCTATTATAATATCTTTGTTACATGATATTCAAAATGATAAAGCCTCTTCAACATTTTTTTTAGCAGCTTAGATAGATCTCAGGAGGCAGATACCTCCTTGAATATGTGGACATCTTGAGATGAGTCCTCAAGAAAGTTCTCTGTCCATCTGGCACCTGGAAAGGTATTTCTGCAATTAGACTTTTAGAACTAGCATGGGCATGTTCACGTGCAACTGCATGTTCCCCAAGGGTGACACAAACCAGAAAAGAGAAGAACACTTCCAGTGATAATTATATGCTTTCACAATCTGCTTCTTATGATGTCATTTATTACTATTTATGATGTCAGGAATCTGAGAGACAACAAATTAATGGCAAAGTAATGAGCTAATGAGAACTTCTAGCCAAAGCAGCACTATGATAGAGCACTCCAGTAAGGGGAGGGCCACCAAGATGGTCAGGGGGCTGGAGCACATGGTGTACAAAGAGAGGCTTAGAGAGCTGGGTCTGTTCAGCCCACAGAAGGTGGCTATGGAAGGACATTATGACTGCATACACCTACTTAGTAGGAGGGTGTAGATAAGATGGAGACAGACTTTTTTGGAGCTACACGATGAAAGAGAAAGAAGGAATGAATGAAAATTCCAGTAAGTAAAACTGTGGTTAGATATAAAGAAAAAGCTTTTCACAGTAATAGCAGTCAAACACTGAGAGATACTCACCAGAGGGACTATAGAATCTGTATCCTTGGAGATGTTCAAACTCAGCTGGGACAAGGGCCAGATTAACCCAATGAGTGGGACATTGAACAAAACAGCCTCTAGAAGTCCTTTTCACTCTAAACTATTTTATAGTTGTATTACTGCATAAATTACTCAAGGGCTGAAACTTTGACATAAGATGCAAACATTTTTTTGAAAGAATGTTGTATGCATATGTATACATGGTTTGTAACTATGTAATGTTCAAACTTAAAACCCAAACTTAGAATTCTGAAGCTTGCTGACAGTGACATATTCATGGCTTTCAAATTTGCTGGAAAAATCCTCTTTCCTTGTGGAAACAGACTTGAACCATGAAAATTTGTTAAAATCTGAATAATTTCTAGATAGGTAACAAACTGCAATTAATTTCAGTGCTACAAGCAGAAAAAAAAAAATGAACTGAGGTAGAAAGCCAAAGATGTATTGAATTGCATGGAAGCTGATAATTAGTTTCCAACAAAAAAAAAACCTGAAGCTTTTCACAATTGAATTACAGTAGAAACACACAGATGAGCGAAAGCAGCATAATATGCTAATTCAAATTATATTTTATATAAAATTTCTCATAAACTAAAATACTTCTTCATTCTTCTCATGCAATTTATCTGTGACTACTAAAACAATCACTCAGGTTTGACATGACTGTGGTCATTCTTCTACCAAAGCTGTTTAGTACATGACAATACCTCTTAACTCTGAATAATACACGTTCCTGCCAGGAAATCTACTCTAAAAGCAAAATAGCACTACCATATGCCAGTGGTTAGTTGTAGTATCCTCTCCTTGATAATGCATTTCAGAGCTGCAGCAGCTCAAAATTAATTCCTTCTGCCTGCACAAGGACTGGAAATAACACAATTTAGTTTAGGAACATCCAAATATATTATTTCAGTTTCATTATTTTTTCAGTCTTTTTCAAGTGTTTGGTTTAAGATACATGCAAAAGCTACACACAGTAAAATGTAGAATTTTAGGTGTTAATAGAGGCAGGTCCCTTATAATCAGCAGTCAGTTAAACAAACATTTATCCTGGGCAAGAAAAAATTACAAATTACATCCCAATTCTGTATAAGGGATCTCCTACACTGAAATAATGTTAGCACAGTGCAGGAAGGCTATTTCCCTCCCAGCCTCAAACCTCTATCCTAAAATAAAGGTATTTTTGAGGGTTTCTTTTCTGTAACTGCCATATAGAAAAAATTTAAGTAACATAAAAATGAGTCAATTTCTATAGAAACGGTCTTCTTATTATTTAATCAGGCCAGTATCTGAATGATTCATAAACAGCAAGTTGTAATTCAATAAGAAGTTCATGCATCTCTGAGTTGAGAAAATTTGAAGGGAAGAAAAAGGAGAAGAAAGAAACCCCTTCCCCACAGGACTTAAAAAACACTCTGCCCATGATAAATACTACCTAATTTACTTTAAAGCAGTTAACATCTACTCAGTTCCTTAGCTTGTTCGGTGTTCACTTACAGCAATAGTTGGGCACCAGTGATGCATTATGCTAGGCACTGTATAAATCCATAACAGATAACCAGTAGCTTTGAGAAATTTACTGCACAAAGCAGTTGTGAAAGGAGTTAATTGACATCTGGGAGTATTGTAAACAAGCCAACATTTTTCTTCCGCAAGGTAAAATGCACTGGAAAAAAGCTGCCTCATGCGGGAACCTTTATATTCATCCCAAAGATGTTTATTTTTGTAAGACTTAAGTTGCTGACCCCAAGGTCAGGAAAAATGCCCTTTATTTCTCTCTTCTTTCCACAAGGTGTCTGTCAGCTTGTGTAGGTAGGTATGCACTACACATATGCACACACAAAGAAATATATGCTCATGTGCATTATGGGCATTTCCAGGTTCACCTTAAAAATGCCTTGTAGTTACAATGCTGAGAAAAAGACTATTATTGTAACGTTCCCACAGGGTGATTTTAGGAAGACTATGAAACAGTTGTAATTAGCTGGAGCTTAAAATAAGCAAATGGAGGAAGAAAATTTGCACTGCACTGCAGAATGAGCCCAGACAGCTACAGCATCCTGATTTGTAGAAGAGTGATACTGATTTTCCAGGGAACAAAAATACTCTGTCCAACTTTCTGCACTGCCCTTTAGTTCCTGCTCTCCCACCAGTCAAGTTAAATTGAAAAGAACGACAGTTGAAGAGGGTAGGTGGAAAGAATGCTGCTGGAGCAAATGGTGCAGCTCAAATTCTTATTCTATTCCCATCTTTTGACTGGATATATGCATAGCTTTTCAAAATAAAAAGTCATCTTTCTAGAGCACCTGATTGCTTTTAACATAACTTTTTTTTCTGCCTGCTTTCATCTACCTTTCTTGGATCAAATATAAATGTGATTCCATCTCTTTATCTGGCACAGAGAGCTCCAAGATAAAAAATACTATAAAAGCCAAAAGACATTTTCCATATTATTGTTGTAACCTCAGTAAATCTAAAGTACAGTGCTGCTAGACAGAATATCAAGAAAAATAAGATTTTTTTTCCAGATCATTCTGTAACTATTCTTGCTGCAGGGGCATTGGAAATTTTGGAACATATGTGTTTTGCTGAATAAGGACAATAATGGTGCTGCTAGTATTGATGTGATTCTAAAAGTTGGTGACAGAGTGTGGTTAGTGAATAAAAATTGATAGGATAAAAGAGGCCATGTAACAGAGATTTTATGTAAAAAGAAAAGTAAATACCATCTGGAAAATCACTGGGTTTCTGCCCATTTCGGTTTCTGCCCATTTCATTTTCTGCCTTCTGTAAGACAAAATCATGTCAACAAATGACAGAAGTCTGCAAAAGTTCACTGTATATTTGCAGTTTCATAAAAAACAGAGGTGACGCAGTGTTATCTTCCCTCACTTTGTAAAATCATTGTGTTGCCTTACTGACCATTGCTATATGTAAGTGCATTAGCTAGTAATCATTATAAGAGCTCCCCAGGGTGTCTGATAATTTGTCTGGAAAGAGGCCACTTTACACACCAGTGAGACCTCTTTTTAATTTTTTTCTGGCTATCTGCACAGTGAGAGTTTCAGCTGAGAGTTTCAGGTGAGGTACAAATTCAGCTGCTCATCTAAAAAGTAAAAAAGGCTCTTTCCTATGTCTCCAAGGCCCATCAACTAGATGGCTGAAAAAAGGCCTGTGCAGGATACAGCCTGCAGCCATAAATCTGGGGAATAGCAGCATTATCCTAACTGAAGGTGGGGTGTTATAGGAACTTCTACTCTGGGTCAGAAAGACCCACAAACCAGCAGGGAAACAGAGAGAGAATTCTGAGACGCCATGAAAATGCTCATCTAGGAAGGCCTCAGGACCTCAAAGGAAGTTCTGACTCAACTTTGCTATGAAGGTACATGTCAATAGAAATTAATCTACACCAAATGTGAAGAACTGAAGATTTTTAATTTTTTTTTTTTTGTCAAAAATTTCTGTACTGCTCACAGCAAAGCTCAGGCATCTTCATGACTGGGTTGAAAACTGCACTTAGAGGCTCTGACAAAGCCCTTTTAGAGTAGAACGTGCAAGTGCCTGTGCAGTATGGTGGTGTCACATCCTCATCCCCAGGTCAGTGCAGGTGACTTTCCCTGAAAGAAACATCTAGCAGAAAACAGTTTCATAAAGACATGCTTTTGCAGAGTTGTCAAAGTTTTGTATATACACATTTTCTATTTTTAATGCCCAACTCCTAATATTTTAGTTGTAAGAGATGGAATGAGTTAGGCTATTTATATTCAGCCATGACTTTTGTCACAGTACACTGGCAATAAAATTGAGTTTGTAAAGATATTAACTTACCCAAAACACAAGCTGTAGTTGCTAAATATTTGACTGCAGTGGGCAGTTTTGAAACAAGAACAAACTTGTTTAGGACCAGAAGAAAGAATATTGTAGTGAGATGTGTGATATAACTCTGTGGTAGTCTGACAAATCTAAGTTTGAAAGATTCTTGCTCAAGACAGATGAACAGGTAAGAATTTTGATTTTTGTGGGGGCACTGGTGTCCCTGTTTTATTGTCTGTTATTACAGATCCACGGAAATAATTTGCCTGTTTGAAGGATCAGGATCAAAATCTGACAAAATCCATGGAAAAAAAAAAAGAAGGTATGTATAACAGAAAAAAAAATAGAAAATTCAACAAATAATTTCAGTAACACTTATGTTCTTAGTCTGAGGTTATTAGGAACATGATCACTATGGTAAAGTAGCAAATTATAAAGAAGGACTGACTGGTGTTCAAGAGATGGGAAGCTCTGCCTGAGCACTGTTGGCTGAGAGATCAGGCAACAGCAGGGAGCACAAGATGTGTCCGCAAGCAGTGTTGTTCAGAATCTTAAAAGTGATGATGGAGTGAATGTCAATCTCTTACATGAAAAGCTATAGCCCATTTTCCTTATCATATTCACCAAAAACCACGTGGAAACTTCCTATTTTGCAATCTCCAAGTCCAACCTTATTATACAGGGACTGCCACACTGAATAAATCAGAACTGTTTAAAACCCCGTAGGCCGTTCGCACAACTCAAGGCCGCCTGTTCTTGGTTCTGGTGCCTTTCTGTGACTTGCTGTAAACACAGCATTCCCAAGGTCAGCAACTGTATGCCTTGGTGCCATGGCTGCCCTCAGTTCCATGCAGCCAGAGTCAGATTACATTGCTGCTCACACAGCGGCCTTGCAGGCCCTCCATGAATAAATGTTCTCTGCAGACAGCAGCTCTACATTCTGAGAGAGCACATTTATAAAGCAGTCACTTATTCCACACTTATTTCTATGTATGAATATATAATCAAGGAGAGAAAGTCAAACAGTGGTGCAGTTTAAAAGCTACAGCAAGAATCTGTGCCACAGGCAACAGCAAGGCAGCCTTTCCACTTAGGTTTCTGAATGCTTTGTTGTAAACACATAACGTAGGACAGGGATGGAGCATGTCTTTTAAATGCACTGCCCACAAGCAGGGCAAGAATCCACTTAGCTCTTAACAAATGAACTCCTGTCACTGGAACTAGCTGCAGCAAAGATAGATTTTTAGGCTATGTTTTTACTGAAGAACTGACACAAGAGAGTGGTCATACCCACAGACTATGCCTCCAGCAAAACAGAATTATTGTGCAACCAACTCAACTTAAAAACATGCTTAAAGAAAATGTTTTTATGTATAAGTCTACTCAGACCTGAGTTCTGTTATAACGTAATTCTCAACCTGGAGAGACAAAGAAGCACGGGCCTACCTACACTAACATTTTTGTTTGCAGAACATCAGATTTCACTTGTTTGTGCTAGTTCATATATTGTGACGTGCATACGGACTCCCTGAGCTCTTTGTGCTGCTCCCAAGACAGAAGCATCAGCTAGAAGATCCTGATGAAATAAGACATTACTTTCTTCATGAGCAGCTAAGCTCATCAGTCAGCTGAAACAGCTGAAACTCTCTGTGAAGGTGGTCTGAAGCTATCAAAAAGAGGTCTCACAGGTGTGCTAATAAAAGTGGTCTTCTCCAGCTGACATGGTTAGCATCCAGGGGAACCTAAAGAGGAGGGTTTGATCATAAAATAGCTACAGCAGGTAAAGTTTGGCAATGTGTAAGTAAAAACTAGGACTACATTTAAATCTAACCTAAGAATTCCACAGTAAATGGTAAAGATTAAATACTGTTGGCAGAGGCTCCACCAGTGAATGCCCTTACTGCCTTTGCCAAAACACCTTACCGAGCTTTTTCTTGTTCAGGCTGATCAGATATGACTGTTGGGTTCCCGTGCATATGTTATGGGCTTTCTTGGCACTGTAAAGCTGGCAAGTGGATCCAGTCAGATTCACAAGCACTATCCTTCTGACTTCAGAGCATCTGGATACTGTGGGCAGACTGTTCAAAGAACATGTAAACTACTTATGCATCAAACAGAAGCACTCTCTGTGCCAGTTTAGCATGTGGTTTTTGAAATGCAAATTAAAAGGTTGAAGATGGGCTTCTGAAGCATTCTGGTGAATGCAAAGATATCTGAAAGAGATCTCTTTATCAAGTGATCCAAACACTGTCATTCTAGCAACCTGTTTGTGTAGTCCTGAAGGGTGCATAGAGCATGGGAAGGGTGTTCTAGATCCTTCCCCATCTATTCCACAACAGTTTGGCTTTTTTACCAGCAGAAAGTTTTAACATATTGCTGGTGCCATTCATTATTGAAATCTTCCAAGAAATACAGACCCATGGACATACTGGTAAAGAACTTCTGCACTCTAATGCTGTTTTTCATTACTACCCATGTCTTTCTGCCTTGGACCAGTCTTTTTATTCACTTGTAGTGTAGCTTTTGATGGCTGAGCTTCTGAACCTCAAGCACAATTTTACATTTGACTCAGTTATTTGGTGCTTCACCTCTTAAGGTAGGTAACACCTCCTGTGTTGATTTGTTGAGAACATACATTACCAGGCAATTTTGGTAATTTCCTGTGATATTTAACAAATATGCTCTAACCCCTAATGCCTCTAATGAGCTCTGCTTCACCATTTGTTATCTTACATACAGACAAAAGAGCAAGTTTGCACTTGTCTGTACCACATTTATTCTCCATTGAAAATATAACTGCTACTTTTTCTATTCTCCAACCATATAGTAATAGTTCTTACTGAAAAGATTTGTTAAAAACACAGTCACACAGTAGTGACTTTTTAAGCTCATAATGGCATTTCTATTAAAATTGGTGGAAAGTATCTACATCCATTTTCTTCGCATTACCCTCTAGCTTTGCCCTGCCCGTTCATACCAGAGTTCAGTTTATAAAAGCAAAAGATTCTTTGTCCTAATAAAGGCACAATGCCAAAGCTCATATTTTTCTCCTACTGTATGGAACCCTGGGTATTTCTGTTCTCTTTTTACTTGTATTGATGGAGAACCTTTTATTATTTAGATATATTTCTCAAATCCTTTCTTGTCCCTGCCCTTTTTGACCTCTTAAGTGTTTCTTTGCTAATCAGGCCTTATTCCTTTCTGAATAAGCTTTCTCCTTGTTCCAAAGTGTCCTTCATGAAGTAGTCAGCCAGCCAGCAGAACTGTAGCCTGCAGGTTTTTTAACCCCCGTGTTGTTTGTAATATAAATCCTAGACAGTTTTATATCCATTGAATGGAGGGAATTTAAATCTTCCTTCACATGTGAGTCCTGGTGTCCTCAATGTGACTTTCAATACTGAAAAATATCTTCAGTTTATCAAAGTTTATCCAAGTTTCTCCTCTGGAGAGGGAATACATTTTGTAATAAAATTTTCTTTATCTTTCAATGCATTTTTTTTCATCTGTGAGTACAAGATGAATCATGTCTTTATCATACAACCCAAGATTATTTCCCATGGTCAGCTTTTCTGTAACAGTTGTGCTGCTCTGCAGTGCCAACCCTCAAAGCTCCAACTCTCGATTCATGAACAGCTTGACTACCAAAATTAAGGAATCTTTAATAAGCAATCAACTTTGTTGTGAAAGATTTGGCATTGCAAATCCCTGTCTTGTAGATTGATCAGCAGTGTGCTTTAATGCTGAGAGGAACCATGAAATAAGAGGAATGACTCAGCCATCAGTATTAGGAACTCCTCTGTTCTCTAGGCCATTTGCTGGAGCTTTTTAGTTCTAATAATGTACCACAGATTAGGCATTTTATTGTCAGAAAGAGAATGCATAAGGTGTTACCTTTTTTACTATCTGTACTGGCTTCAAAGCTGAAAATTACTGGTTTTAGAGCTTTATAACTATTTCAGCTTATCAACACCCAAACTAGAATTTTTCCTCTCTTTGTAAGAGAAAAAATTTTAAATAAAATCAATAAATTGTTGCTATTATTTGTGATATGGCTGGATAAAATATTTCCAAAAATTGTATTGAAATCCTTTATTTGATAAAGGCATGCTGTTTTGAACACATGGTTCAAAATAATGATTTAGATTATTGACAAAAACTTTACACTTTGTGTTTGCAAATTTTTATGAGAATAAGATAAATCTACAAAATTTCTATTAACCTTAGTTCATATACTTTCAGCACCTATTGCTTTGTTTCTATAGTTATGAATAAATGTGGTAAACAAGAGGGGAAGGAAAAACTCAGTTTTAATTAAATATAAAATTCGTAATTTAATGTGCTTCTTACCCAGTCATCTCAGGAAATCTTGGTGAGACTAATTTAATATACCTTTTAACTCTGCAGTTACTTGCTAGTTCTCAATACAGCAACATCTACCTACTCCTCTCTTTATAATGCAGGCAGCACAGGTAAGTTATTAATTAATCATTAATAATATGAGGTTTTTTTCCTACTGAAAAAAGGTCTCTATAAATTGCATGTAAAAGGTTACTGAATCTGATTCTTCATTACTTTCATTCGTGTAGATGTTCAAAACAGATGCAAAGTCTGAAACCAATCCAATTAACATTAAGTATTCCCTTTTTGCTCTCTGAGCAGTTGATCCCATAAGACACAAGGATTTGGATAACTTGGGTTGTATGAGATAGGGACAAGTTATAAAGGTACCTTCTCTGCTGAGAGTGAAGAGAAGTGAGAGCCCATAAGTTAGAACCCAAAGAGTTTTTAGAAAGATTTGTGGTTAATGGCTGACAAATAGTACCCTATATATTATTTCCATTTTTGCAACTGGGTTGTAATTAATTCTAAAAGCAAAAGGAAAATGAAAATTGAAATTTAAAAAAAGCATCTTTATCAAACATCAGATAATCCTTTTCTTGAAGGAAAGGTCTATTACTGTAAGAGTCAACCCTGATTTCTCCCTGTTTTTCTATCAGGCAAAAATCCCAGTCAGTGTCAGCCTAACTGTTTGCAGCTCTCCTCCCATTCCCTCATGACCAGGCCTGCTGTGCAGTACTGGAGCTGAAGGTAATCAGTTTAGCACATGAATATGATTTGATTATTTTTGTTTTACATAGGTTATAAACCTGTCCAATCTGTTTTAAAAACCTTTTCAGTGTTCAATTTACTTAGCTTTTGCTGATTGAATTCCCTGCCTGAAATATATTAAGCACCTGGGGTTAAAAGAGGGTAGTCATTTTTATTTTTCACTTTTAAACGCAAAGCTCTCTTACTTTCTTGAAATAATTCTTCATTAGAAATACAAGGATTTGGTACAGAGCTTCCAATTAGCACTGTATCTGAGATTTTTAATTGTGTACCAACCTAATATGACTTTAGTGGATTTTGTATGTGATATTATCCTTCTTTGCAGTCCAGTCATGGTCTCCTGCTGGCTGGCACTGGTGAACAGGCTACAGGCAGCAGCTGCTGGTTTGACAGCCAGTTCTGTTCAAGGAGATGGTAACTGCAGGGCAATGCATGCCCAATAAAACAAGCTAAAATTGTCAGGGGATCCCTAAACAAGACCCTGCTCTTAAAAAAGAGTCAGTCTCTAAATAAACTCCAAAAGGTTTCTAGCAGTCAGGATGCAAGTAGAAGTAGTCTTCCTTTGGAAGTTTACATAATCATTTAATTTAATCCTTCCTGTGGTGTTTCCCAGCCACTGCTTTATTTCTGTGATCATAATCTGCTAGGACAAATGTCGGGAAATATGAGTCTACAAAGTGATGTGAATCTTGTTCCCTATTGGAGATGGGACTGTGAGCATTATCTTCATTCTATTTTCTATCTCATGTATTCGTTTCTGCTCAGTGTTTTTCCAGTCTTTGATGACAGAGAAAAGCAATGACTTTCAAGCTTATAAACAAAGTTATATTATTCTGACCCTGGTGATGAGTGTGCTTTAGCTTGCATTTCAAGGTGGAGAAAAGCCATAATATCATGGATATAACCCCCTAAGGTTCATTATTATGTGGTATTTGCAACAAACCATGGTTTTTGGCTTCCATATTGTCTTGTACTTTCTGCAGCTCCATCATGGCATGTGTGATGAGACCTGCTTGTATGTTTCTGTCTCACAGCAGTCAAACATGGCCATTTCTTGCCTTTCAGTAGCTTTACAGACTTGAGCTTTATGAATTAGACTGAATTAAAAAAAAAAAGTTTTCAAAATAATAAATTTATGCCATCAAGTACACAAAAATATATATACATATACAAAACAATATGCATCTATAATTTAATACAGGCTATAAATACAGAAATTACCATCAAATAATCCTTGGACATCAATATTTTCTGGTTCATTTAAACTTTGCATTTACTAATTTAAAAATAGAAAGAAAGAGATAGAAACTAAGAAGCATTCCATCACTGTGGAAGCATGTATTTTATATCCATTTGACATACCATGTGGTTACAATGTGCAGTTGAGGTCATTACACTAGAGGGAAAATAATGGTAGAATGTAGAAGACAGTGAACCAAACAAGAAAATGTTTTGCTACTGCTAATATTTTGGTGTCTGTTGGGTACGGAGTTTTTCTCTTGACAGTGAAGTCCTAGCTTGCTTTTAATTAATGTTGCATTACTCTTTTTAATAATAGCATCTATTTAAGATATCATTAATAACAACATCTATTGAAGACACTAAGTCTTAGCATTAATTTAATGGGAGCATTAAACAGCATCTATTATATATCCCCAGTTAAATTAGCATGATGCTATTTTAATGGATGTTTTAATAGACGTTATTAACCAGAATATTATAAAATTAAAACAGAACTCAATGGGTTCTTTGAGTTCCTGTTGTAATACTCTGTGAAGCCACTGATTCTGAAAAATAACAGTGTATGTATTTTTAATTTAATTTAATGACATTTGGCAAGGGCTTCAACACGCACATGCTTTTATATGGCACAAGATAAATATTCATTGAATTAAGACATGGCTGTTTTTTAAAACCTATCTTACATTTTCATCCTGTGGGTCAAATTCTTTAATAAAGGGTTCTTTGTAAACATCTGTATACAAAGAGCCATGGTTACACTTTTTTTTACTACCTGAAGTGTGTTTAATTTCCTGCTGAAATCATATCTGAAAATAATTGAGAGTCAACATTTCTTTAGAGCAAGAAACATTCTTTTGATAAATTACTGTTCTCTTATTTTTCAAAAATACCCCTCATTTTCTCTTATTTGTGAAATTACACAGTGACTGTGAAGAGTAAGTTTCAATTCCAACTTTTTCACCAGTTTCAAAGTGCAAAGCTGTAAAACTCCACAGCTCACAGATCTGCCTATTAAGCTCTCATTTCAGTCAGCAAACATTTAGTACACAGGCAGCAGAATCTGAACCTTCTCCTTATTGATTTTCTGATTGTGAGCCACATTCCTGAAAGTATATATTTTATCCACAGTAAACATTATTGTTCACATCAATGAAGAAGGTCATTGTTCATTATCTTTCCATTTCAGCAGCAATTATGATCAATTCCTGTTTTCTGTACTGGTCTTCATTCCGCTGTGGGAACGCGATACTCACCTGTCATACATCAAAAAACTTTAGAGAAGAGTGGCTTGTATAATCATTTGGTTGACATTTTGATTATGTCCTTAAATTTGACATGTGGGTGAACCTTTTTCTAGAAATCTCTGAGTCCTATAGACCCAACCCGCCACAAGTTATTGTTTAAAACCTTAGAGTTAGCCAAGACTTTCAGCTAAATTTCTCGAATCACCATTATTTTCTTTGAAATCCTTATGGTCTTACTCAAATAGATATCTGTCATTTCATGCAACAGACAACGCTGGCAGACCTAATAGTCTGGTTTCCCATTGGACTTGCTTGAGAATATGAATCCAACTTTCACTGAAGGACTAAGCAAATACTTTCCCATCTCTCAGACTTGTCAGGAAGTGCAAATGAAAATCTTTACTTTTTACATAGGTCTCTTTCTTGCTACCTGTCTATATCCATCTGGCACTTTGAGATAAGATCATGCATAAATGGTGTTTCCAGGTTGATCTGTGTGCATTTAAAAAATACATGCAATCAGTAAACAAGGAACAAAACTATGAAGGTACAGCCTGAAAGTGGCAAAGCAAACATACAGATCAAGAAAACAAAGGGTTTTGTTGTGCTTTCTAAACACTCAACCTTTTAAAGGTATGCCCTAAACTAATGTGTCTAAAATAATCTTTTGATAAATGGGAGGAATATTTTTCTTGTAACAGTGAACTTTACACTGAATTCTCTAATGTTGTGAAGAGAAGCATCTTTTGAAAGAACTTGCCCAGAGGTTCTTTCAAGAAAAGCAGATGCTTTTATTTATAATCTCCAGAAATCCCAAAATGCAATGGTGTACAAAGACACTTGAAAGTAGACTTTGTAACAATATGGAAAAAATATGTGAATTCCTGCTGTGCTGAGCTGGTTTGATTACACTCTAAAGCCCTTAAAAACCGAGTTTAATATGTCTTTTGGGAGAAAAAAGAAACTTAAAATAGGCCTTTGTAACGGGCCGATATGAGTAAGGAAGACACTGGTTACTACATATGCCAGTTTGCCTTGCTTTTTCTTCTAGTTTGGATGAAAATAGCTCATACTTGTAAATCCAGGGAGAGAATGAAGTAAACACAAGAGTTCAATACTTCAAATAGATGTCGATCTTCTAAATTTCCATTTACCAGCCTTTTCCCTTAAGAAAAGAAAAAACTGCTTCAGGCAAGTTCTGCTGCTCCTATTATCTGGGCACAAATATCTCCTCTTATTTTCCAGCCTTGGACCAGGGAATGGAGGGTTGGGCTGTTACTAGACTAGGCATCAAGGGGGAATGGGGAACCTCAGTTACCCTCCATGTTTCCCGCCTTTATCTCTGGACAAGACAGAACATCTCTGCAGTGCCAGAGAGAGTGGCAGCCCAGGACTTCACAGGAGTGGTAGCTGGAGTGTTAAAGTTCTTTTTAGCAAGGCTTTTGATAGTCACTTACTAGAAAAGAATGGGTCCATTGAAACTGAGTCTTTTCCTGGAACTGCCACATGGGTCAGGACAGGAAGGGGACCATGGAGTGCCAGTGTCTCCTCTGCATAGTATGGAAGAAGCTAAATCCCTCCTATTCAAGACTTCATTAAATGAAAAACATTTGTTGGATAAGGGATGCTGACTTCTTGACTTGCTGAGGAGGATACTTGCCTGAAATGCAGATGACCTAGATCTAATTTTCTGTTCCAATTCCAGTTCCAAATTGGATGCAACAGGGACTTGAACTTGCAGCCTCAATTCCCAAGAGAGTGACACTAACTTAAAACCTAGTAGCTAGAAAAGCTCCTGGGATTTTTTTAAAATTTTAATTTTGATACAGGGATTCAGAATTGGAGCCCATAATTGCTTTCAGCTGTAGTTTCACTGAAACAAATACATTCCAATAGAATTTGATTAAAACAGATCAGCATTTTCTGCCAACATCAATGAATCAAGAATATTTTGGGGAGCTACACTAACAAAAGATTATTTCAAAGAAGGAAAATGGGAAGGGTAAAAGAGGAGAATGGCATGGGATTAGAGATAAAGGTAGATAAGCCAAAATAAAGTCCTATTTGGAAAGGAAACAAAAACTTCCCTTTTAAAAATATCTCTAGAGCATTCCTGGTTGAATACCTGTCCTGCTTATAAGGCCAATAGACTTTCTGCTCACCACCAAACACCTGATCAGAGAAGGAGCTGATTATTAATTCACTGAGTTATCAAAGTCAGGTTCAATCTGGAAAACTGCATTTACAGCCAGAAACCCATCAGAGCCCAGTTTAGGCTCAAGACCCTTGATGTCTATTGTAGCCAGCAAAGCTTTCTCTTCCAGCTTTTTCCTCATCTTCTTATTCTTACACTTTCTGATGTATATTGGTATAAGCACCCTTTTGTTTTCTATACTTCCAGCATTCCTTTTAATTGCACTGAGATTTTTTTTGTCTAGAAGTTTCAAAATCATTCATTAAGGAGACATACCTGCTGCTTTGATCCTTTGAGTACAGATGTGCTGATGCATTTGCTTTCCTCAGAAAGACCAATTTAATCTTTTGAGCAAATCATCTACATCGATGGAAGAATTTTGCATTCTAGTCATCTCAAAGTGAAAGAGGTTAAATTTGTTAATGAGATAATATAATTTGGTTACAGTGAAGAAGGACAATACTTGGAAAATAGTAAGAGCTTTTTTCATCTCTCCCACATTATTCAGATACAAAACAATATAAATGTCTAATCCTGCCTGTTTTCCAGCTCAACTCATAGGTAACTTGTGGCAAAGTGAAACAGTGGAAATTGCAAAGATTAAGCAAATGGTTAAGAGCCATTACAGATATATGCAAACCCAAGGATATGAAAACACCTATAGTCCTGTCCACTGTATTTTACAGATTCTGTGTAGACTCCTTAGAAATGCATGAATTCTAGACCAAACGAATGTCATGACAATCCAAACAGTTAGGGACACAAGAACAGGTTACTCAACTGGAGAAGAAAACTCAAACCAGGGAGAGCACCGGAGCTCTAAACCACCAGAAAGCAGCCACGTTTTGTGACAGTGTTCACAGGGGTTTTCAGGTTGAGGGAAGAGATGTAGATCTGACTCCATATTTCAGAAGGCTTGATTTATTATTTTATGATATACATTACAATTATAACTATACTAAAAAGAATAGAAGGAAAAAGTTTTATCTCAGAAGGCTAGCTAAGCTAAGAATAGAATGGAATGAATAATAAAGGTTTGTGTCTCGGACAGAGAGTCCAAGCTAACTGGGCTGTGGTTGGCCATTAATTGTAAACATCCAAGATGGGCCAATCACTGACACACCTGTTGCATTCCACAGCAGCAGATAACCATTGTTTACATTTTGTTCCTGAAGCCTCTCAGCTTCTCAGCAGGAAAAATCCTAAAGAAAAGGATTTTCACAAAAGATGTCTGCGACAACGTTTACTGAGATATAACAGGAAAGGTATAGAAGAAAATCTTACAGATTTTTTCTTGAGAGAAACATAAAAATTGGCCTTCTGGCATTCAACTGAATTTAAAAATTAATCTTTGTAATAAAGCAATACTGCTACTTTAGCATATGCCAAAATACATGGCTGATTCATGCCAAATGACTTTTTGTTCATCCTTCCTTTCTGATAATGATTTGTTATAAGTTCAAGTAACATCAATTCTTGTGTATTGGTATTGTGACTAGATTGATGAGAATTTGAGAATCTTTAGTACTGCAACTATTTAAAAAGAAATCCAAATCCTAAAAGACTGGCTTGAAAATTAAATTTAGAAAATTACATGAATTTGGGGATTGCACTTTGTCTGTGTTATTTGACACTTGGGTGCTGGATTTTTCAAGCTTTACTGCATAATGTTTTTAAGCTAGCTGCAAATGTAAAACAAGTGAAAAAACAAATCTGAAATGTTCACAAAATCCCAAGGCTCAGAGTAGAGCTGAGAAGAGTGCTCAATGCCAAGAGAAAATGAGTTTTCTGAAGCAGAATTTCAGAATATTTGTTTCTATTTGTTGTTTTACTATGGGCAAATTACAATACCAATGTCTACTGGTCCTGTAAAACTGTGCATTTGAAATATTACCAATTAATAAAATGTGGTAATTGTTAATTTGGAATAAAGTTTAATCTGCATGACTCATGTCATGTTGCATCATTCCACATAATTTGTTCAAAAAACAGCTTGTTTCCTGCAATGATAGCATGCATGTTTTGGGGGCAGTCATTATTAAACTGGCTTACAAATTTTGACTGTGAAAAGGAACACATCTGCATTCTGTAAATATATGTGCAATTACCTGAATTCCAGCTACATTATGTTGATTCTGCTGTTTCTTTTCCTGATTGGAAAGAGAAAGATCTGCTTTTAAAACAAGCAGATGGACTTTCAAACTGCAAGCTTGAATGAATTATTGAAAGAACAAAAATGGTAGAAGACTGAAATCGTGGTGGAATCAAAAACAAGGATATGCAGAACTGACATCAGAAATTATGGATGCCAATACAAAACAATTATGCTAAATGTGTTCTAGTGCTATAACATCACTAGCATTTTAATAACAGGAAACATCTGAGAGCTTGTTTTATAAGCAGGATGCTATATGATTCTACTCCATGTGGGAGCTACTCAGAGTGCTGGGACGGGTTTCACACAAATCAGTTTTTAAAACTTTTAAAAATCTTTCCTGATTGGTATTCCTGTTACATCTGCCACGGCAGACACAGTCTCAAGAGGTCACAGACCTGATGTGAATGTGATCTCTCAGTCAAGACCCTGGCTAATGGATGGGTTTAGGCTCACTTTCTCAAGCCCAGAAGCAGGAGAACAGTTTATGACCTGGAGCCCTACCTACACCATACAAACAGAACCTCAATAAAAACTGTGTTAGTCAGGGCATCCTAGCACAGACACAGCTATAATATGGTAATCTGAATTTACAGAGTCTTCAGTGTCCTCCTCCACATCCCTACTATCTTGTATTTCCAGCACAGTTCCACTGGGAATCTGTCAATTACAGATTGGCTTTCTTCAACTAAGTAGAGACTGAGCATCAATAAAAGCACCTTGGATCTCTGTTCTTTGGTAGATTTGACACTGTGGAAAACTGTGGCTCTGTTTCCCACTGCATGATGACCTTTCTCAGAGAACACATCTCTGGTTTTTAGCAGGTTTCAAATCTGCCTTAGTTTTAACAGCCAACTGGTTCTGCCAAGGTAAGAGCCAACCTGAATCCTTGAGATGTGAAAACAAGTGAAACCACTAGCAGCTTTTTGCTGCTACAGGCAGCAGTTTTGTGCCCATTTACATCTGAGCTTCTTCAATATTTTTAAAAACAGTAAGTTTTATTTAAAGCAAATTATAATAGTAAAGACTTAAAAATTGTGTTATATTTTTACTATAAGCATTGGGTTAAAGCTGAATAATGCATTAACAGGTATCTGTCAAGGGATACCAAAAATATAGAGGCAATTTGCAGAGAGAAACCTGAGATTCAGCAGCTCCTGAGTAGCCATACACTAAATATATTCCACGGCTTCTGAGCAGCCAGGCTGACATTAAAGTAGGCTGCTAGAATAGGATGTTCCAAGTGAAGGGCCAGCATTCTTGGGGCCAATGCCATCAAGGAATCAGAAGAAGATTAGAGCATTTAACTGAGGGGTTTGAATTTGAGAAGATAGGATAGTCAAAGATCAAACTAGCTTTCCATTCCTAAATTAGTTCTAATTGGAGAAATGTGGGTTCTACTAAATCTGCCTTGAGACCAGTAAAATGTCCAAATGGAAAACAATAAGAACATGTCCCAAAACTGTCAGTCATCTTATGATCAATGGATTTTTGAGGAGTTTCATAATGGAAAATTCAGGCTAAATAATTCAATCTGTATATAGCAAGTAAGATATAGAAAGTCTAGTTCAAATGCAATTTAAATATTACAAACAGGGTTAGAGAAGGAAAAATAGGGGAAGAACTTTAGAGAACTTGGACTAAAATGATACAGCTAAACACAAACAAGACATGGAAAGGAAAATAATATAAAAAAGGCAAACAGAACCCCTGTACTACCATACCCAAACATCTTTCTCACACTAGGAAGAATAAAGGCCAGAAAATATCAGAATGACCTTTATTTAAGCCATTAAACCTACATTTAGATACCAATAGAAAATGGATGTTCAGTTTTGATCATAGGCATTCTCAGACTTCAGATTACCTGTGTTCTTTCACTAAGAGCTCCATTTTCGAAATTCTAAGTCACAAAAGTCCCATATTTCTGTTATATCTGTGGAAAGATCTTAGTACACCATTAGAAGCTTAAATGTATGTCAGTGCAATTTATTACATTATTCAAATCAGAATGTACTTTTGGAAACCTTCCCAAAAGTTTACATTAGTGGATTCTTACTCTTCTACTTTAGGACTATAACATTATACAATGCATTAGAGGCTGAAGGCATAGAGCAAAGAAAAGGTTTAATTACAGTTCCTGTGTGGAAGCTATAAATATATGGCAAGGATAAAGACGACAAGATAGGAAACCTAAAATGAAAAAAAAATAGTGATGAGAAAATCACCTTAGAAATGACATCCTGAGGCAGAGGATATTGATGATGAATAGTAATAATATTCAGTCTCAGATAGTGCTGATGGTTCCAGCAAGAGCTGCAGAGATTATCATTGTATTAGTCACTTTTCTGTGGCTTATTAGGAGAATTTCAGTTCAGTCAACTCTCCAGTTCTGGCTCAAGTGTTATGACCTGAAGGCAAAGATTACTCTGCTATACTTTCTATCATGAAAACATGCATTAGATATATTTTTTAATTAGAAGAATAAACATTCATAATTTTCTGCAGGAAAAGTATTATAGGACGAATTGTTACTGAAACTGTATTAAAAATGTAGTTCTTACTGTGAAAGTGAAAGAATTTTGCATATTTTCAGGTTGCTTCAGGGTATTCCAGCAACCCCTTGAAGTTAAAAAGAATAATATCACAAAGAGCCTTTTTCATTTTTTCCAGACAGTACAAACCCCAGTTCCAAAATAAACTTTAAACTCACTCTCCATGCCAAGAGAAGTCTCTTAATTGCTATACTAGCTTTACTACTACTAGAGTAGCCTCATGGTAAAATTTACTATATCCTTTACTGCTATAGTATATATCTTTAATACTACACTATTACAGCTATACTAGCTTGCTAATTAATTTATTGTTTTATTTTACGTTATATACTGTTTCTGGTTTATTTTAGAAAATACACTGATTACTTTACTTTTATATTAATTAATTTCATTTCTAATACTGCTATATTACCTTTACTGCTTTATACTAGCTTTATTACTACTATATAGGCTTTCCTACTGCTGTAATAGAGGTCAGTATATAAGTTATCATAGAGCTTATAACACTTAATTGTAGAAACATAAGTACCATTATCCCATCTCAGAGCGAATCTGTGCATGACTGCTTGGAAAGGAAGTCACTAATGTATAATGAGAGGGCTCAAAAGTAAGCAAGGAAAAGGTCCTGAGATATCTACTCCAAGGCTGGATTATATGAATGAAGATGAAAAGCTGAATTAAAAATTTTGAGCTACATGAAGTGTTGTATAAGTGTACCTGATATACTTTGCAAAGGTGATTCATAGACTAAGTCTGTATTTGGTGCACACTTGAGCTGCATCCACTTTGCTGCAGTCTGCAGATTGTGTCCCAGATTGGTTTCCCCTCAATACAATATCTTCTTAGAGGTTACAGATAATTATAGACCATTATTTTGCATTTATTGACCCTCAATTTCTGTTTCAAACAATGCTGTAACTGTCCCAAATACAGGGGCAGCTCTCTCCTTCCCAAAGCCCATAGAGCATTACGACAATCTAAATCTGCTCTGCAGACATCCTGTAAGTGAGTGGTCATTCATTTCCACTCTTCTACCTGAAGAACAAGGACAAAATCTTTTAAGCAAATCCTAACCTCCTACCAGGATAGACTGGACTGTAGCTGCATGAGTGCAATCTGTTCTTTCCTGTCTGGAAACTTTGGACAAATTAAATTAATTTCAGTGGAAAAACATCCATCTCCAGGCCTGGAACAGCTTAAAGCAGATTTTCAGGATGATGGTGAATTTCAGGACAAGAATAATTGCATTTGCCAAGTGTTTGGTGTACCTCTCTGAAGCTCCAGATCTCAGAAGGATGTCATTACCCTTTCAAGGTTAGTCACTCCTGATCATTAGTTGAGCTAAGAGAATCTACTGTCAAGATCATAAATTTGCTCACAGACCTCATGTATATCATCCATAATGGTATGGTTTCAGAAGAATCCCAATACTCCCCCCACAGGAGATTCCCCAACTTTTTAAAGTAATAAATGGTGTTCACATGACCAGTAGACCACCACCCTAGGAGACACAGCTCTCTATCAGGAGGGATGGCTGTGGCCCCTCACAGGTTGGTTCATGGACTCCTTGACACCAAATTCATGAAGGAACTGTGGGAAGCTGACCCATTTTGACTGATTCTGATCAAGGATGGACATGCATATGCACAGCCTTTCAATTTCTCAATGTATAGCTGCGCTTCTGAGTCATGAACGTGAATCAGCAGTATGGCGTTGCAGCAAAACTGGCCAACTATGTTCTTGGCAGTGTCAGCAAGAGAAGACCCAGGAGGTCAAAGCAAGAAATCTATCTCCTTATTCATTACTTGTAAAACCACATCTGGTGCATTATAAGGAGGTCTTGAGGGCCACCTGACTTGAAAACCTTTGTCAAACAAAGCCCTGAGGAACCTGTTCTATCAGGATCTGCTTTGAGCACAGGGGTAGAAGAGATGACCCCTAAAAGTCTCTCATAACCTCAGTTACTTTATAGATACATGACTATATGTCATTAGCAGCAAACCTTCATGGCCATGAAATTTAGCATGTGAAGACATCAAATCTTTTTTTCTCACAGAACTCTCTAACCAGCAGAAGAAATAGGAACAGAACCTCAGGTGGCTCCTCTGCATACTAAAAATACAGTTTTCTGTAGTCTGGCATTACTTCCTCCTTGCTGGAGGTCCTTCCAGAAAGGTACATAGATTTCTGAGATCCTTGTAAGCAGACATCGGATACATGACAGCATCCGTAGTGAAGTGAGACAAAATATGCCAAAAGCATCAGCTAGTCTCTGCAGCTAGTCTCATCTCATGCTCTGAGATGCCTTTTTAGGACAGCCACTGAATGTGTTTACCAACATATAGGCAGCACAGAGAGTCAGTGGACTATGCATCCATGGTAAAAACTGGGAGTGTAAAAACCATCAAATAGGCTTGGTCAGAGAATTTTTCATGTTCTGATCATCACTAGAGGGCTGGTGTGGTTTTTCAGGGCAGGTGTGCTGACAACAGTTTGAGCCTGCCCAGCTTCATACACAGGTGAATCTGTTGCCACTGTGCCTGCTACCATCTATCCCAGGTCAGTTTGCAGAGTACAGTATGTCACAGTAAATGAATCATTAGATTGTAATTAAACTGGCAAGTATATAAATAACTTTGGCAAATAACCTTTTTTCCTCAAAAGAAAACTATCAAGGATTTTTTAGAAGTGACTGCAGGAAAAAAATCAAACTAGTTCTATTTAAATAAGATTAGAATAGAAAGAAAACTAATATAAATCTCCTGGAAAAAGTCAAATGTAAATATTTTTATGAACTCTTGTATGATGAAAATGGCATGACTGGTTTCCTTAATAAAAAAAAGTTAGGTCAGAGACAAAGCTTAATAATTTTCAGAAGAAAAGCCAAACTGAAGAGAAAGCTAATAAAAAAACAGGTCTTAGCATTGAACAGGTCTTTTTAAATTTAGGATGAATGACTGATGCTCCAAAAAATCCCCGAGGTTATTCTGCAGGTACCTTTGTATTTATGAGGGAATAATGATGATAATGCCTTTCTGTGATTATGGTGGGAAAGTGTAGGCCATAGATTCCAGCAGAAGGGAGAAGGGAAGGAATGAAGGAGTCCATTCGAAGTCCCAGAATAACTTAATCTAGGCTCTCATCTTCAGAAAGAACATTTTAATTTAGAGTTCCAACATCAAAGACCATATGAAATCACCATTTCTTTGAAAATCCACACTAAAGGACAAGGAGATATTAGCCCAAATCCTTAAACTAATTAGTACCAAATACTCCTTTGGGCTGAACTTGTCCCTAGGATCAAATTACTGAGCTCAAGTTAGCAAGCTCTTAGTCCAATCTCAGTTTGGGCAAAGACAAGCTTCCAGTCAACCTTTATTATCCCCATCCTAAATTGCTTTTTAGTATGTTTTTTATTCTTTTCTTTTCCTGTAATTTATTTTGTTTTTATCCAGGAAGCATCATTCCTTAGTAGCTACTCCTATTCCTTAGTAGTTCACATACAAACAAGAATGAAAACGAACCAATGACTTAATGACCTTTCCATTCCTCAGCAAGGAGCCACTTTATTACTGTACCTGATCATCTGTCATAATTCTGACTGCAGACTTCACCTCCATCCCTAACAGAAAAGAACCAGTGCTGGCTCTTGCAGGAATACATGTAACATCAGGCTGAAGAGGATGACTATGACTGTTCAGACCATTTCACAGTGGACTGGCAACGTTATCCCAAAATATATTCTCAGATGAACAGAAAGGACTGAGAGGAAGGTAAAAGGACTGGCAAGTGAAGAGACCAAAGGCAAAAAGCCTAGCAAGGTGATAGGGGATTCTCAATACAGATTTATAAGCAGCTAGGGAAGATGACCTTGCCCCAGACTAAGTAGGAACTATTGAGTAAAGAAGAAAGTATGTCCTCAGAGTACAACTGGAGTTTCTGTTACCTTAAAACTTAGTATTTAAATTCAGCACTTGAATTAAAATTATGCATTGCTACATTAACTTCTTTAGGACTTTGAGGCAGTTTGATTTATAGAAGATAACAGTCTTAAAAACTGTGCTTTTAAGACAGCAGGTCTCACTACAGATTTATACCTAACTGTGAGGAGAATTAGGTTCACTGGGTAGGATTTATTTTTCTTTGCCTAAATTTTTTAAAAAGCAAGAAAGGCCTTCTTTTCACTAACATATTGTAATGAATAAAAATTCAGCTTTGACCTGGATAAATATCTATCAAGGTTTGCAGAAGAGACATTACTATTGACCTTATCATCTTAACAACACAGTTGGAGAGCTCTATTTCCTTCTAATTTATACTCACACAATTTGAAGGCTATGGCATATGCTATAGAAAAAGCAATAAGGCAAACAAAACAATTCTTTTAGTTTGTAAACAAAATGGTGTTTCTGACAGACAGAGTTGCCAGAGTAAATGCTAGCTTACCATATGGTATACTGGCTAAGATATTGCTATGAAGAAAGCAAAATTCAAAAATCTTTTCTACTAATTATATTAATGAGGCATAATTTTCAGTTCATTTATGTATGTGGTTTGCAAGCTTTTAAGCTCAATAAAAGTCTAGACATCAGAATGTACAGTGACTGCATTTTTGTAAAAGAAGTGAATACCTTTTTTAAACAGACATAAATTATTATGAAATAATGATTACTGTAAAAAATAGTACAATTTCTTGATTTGACATTTTAAATTCAAATACTAAGGTAATTTTACTTTGAATGAAATGACAATGTGAGCTAAATGAAAACAAACTCCCTTGAGAATTATTTATCATGCTACTAATATTCAGAAGTATTTTCTGAAATTTAAAATACATTAATGAGTTCTTTAGTAACTCTATCCCATTTTTAATTCACTTGGAAATTCTTGGCCTACTCTGCTTAGTTAGATGGTAGAACTTACCATGCTTTATGGCTGGGCTGGCTTCCTGGGCCATTTTTGCTGTATGTCTGCTGCAAAGTGAAGATTTCATGGACATCTCAAATTAGAGACATGAAGTCTAGGAAGCCTGGAGCCTTAAGATTTTACCTCTATTTCAGTGTTATAGTGTGATACTTATATTATTCACTCTCACTCCACTCTCAGGTTGGTGTAAATATAAGCATATTTTGCACTTAGAAGACAATTCATTTGAGCCTCTCCATACAGAGTTAAGCCTAATTTGTACTGGGGACATGGAATGTGCTCTCTTATGCACATTGTGATAATCATACATACTGATTTGAAAAAACATTGTTTAAGTCTCGACCCTCTCCTCAGAGGTAACACTGACTGCCATTACACAGATCTTCCACCTGCTTTGCCGGGTCACTCCTCAAAATTAAATTAGAAATGCCATTTCACATTCTTTTTATTACACAGTCATCCATGTAATGCATATACTAACTGTGGATTAGAAATTTTACATGAAGGAAGCCATAAGGCAAGGAGATTGATAATATCTGGGTGTTCTGGAAGCTAAGAGTTCAGTAGTTTGTCATTTTATATAGCAGATTGTGTTTTCTCTCTGAAAAGAGAACTGGGACTTCAGTCCAGCTCATCTTACCTTCACTGAAAAACATTTTTTTCTCGAGTACCATCCTGAGCACCTCTTTGGCAAAAACTGACTTTGAAAGAGGGGAGGGGGATTAGGGATGCAGATCTGACAACCCAAAAAGAGAATCCCTGAACTAGGGGCACCATCTACAGGGGAACAGACTGACACTGACTCACATCACTTCACACATTACATAGCTGACATCTGTGCAAAGCATATGCAAGTGGGTTTGGCTACACTTGAGCACCCCCTCAGAGTACTTCTGTTTTCATTTTCATTTCTGCTGCCACAGTGTCCAGGAGCCCTGGGCACAAAGCAGGAGCTCTCAGCGTCAGCTGCTATACAAATGCAGACTAAAAGAGACCATCTCTGCCTAATCAACTTAGAAGCAGCAGCAGATGTGTACAGATCAAACAGAAGAAAACAATGAAATCAGATGACAAACTGAGACAAACATCAGTGAATGGACTAACAAGTTCTTTGATTTTACCCTTTGATTTTTAGCTATGATTAAAACCACAAAACCCCAACACTTATTCTCCACTCTCTCTACCCAAATGATAATCACACACGTTGTTAGAAAAATCATCTTCAAAGATGATTTGCTTCATGTAACACTTCCATTAGTTGTGTATAGTTGAATAGTTACTCCAGTATTTATTAATTTTACTGAAGGTCAATTGTCACTTTGGGGACGTAGCTTTCTCTCTCTGCTTTCATGTCTTCCATTCTAAGTGCATCATCACCACTCAGTAGGTATTATGTAAACTTTACCGAAACCAAGAGTGTGACAACAGAACACCCAAATGGGATTCCAAGTGTTTAATTCTCAGCTATACAGACCAGCTCTTGGATTCCCAGTCAACTGGAAAAAACACCAAAACAATCAAGAACAGAAATTTAATATGTTAGAAGAAATTTCAGAAACACGTTCTTAAACTACAGCAATCGGAACCTAATTTTAAAAGCTGTTCCATTTCCCTAAGCAAAACCCAATTCCTTTATCTTGCCATAAAAGAACTTCTCCAAAAACTAAAAACGTGAGGATGAAAAAGACCAAATAAAAGCATAAACAGGAGTAAATTACATGATAAAGAAGAACAAAATAAAAACATTTTTCTGTTAAAGACAGGGATCTGCAACCTTGTGCCACACAAAGCCAGTTCAGTTAGTTTACAGATCTACCTGGTAAGTAAATTGACATGCCACCAGTTTTATTTACTTATTTACCTGCCAGTGATTTGCTCTCAGTATTTATCTGACTTCCCATCTTGTACATCTATTTGTGGCAGTTGTGATACTTGGTCACACAAAGGGTGACCTACAAAAGGAAAAAAGTCAGAGACCTGATTGCTTTTTTTTATGTGTAACAACTGCTGTTGCTCCTGAATTAGCCTCAGTTCAGCGACTGCCATTCTAGCATCTGCCCTTTATATGCCATAAAACTTGCCAGGATAGGCCCAAGAATATTGGTTTCATTGGCTTTGGCCCATGCTTCCTCTTTCTTTATGGATCAAGCAGGAGTCTTTCATTTTCAAAATCTAGTTTTTATGGCTCATATTACTTTCTAATATTGAGGTTGTACCTTGAAGTCACAATATAAAGAAAGTAGAAAATAAAAAAGACAAAGACAAACAAGGAATAATTTCTGGTCTTGGTTTTTATTCTTTTTTTTTATGCACCTGTACATTTGGCTCAGTCAAAGTCTAAAACAAAAACAGGACATATGAAAAATATAATGAAGTCTAGTTCTTCATGGTATGTAGTAGGATTCCTGATGGAACTTCTAAATGGCTGACACTATTTAAAATTATCTTCTGATGCATTAAAACACATTAAATTTTTAAAAAATGACAAAATAACAAAATAGATCTTAGAATAAAATTTCTTCTGGATTTGCATGTTTCTTCTTTTTTCTCATAATAGGATCCTTTCTTCTTCCCTAAACACAACTGTGGAAGAGTTAACAATAACAAATACATTGATCTATGTTTCATGATTTTAGAGGCTAGCATTTGGCTACCACTCCAACAAGCATTCATCAAATGGCTCCTGAGCTCTTCTAGACAAGAGCATCCTTGTCCATTCAGGATATGTATGTCATTCCTCAAGCCTCACAGCTTCCTTTGGTATAATTAACATATGACTGGATAGTAACTACCCATTTCCTTGAAAAGGCTGTAGTGAAATAAAAATTGCAGGACTGAAAACCTCTTTCTGTATGAATAAACCTTTGAACTTGAAAAAAACTGAAGGAAGCAACTTTTGCAGCAATTCTTTAATTGCAAACAACCAAGCTTAGAAAATAATAGGCAAAATCTCCCCCAGCTGCTATGACAGCTGGTTTGGGGGGCTTTTTTGTTTGTTTCTTTGTTTGTTTTAAACATAGCAGAACAATTATGTGTGAGCTACCACAGTCAGAGTGCAAAAGTGTTGGTATACTCTTCAGGACTACGACTAGATAGCATTTCTGTTCCTTACTGTCTCTAAACTTAGGAAGGGCCATTGGGCTTCAGTGATGTTTCTTGTCTTTGCTCAAACACTAAGACAGCATATGATGTGTCATGCCTTGTGAATGTCAGACTCCCACAGACTTCTGGCTGTGTGGCTGTTAGAAACTCAGCATCAAGTCCTCATAATTACTAGCACTGAAATGTGTGGGTTTTTTAACTGACCAGATAAATGATCCTGGAGAAAATAATCCTTGGTATCTATTGTATTGGGACAGAGAAAACAGCAACCCTTTTAAATCACATAGAGTAATCTGAACACAGGTGATACTTCTGCATATGCAGTTTAAATTATGGTTGTTCCTCCTTTCTGTAGCTCAGTAAAAGCTTTACAATGTAATTTCTGTTGCATTTGCTTTCCTTCTCTCCTCTCATGATCTAATGTGCCCATACAAGAAAAACTGATATTCTGACTAACAGACCTAAGAAAAAATGCAATCAGAAAAACTGAACTGGAAAAGGGCTGTGAATTTTAGAGTCAAATCCCAGCATGAAAGTATGGATGGGGAAAGGCAGAATACAGTCCTGTTGAAGGCACAATAAGTCACCTACGAGATGTGCCTGGGGGCTGCGTGACTTTCTCAGTAACCTGCTGACGATGGCATACGGGCTCCTCTCTTTGCCAACATCTGCTACTTATATTAAGATGTACTTTAGGTAAATTTCACTCTCAGTCAGTGTAATAACAGAAACCAACGAAATGGTTGTGAAATATATTACTACTTTCTCAAGTTTTCTTAGAACAACTGTAATCCAGCAGGATCATGTACAGTAGTGCATCAAACCTGGGCTACAACCTGTATGTTCAGCATCCTGTAACCAATTAAAGCTTATGGGAAACACAGAAATACCACCCTGTTATGTTTACAATTGTGCAGGTAGAATTGTTTTCCTCCTCTTTGAGGGATATTGCTTGTTATCCTCTTTGAGGGTATAAATGCAGCAGTAATATATGCTGAGGAACAAAGAACTTTAGTCTGTTGTGTTTTCAAAAGCTGAGCTTACATCTAAATCTATTTCCATTTCCCTCTGGAACCTGAGCAACTTTTTATGTTATATTAAACATGAGACAAATAGGGTAGATCTAATTAAAAGTTGAAGAAATGTGCTTCCCTTAATTGAATTTGTTACAGTTACATTTTGCAGACCAATGTTAATCAAAGCTCCAGTTCAGAGTGGATGGATCAAGGGAATTAGGTTAACCCTTGCACGTCCTTACCTGAACACGGGATACAGTCTGCTCTCGCCTAAGCCACAGAAGCCAATTACGACTCACCGCTGGGTCGCGACTGCCCGGGGCGGCGGCACAGGGGGGGCGCGCACCCAGGCTCGCTAACAGTGCCAACTACGCCTGCCGGGGGTCGCCGCCGCCCCGCCACCTACGGGCGAGGGCCACCGCCGCTCCTCGCCCGGGGCACCCGGCTCGCCCGACGGCCGCTGGGCTTGCGGCACAGCGCCTCGTGCCTTCCGGCGGCAGCGCGGGGATGCCAGCCTTGCGCACCGCGCGCGGGGATACCCTCCTCATCCTCCCCATCCCCGTCCTTCCCCCCGCCCGCCGCCGCCCGGCCCCGCCCGACGGGGCGGACAGGGACCCGCGGCCGCGGGATGGGCGCGGCCGGCGCGGCGGCTCCACCCTCGCTGGGCGCCGGGCGATTGGCGGCGGGAGCGCGTCTCCCCGCCCCGCAGCCAATGAGGGCGGCGGGCCGGGGGTGATGGGCTGCCTCTCGCGGGAGGGATTCCTGGAGACGCTGCAGTGTGGCGGCGCTCCCGGCGCCGCGCAGCCCCCGTGCCGCCTCCGCCGCCCCGCCTGCCTCGCCTTGCCCTGCCCGCCGGCGGCCGCCACCGCCGCCGAAACTTAACGCCCGGCGCGCCGCCAGCCCGCCGAGCGCAGGGGGCTGGGGCAGCCTGCCTGCCGTGCCGGGGGCGGTCCGCCCGCGCCCCGCCGCGCACCGCAGCCTCGCCCCGGGAGCTGCCGCCGTGGGGAGAGGCTGAAGGACGGAGCCGGCTGCGCCCGCCCCGGTTGCCAGGTAAGGCAGCGCTCCGGGGCCGCCCGCAGCCGCGCCCGGGCGGCGTCGCCTCGGGCGGGGGGGGCTGCCCGCTGCGCGGGCGGGGGGAGCGCACATGCTCCGGGGGCGGCTGCAACGCCGCCCGCCTGCCCGCCGGCTCTGCCCGCACTGCCGGGGGGCGGGAGCCCGCCCCCGGGGCGCTCCCGGCGGGGGTGGGGGCGTTTACGGGAGGGGCGACACAGACAAAGGGGACGCCCGCGCCCCCCCACCCCCCCCAACCCCCCGCCGCCCTCCTTGCTCCCCGCCCCCGCGGAGCTCCGCCGTCGCCCTCCGCCCCGGCTGCCGGAGAGAGGGGAGCCGTCTGCTCCGCATCCCTCCATCGCTCCCCGCCACTGCCCGGAGCCGGCGCCGAGGCGGCCGCCGAGCCAACTTGTTCCTCCGGGTGTCACCTGGCCGCTGCCACCGCCGTGCCCCCGCCCCGGGCAGGGTGGTCTGTCCCGACGGTCGCCCCGGCGGAGGGCGGTGGGGCGCGGCGGTGCGCCCCGCCCCGGCGCTGGTCTCCCCTCCGGACCGCTGGAAAACAGCTAATCGTTAATGTATCAATTCACAAAAGCCTTTCCCTCATTACTTAGAAAGGCTGTCAGGCTAATGTGTTTTCTTTCCATGCAATTTCATCTTATCTGACATTGTTGCCTTCATACCGAATACCGCTTGCCCTGCTTTGGTTTGGGTACGTTCTGTTCTGGTTCCTAGGTGCACACGGTATGGGTAGGGGATCAGCGCTCTTTTTAAAAGTTAATTTTGCCTATCAAACTCTACTAGGTACAGTAGTAAGAAAGTGACAAAGAATGTTAATATTTCTTTTGTTTCTAGCCTTCTGAAATAAAGATATCAAACGACTGCTAGCTTCTGGTAGTCAGTATAGTAAATAAATTAAATGTAGTCATTGGAATGAGCCTTTATGGCACTTTCAACAATCTGTAATTCAATCATCTCTGATACAAGCTGCCTTTTGCTATTATTCATCAGACCCAGCTGAGTGATTTCTGTCAGATGGGAAGCGGTAGAGAGAAATCTCTAGGTAGATGTAACTGAAAAGCTTTCCAAGTAGAGTCCTAAATGAGCACAGAAAAGCACTTGGCCACAATCTCAAGACAGATGTTGGCATCCAGATAAATCATTTCTTTTGATTGTGTGGCGGGTGTCAAGTTTTATTTTCCTTATTTAATAGCCATTTGCGTGTGAAGAAGTAGCTCTATCTTTATTACCTTGTAAACTCAATGCAAAATGTTGTAGTGCAATAATATTTCACTGTCTCTGAAACAATATTTTCTGTACAAAGGTCAGCAGAGTAGTTTTAGATACGCATACATGTTGTAGATGACAAGTAGACTCCTAATCTGCAGCGCTGATATTGATCTCAGAGCTGCTGTGCAGTGTGCCATCCATGTTGCATGTTAATCTGTTACGCGCTGTTTAAATTGCTTTATTGTCCGAGAGAGTTACTCCATCCTGAGAAAGGGAAGATGGTACTTGCAGACCCGAGGGGAGTTTCCTTTCCCTGGTGAGTTGACATCTAGAGTTACAGATGGGCAGTTGTTTCAGGAGTGTCCCTGAAAAAGGGAGGGGGAAGCTTCTGGGTACAAGGACAAGTAGGCAGCGAACTAATTTGCTTTGTGAGGATGTGAAATGACATCTCCTGCCATGCTTAAAAAAGCATGCTCAGAAAAAGCGTAAGGAGATTGCACATGTGTCTAGAATAGTATTTTCTTGTCTGTCAAGAAATGACCTGATTTTATGTCAGATTTCCTGTTTTTGTTCCAAGCTTTTTGGATTTTTTAGTTCTATTAGTAGTGTCTGAGGGAAATATAATGTGGTGTATTACTTGGCTTGTGGTATAGTTGCTCAAAATTTGCGTGCGTACAGTTCATAAATTGAAACTATATAGCTTAAAAACATAGTGTAGGCAGCTTGAGTGAGAAGAGATAATTTCAAAAAGAACCACAGGGCATAAGATAATGACATACTGTGGGAAATAATCATACTCCCGCACTTGCAAAAGCATGAAATGTTCCAGTGTAGCCATTTCATACAAGCCAAATTTTCCTTCACATTAAGAGCGTCTAAGTGAGCCTTATTAATGTTTGATGTGAAAGATGCTAAATCCATTTTAGGGGTTGATACTGGAATTTAAAGAGGTAGCTCACAGACTAACAGCAGTTCTAATACTTCCTTAAACCAAATGTGAAAAACAATCAGTTGCCACGTATGCCATAGGAGCACAAGTGGGATATAGCCTCCTGTGTAACACTGATGGGCAAGAAACCCTAGAACCATATGGAACAGTGTTTGATTTAACAATCTGAAATGTTTTCCTACCTTAATCATAACTTAAATCAGATGTAAGAGATGACCAAGAACATGCTCAGTGTTGGTTAGTGTAGTGAAGGTGTGAGATAAGGGAAGGTTCTGTTTGTCAGAAACCTAGGGGGAAAAAAAAAAATCTATATTCTTCCAGCTAGCATAGAGACACCGGAAACATAAAATCAATTTTTATGGTCTTTTGGCAGGGTTGGCTGTAATAAGTAAAAAGAAGGAGCAGCTTAGTGTCTTGGTAGAAGTTTTTAAGCCACTCAGCTGTACAGAACTCAGTTAATTGATGTTTCCTTTCATGAAAATGAAGCTCTTATTTAGCATATTTTTGTCTTTTCCTGTCCATTCAGCAGTCTGATTACAATTTAAAAAATATTTGTATGTAGTTTTATATTTGCATGCATGTTTAAGCACACAGATAAACTCTTTACTGGGAACTGCTTTCTTAGTAAAGGGTGCACGCAACCTCGCATTACGTGCTGTGAGAGAGACATTAAAGTTTGTGATACAAATGAAAAGGACAAAAAAATATTTCTGCATATCTGGAAGAAAAGCATGGAGGAATTATTATGCATAGATACCATGATCTCCTTCCCTCTGCTGGTGATGCCTATATAAATACGCAGTTTCACAAAGAGAAATACTTCATCATTTGATTTTACTTTGATTTTCTATAGAATGTTTGTTTTAGACATAACTCCGTGTCTGGGAAAAAAACTTAATTAGAAATACAGATAAGGGAGCAAACTTAATTTGTGTTTACTGCTGACATTTCCTAAAGATACTCGAGGTTAAAATAAAAGCATTTGGCAGACTAAGTAAACAAAGCATTGGTTTAACAAATATTTTCAGGATCTTTACGTACAAATGTCATCTTTGCTAGAGTAGGCTCTACTCCTCTCTCATACACCCCAGTAAAAGTGGGGGTGGTTTTACTGTTACTTCTTCTACAAAAATACCAGACACCAAAGCAGAATGCATTAGGAGGAGGACAACTGACAAGGGTTTTTCATGATTTCTTCTGGTGATAGGCTAAGAGCAGGCTACAGGCAATCTCTTTCAGGATTAGCTGAGTGATTTGTGCAGTAGCATGTGGAAAATTTTTTTCTTGTTTAAATAAAAAAAAAAAGTAAAAATATTTACTAATACTAATTTTTTCTTTGAGTCCTGTAATGACTGAAAGCTGGATGGGAACTGTAATAGGAACGTCTCCTTATGTACTACTTTTGACAAATGTCTAATCAGTATGTTTTAGAGGCCAGCTTTTCTCTTCTGTTGTTTTCCCCAAGTAGCTAAAGGAGGAGCACATCAATGGCTTATGAGAGAGCTGACCATTTTTCTTAACCTGTTTTCTTATCACTGCCAGTCTGGAGGTATTTCCCTGAAACAGAAGGCACTGAACACTTCTCCCTCTCCATACTAGAGGGAGTGGTGTTGCCATCTTCCAAATTCTCAGAATTGCAAACTCGGGATGCCACTTCTCTTTTCTAGATATCCCTAAATAGGCTCAGAGAAATCTATCAGAGCATGAAATAAATCTGGAACGTTTCCTGTGCAGTGTAGTTATCTGATAAGCTTCTAATAGTCATAATATCTTTTTAAATTGAGAAGATTGAACAAATTTTAAAACAGTCACAAGAAATTATCCAAATAATTAATCATCTCTGAAATATTATAGTTATATAAAAATTTCAGGAAAATAAAATTTTATTTAGGAGTGGCTAAACCTAATTTTGTTCTTTTAAGGATGTTGTCTGTAAGTTTCCTGGACACTATTCAGGATGTATGGCCAAATGTATTGTGGTAGCTTTAATAATGTATCCATAGCTATAATGACTAGGTAGTACAGTGCCTCAAAGCTGCTTAGTGATGTTTTAAGGAATTGATTTAAGTGATTAAAAATCCAGTTACAAGTTCTGTTTTGTACCTTTATCTTAAGGGTATTGTTTTTCTGCAATCATGTGGTTGAAAAATCAGTGTAGCAGTTGCAAATGGGAAAGCTGGTAACCATTCCTCAGCTTGGCTCAGAGACATGAGTTTACCCATGCACTCTCATGTCCATGCGTTTAAATACCTATGTAGATAGTGCAGTTAAAAATAACTGGAGTGCTTTTGTGCAAACCACTGTGGAAATAAAGTTTCTTTCACAAATAGCTTATCTAGTTCAGGGTAACAGTTGTGCTTTTCCTAGAAAATACGTCTGTGTACAGATGAACGCTTGATCCAACTCCTATGTGGAAAACTTAATGACCACTATTAGCATGTCAGGGTTTTTATTTTTGTTTGTTTGGATTTTTGTTTGTTTTATTTTGGTGGTGTTTTTTTGTTTGTTTATTTGGTTGGTTCGGATTATTTGTGGTTGGGCTTTTTTTTTTCTTTTTGTTTCTACTTCTTTCCAAAGCTATGGACAGCATTTCTTTACAAGCATTTATTTCTAGGATAAAGTATTAGAGTTGGGAGGAATTCCTAAAGTATTTGATGATACAAATAGAGACGGGAAGGGTTGTATTTTTAAATTTTTTACAGGATAAAGTGATAAGGAAAACTTAGTGGTATGATGTGTTGATAGAAGACACAATATACTGGCAAATATTTGAGGGTTAAAGAATGATAGTGTAATATGTCCCAATCAAAAGAGTTTTGAAACTTTTTTTTGAGTTAAAAAATGGCTCTTTGTGTTTCTTGT